>NC_041387.1:439443008-439490747 GCF_002162155.2 Triticum dicoccoides
CCGACGTGAGACCGACGCCAAAAATTCCTATAAATACAGAAGCCCCCGAAAAGAAACCTAGATCAGGAGTTCCATCACTGCAAGCCTCTATAGCCACCAAAAACCAATCGGGACCCTGTTCTGGCACCCTGCCACAGGGGGGATCCATCATCAGTGGCCATCTTCATCATCCCGACGCTCTCCATGACAAGGAGGGAGTAGTTCACCCTCGGGGCTGAGGGTATGTACAAGTAGCTATGTGTTTGATCTCTCTCTCTCTCATGTTCTTGACGTGGCACGATCTTGTTGTACCGCGAGCTTTGCTATTATAGTTGGATCTTATGATGTTTCTCCCCCTCTACTCTCTTGTAATGGATTGAGTTTTCCCTTTGAAGTTATCTTATCGGATTGAGTATTTAAGGATTTGACAGCACTTGATGTTTGCCTTGCGTGGGATACCTGTGGTGTCAATGGGGTATTCTATTGATTCACTTTGTGTATGTTTTGGTGATCAACTTGCGGGTTCCATGACCTTGGGAATCTATGCATAGGGGTTGGCACATGTCATCGTCTTGACTCTCCGGTAGAAACTTTGGGGCACTCTAGGAAGTTCTTTGTGTTGGTTGAATAGATGAATCTGATTGTGTGATGCATATCATATAATCATACCCGTAGATACTTGAGCTGACATTGGAGTATCTAGGTGACATTAGGGCTTTGGTTGATGTGTGTCTTAAGGTGTTATTTTACTACGAAGTCTAGGGCTGTTTGTGACACTTATGGGAATAGCCCAATGGATTGATCGGAAAGAATAACTTTGAGGTGGTTTCATACTCTACCATAATCTCTTCATTTGTTCTCCGCTATTAGTGACTTTGGAGAGACTCTTTGTTGCATGTTGAGGGATTGTTAGATGATCTAACTATGTTATTATTGTTGAGAGAACTTGCACTAGTGAAAGTATGAACCCTAGGCTTTGTTTCCTAGCATTGCAATACAGTTATTGCTCACTTTTTTTACTTCCTACCTTGTTGTTTTTATATTTTTAGATTACAAAAACTTATATCTACAATCCATATTGCACTTGTATCGCCATCTCTTCGCCGAACTAGTGCACCTATACAATTTACCATTGTATTGGGTGTGTTGGGGACACAAGAGACTCTTTGTTATTTGGTTGCAGGATTGTTTGAGAGAGACCATCTTCATCCTATGCCTCCCACAGATTGATAAACCTTAGGTCATCCACTTGAGGGAAATTTGCTACTGTCATACAAACCTATGCACTTGGAGGCCCAACAATGTCTACAAGAAGAAGGTTGTGTAGTAGACATCAAGCTCTTTTCTGGCGCCGTTGCCGGGGAGCAATAGCGTGGGGTTGATATTTTCGAGTATGCTTGTTTGTTTTCTTCACTAAGTAGTTTTTGTTTTACCTTTTTTGTTTTGCTTAGTTGTGGGTGAAACATACAAAAAAAATAAAAAAATAAAAATACAAAAAGATTCACTTGCCT
Organism: Triticum dicoccoides; assembly: GCF_002162155.2. NCBI lineage: Eukaryota > Viridiplantae > Streptophyta > Magnoliopsida > Poales > Poaceae > Triticum > Triticum dicoccoides. Next base: position 439,444,499 of record NC_041387.1, read on the forward strand.
CGTTGGCCTAAAAAGTTTTTCAAAAAGAGAAGTGATTGGAAAGTTATGCATTGGAGAAGTGAGGGTCGACCTTGAACACTTGTGTTCATGATCACGGAAACAATGTAAAAAATTCGTGGAAGTTTCTCTATAAATAATTATCCCCTTGTATATATTCATTATATTATCAAAATAATGTGCCAAGCTTTGGTTTTGGGATGATTAGATTGCTTGTTTACTTTGTGCAGTACAAAAACAGAAACTTTTGCTGTAGCGCGTGAATTTACATTTTTTACTAGAAAGTCAACTGGTCTGAAACTTTTTGAACATTTCTTATGTATAAATCTTTGAATTTTCATATTTCTTTAGAATTTTTTGGAGTTACAGAATTTTACTAAATTTCCAGATTACTACAGAATGTCCTGTTTTTGACAGATTCTGTTTTCTTTGTATTGTTCACTTATTTTGATGAATCTATGGGTAGTATCGGGGGGTATGAACCATGGTGAAGTTGGAATACAGTAGATATAGTGCTAATATGAAATTGGAATTTGTTTTCAATAGTACCTAAAGGTAGTGATTTGATTTAGTATATTAACTGATCTCACAAAGGTTTTGTTAAGGTTTTGTGGATGAAGTGTTCGAAGAACGAGGAGTTACCGATGTGAAAAGAATAAAGAGAGGCAAGAGTTCAAGCTTGGGGATGCCCAAGGCACCCCAATTAAATATTCCAAGGATACTCAAGCATATAAGCTTGGGGATGCCCCGGTTGGCATCCCATCTTTCTTCTTCAACAATTATCGGTGTACCTCGGTTTTTGTTTTGTTCACATGATTTGTGTCCTCTGTGTTTTTCTTTTTTTAAGAACCATGCTAGTATGAGATATCCCTTCATCTATTTATAGAATGCTTCATGTGCTTCACTTATATTTTTTGATTATGACCTTATAGAATGCTCTTTGTGCTTCACTTAAATATTTTGAGTATGGTTTTATAGAATGCTTCGTGTGCTTCACTTATATATTTTGAGCTTGGATATTGGTTAGTCTATATTATTTGTAGAATGCTCCATGAACTTCACTTATATCTTTTGGACTATGAATAATACTGTCGTTGAAAGTGGGTTTGGAAGAGTGTCAACTTTAGGAATTAGTGATCCCACTATTTTGGAGGGTGTTGAATCTTAGTATGTTATTTATGAAAGTGGATTTGGAAGAGTGTCAACTTTAGTTAGTAATGATTCCACTATTTTGGAAGAGGTTCCAATTGATTATGAGAACAAAGTTGCTATATATGATGATTATTGTGATGACATGTATGCTATAAAGAATAATGTTAACCATGAAACTTGTCATCATGATTTTAATTTTCAATTGGATTATGCCTCACATGACAGTTATTTTGTTGAGTTTGCTCCCACTATTCTGAATGAGAAGAATTTTGCTTATGTTGAGAGTAGAAAAATTTCTATGCTTGTAGATCATGAAAATAATGCTTTGTATGATGGTTATATTGTTGAACTCATTCATGATGCTACTGAAAATTATTATGAGGGAGGAATACATGCTTGTAGGGGTTGCAATAATATCAAGTTCCCTCTCTATGTGCTTAAAGTTTTGAAGTTATACTTGTTTTGCCTTCCTATGCTAGTTGATTCTTATTCCTATAAATTGTGTGCTCACGAAATCCCTAGGAATAGGAAGTGGGTTATATTTAAATTTGCTATTCATATTCTTCTTTATGCTCTCTTTATGTTTCAATTCTTATCTTCTATGTGAGCATCATTGAAATCATCATACCTAGCTAAAACGCATTAAAGAAAAGTGCTTGTTGGGAGACAACTCAAAAATTACCCTTACTGTTTTTGTGTGTTCACATGATTAAGATACTGTAGTAATCATGTTTTATAGCTTTTGTTTCAATAAAGTTCCAAGTAAGACCTTTGGAAAGACATGGGTGAAAGTTAATGTGATCTTGCTGTAAAAAACAGAAACTTTGCGCTCACGAGATGAGCTGTCATTTTTTTTACAGAAGAGTGTTTTTGAGTTGATTCTTTTTTCAGAAGATTAATAGATAAATTCCTCACATCCACCAATTTGTTTCATAATTTTTGGAGTATAATAAGTATGGTAGATGTTCATATCATTACAAACTGCTCTGTTTCTGGCAGATTCTGTTTTTAGTGCATAGTTTGCTTGTTTTCTAGTTTTATGGCTTATATTGTTCCATATTAATGTTAGAAATGATATGTTACAGTAGGAATTGTGTGAGAACAATTATGAATCTTGTCTTTGACAGTACCAAAGTGAATGGTTTACTCTTTATCATACTAACCCGTCTCACGAAGTTCCGTTAAGTTTTGTGTGATTGAAGTTTTCAAGTTTTGGGTGATATATCGATATGAGGAGAATAAGGAGTGGAAAGACCCTAATCTTGGGGATACCCAAGGCTCCCCAAGGTAATATTCAAGGAATACTCAAGCGCCTAAGCTTGGGGATGCTCCAGAAGGCATCCCTTCTTTCGTCTTCAAAACCATCGGTATACCTTACTCGGAGATATATTTTTATTCGTCACATGATATGTGTTTTGATTGGAGCATATTTTCAATTTTACTTGTTATTTGTATAAAATCATTGGATCTTAAATCTTGAATGAAAAAGAATCCTCCCATGGCTAGTTAATTATTGGACTACTCAGTGTTCTTCACTTATATCTTTTGGAGTAGTTTCTCATTTATTCAAGTGCTTCCCGTATATCCTATGAGTAAATGGTTGAATGAATTGAATATCATAAATCTAAATTTATATATATGTTTCATATGCTTATAACATGGGGAGTAATGACTTCACACATATAAGTATAGGTAGTAAATTTATTGAAAGTTAGCAAACGCAGAATTGGTCACTTGAACAATTCATGAAAGAATATTAAAGGAAGAGAGATTTCACATATAAATATACTATCTTGGACATCTTTTGTAATTTTGAGCACTCATTAAAATATGACATGCTAAAAGGTTGACGTTGGACAAGGAAGACAACTTAATGGGTTATGTTTTCCTATATCCGAAATGTTATATTGTCTTGGATCATCCAACATGTTGACCTTGCCTTTCCCTCTCATGCTAGCCAAATTCTTTGCACCAAGTAGAACTAGTACTTGTGATTCCAAACATCCCTTAAACCAGTTTTGCCATGAGAGTCGACCATACCTACCTATGGATTGATTAAGATCATTCAAGTAAGTTGTCATCGGTGCATGCAAGAAAATTTTCTCCTTAAATATGTATGATCTATTAGTGCTAAGAAAATAAGCTTTATACAAACTTGTGATAGGGAAGAAATAAAAGCGATGGACTGCATAATAAAGGTCTTTATCACAAGCGGCAAGATAAAGTGACGTTATTTTGCATTAAGATTTTGTGCATCCAACCATAAATGTGCATGACAACCTCTGCTTCCCTCTTCAAAGGGCCTATCTTTTACTTTTATCTTCTACCCTTATACAAGAGTCGTGGTGATCATCACCTTTCCTTTTTACACTTTTTCCTTTGGCAAGCACTTTGTGTTGGAGCGATCCAGATATATATATCCACTTGGATGTAGGTTTTCATAAATTATTATTGTTGACATTACCCTTGAGGTAAAAGGTTGGGAGGCAAAACTATAAGCCCCTATCTTTTTCTATGTCCAATTGAAACTTTGAACCCATAAATATCACATGAGTGTTAGCAATTGTGAAAGATTAAATGATAGTTGAGTATGTGGAGTTTGCTGAATCAAAGCTCTTACATAGACCCTTCCCGAAAATAAGATGAATTGCAATTGTTTGATGACCAATAGCATGGTTTGTTAGTTTTCAAGAAAGTTTATGATCTATACTTTAACATGTGAATAGCGTGTTACTTGATCATGAGAAGTTTTATGAGTTGAGCTACTGTTATGATATATAATGATGCTAGACAAAGTGATTGAAACTATCATTGATCAAACTTTAGCACTTGCTAGCATTCACACTTCATAAATTTTTTTATCATTTACCTACTTGAGGACGAGCAGGAATTAAGCTTGGGGATGCTGATACGTCTCCAAGGTATCTATAATTTTTGATGTATTCATGCCATGTTTATAATATTTCTACATGATTTTGGTATGATTTGGTTATAACTAACCCGAACTGACGCTATTTTCAGCAGAACTACCGTGGTGGTGTTTTTGTGCAAAAATAAAAGTTCTCGGAATGCGCTGAAAATCAACGGAGATTTTTTCTAGAAAATATAAAAAATACTAGAACGAAGAGTTACCGTAGGGGAGGTCCATTGGCCCCACGAGGGTGGATGGCGTGCCCACCCCCCTAGGGCACGCCCCTGTGCCTCGTGGACTCTCCGTGGACCTCCCTGACGTGAGATCGACGCCAAAAATTCCTATAAATACAGAAACCCCCAAAAAGAAACCTAGATCGGGAGTTCCGCCGCCGCAAGCCTCTATATCCACCAATAACCTATAGGGACCCTGTTCTGGCACCCTGCCAGAGGGGGGATCCATCAGCGGTGGCCATTTTCATCATCCCGGCGCTCTCCATGACGAGGAGGGAGTAGTTCACCCTCGGGCCTAAGGGTATGTACCAGTAGCTATGTGTTTGATCTCTCTCTCGTGTTCTTGACGTGGCACGATCTTGATGTACCGCGAGCTTTGCTATTACAGTTGGATCTTATGATGTTTCTCCCCCTCTACTCTCTTGTAATGGATTGAGTTTTCCCTTTGAAGTTATCTTATCGGATTGAGTGTTTAAGGATTTGAGAACACTTGATGTATGTCTTGCGTGGGATACCTGTGGTGACAATGGGGTATTCTATTGATTCACTTGATGTATGTTTTGGTGATCAACTTGCGGGTTCCGTGACCTTGGGAATCTATGCATAGGGGTTGGCACATGTTTTCGTCTTGACTCTCTGGTAGAAACTTTAGGGCACTCTATGAAGTTCTTTGTGTTGGTTGAATAGATGAATCTGAGATTGTGTGATGCATATCGTATAATCATACCCGCGGATACTTGAGGTGACATTGGAGTATCTAGGTGACATTAGGGTTTTGGTTGATGTGTGTCTTAAAGTATTATTTTACTACGAACTCTAGGGCTGTTTGTGACACTTATAGGAATAGCCCAATGGATTGATCAGAAAGGATAACTTTGAGGTGGTGTCGTACCCTACCATAATCTCTTCGTTTGTTCTCCGCTATTTGTGACTTTGGAGTGACTCTTTGTTGCATGTTGAGGGATTGTTATATGATCTAATTATGTTATTACTGTTGAGAGAACTTGCACTAGTGAAAGTATGAACCCTAGGCCTTGTTTCCTAGCATTGCAATATCGTTATTGCTCACTTTTGTTACATGCTACCTTGCTATTTTTATATTTTCATATTTCAAAAACTTATATCTACCATCCATATTGCACTTGTATAACCATCTCTTCGCCGAACTAGTGCACCTGTACAATTTACCATTGTATTGGGTGTGTTGGGGACACAAGAGACTCTTTGTTATTTGGTTGCAGGATTCTTTGAGAGAGACCATCTTCATCCTACGCCTCCCATGGATTAATAAACCTTAGGTCATCCACTTGAGGGAAATTTGCTACTGTCCTACGAACCTCTGCATTTGGAGGCCCAACAACGTCTACAAGAAGAAGGTTGTGTAGTAGACATCAATTACCCAGCAAACCCCGAAAACTCTTCCAGTAACTCCGAAACACTTACAGATTCTCTCAAAACTATTTCTTGAATATTTTCTCATTACTCTTACTCCACTAGCACTCAATAGATTGTGATTCCCTTAAGTTTGTGACCCTGTAGGTTTGGTAAAACATAGACATGAATGAAACTCCCTTTCGTTCAATGACCAATAGTGGAAGCATGGACATCCATATTGATCCCTACGAATACACGAATGAAATTCAAGTGAACCTTTGGTTATCATGTGCTATTCCCTTTGCTTCACGATTTTTTACGTAACTGGAGGTGTGATATATCGGTATCCTCTTGAGTCATTCTCATGCTCACTATATCGGTGTCCTCGTTGCCGGTTTTGTTCTTCTTCTGGTTGACATGTTCCGACATCCCTATGACCTAGTCATTTGTGTCTGGGCAAACGATGATGTATGTCTTCACACTAAGAGGGCCCTAAGCATATCTCTTCATCTCCGGAGGAGTAAATCCAACTCTTGAGCTATTTAGGCCCTTGTCACACTTTCTAATGAACCTGAAAGTTGTCGTTATGATCATGGTGTTACCTATGACGTTTGAGAAACCCCAGAGTCCATCATCTGGTAAGAAGTGACTATGATACTCCCATGGTCTAAGGAACTAAGGGCCTGTTCGGAAGCTCTCCAGCTTCCGAAACGAGCCAGCTTCTTGCGGGAGCCCAGCGAGCGTTCGACAGTGACTTGGCGGCTGTAGCGAGAGAAAACGCTTCGTGCGGGACTGTAGCGAGAGAAAACGAACCGGTACACTGCCTAGAGCTCACTTGGCGGTGGCATATCAGGTAATATTGTCCAACTTCTTATCCTTTGATTTTTGGGAGCAAGGCTCGTCCAGCTTCTAATTTTTGCACTACGAAGATGCTTTGCTCCACGAAGCCAGCATCTGGGAGCTACACCGTTCGGACCTGCTCCTGCATGGAGCGGATGAAGCTGGGAGCTGAAGACGTTCTGAACGGGGCCTAAAGCATACACTAAATCTCCATGTTATATCGATTGAATTGTGACGATTTCATCTAAAATTATAACAAACAAGTTGGGTCAATGCAATATGATCGTTCTTCTAACATCATACTCTCAGTGTTGTTTTGGGACTATCATTACACTTAACAATATCCGTAGATCCAGAAAACATGATCAACATGCAACACTTGAGCTAGTCCTAGAGGCGAGACTAGGAATCAGGTTTAATCGTTTATCATTCCACAAGTGCTTATGAGTTTTCCACTGAATCGCATATTCCAAGATCATAGGAGTCATAGCATAGAATATGAACTCTTAATTATAAACATGGAAATAAACAATACGATATTATTGCCTCTAAGGCATATTTCCAACAGGGTTAGTATGGTAAAATTCCTCTAGTGACGTTCTTTTGTTCTTGTTGCTTCCCCCAAGTCTTTAACTAATGCTCTACATGCTGAGATGGTGGCTCTTCTCAATCTGGTGAAATTTGCTGACCAACAGGGGTGGGTTGAATTTACTTTTTGAGACCGGTTGTCTAGTGCTCCAGCAAGCCATGTCGACTGATGCACATGATCTGGCGCCGCTTGGCCAAATGTTCAAAGAGCTCAAATTAAAGGTAGTAACACAAGTTATTCAGGCAAGTGTGGTACATACACCTTGATAACCCACAAGTATAGGGGATCATGACAGTCTTCGAGGGTAGTATTTCACCCAAATTTATTGATTCGACACAAACAAGCTAGAGAACATTTATGAGCCTTAGCAGTTGAGTCGTCAATTCAACCACACTTGGGAAATTATATTTCTGCAGCAAAGTGTTTAGTAGCATAGTAGCAATAGTAACAGGAACAGTAAAAGTAGCAATTTGTGATGATTGTAATAGCAACAGTAACGAAAATAACTTAGCAAAGACTAATATGAAAAAACGTGGGCATTGGATCATATAACAGTCACAACCTAGAGTGATACACAACAACTCCAATTTATCAATGTAATGTGGCATGTATTCCGTATATAGTCATACATGCTTATAATAAGAACTTGCATGCCATCTTTTGTCCTACCCTCCCGTGGTAGTGGGGTCCATAAGGAAACCTAAGGGATATTAAGGCCTCCTTTAATAGAGAACCGGAACAAAGCATTATCACTTAGTGAATACATGAACTCATCATACTATGGTAATCACTGAAAAGAATCCCAATTATTGTCACCTTGGGTTATGCGGATCATAACACATAATAGGTGCATACAACTTGCAAGAAAGGATCAAGAACTCAAATATATTCATGAAACACAAAGGGTTCAGATCTGAAATCATGGCACTCGGGCCCTAGTGAAAAGCATTAAGCATAGCAAAGTCATAGCAACATCAATCTCAGAACATATTGGATACCAGGGATCAAGCCCTAACAATTGAGTCAATTACATGACAAATCCCATCCAACTCCATCACCGTCAAGCAAGCCTATGAAGGAATTACTCACTCCCAGTGGTGAGCATCATGGAATTGTTGATGGAGAAGGGTTGATGATGACGACGGGATGATTTCCACCCCCAGAGCTTCGGACGAACTTCAGATCAGCCCTCCCGATGAAGACCAAGAGGTGGCGGCGGCTCCGTATCGTAAAACGTGATGATTCCTTCTCTTTTATTTTTTTCTCCGTGAGACGGTACTTATAGAGTTGTATTTAAGGCAAATGGAGGCTCCAGGGGCCCACAAGCTCACTAGGCACGCCGGGTGGGGGCGGGCGTGCCCCTGAGTGTGTGGCTCCTGGGTGGCCCCCCTCCAGTAGTTCTCTTCGTCAATATTTTTTATATATTATGGAAATATTCTCCATAAATTTTCAGCCCAATCTGAGAACTTTTATTTCTGCACAAAAATAAAACCATGGCAATTCTACTGAAAACAGCGCCAGTCCGGGTTAGTTCCGTTCAAATCATGGAAATTAAAGTCCAAAACAAGAGCAAAAGTGTTTGGAAAAGTAGATACGTTTGGGACGTATCACATCTCGTGAGTGTAACAAGCCAGCGCATGTGCCGACAATGTTGGGTGTGGGGTTAGCTTCTGGTGAGAGCCGCCAGTGGCTTGAAAACTATCCTAAGAGCAACTCTAGAAGATCCCTTATAATCTTATATCGCAAAATCAATTTGCAGGATCCCGCAAAATGTTTTTTACACAACTTTACAGTATGACATGTGTTCCCGCAAAATAGATCTGGCAAAAATCTTTCATGTTAGATGTGGATCCCATTTGTCAGTAGTTACATTTGCAATAGAGTCCCTAAAAATAGCACAAAACACCCCTCAAAACAAAATCTAGATTACGATTAGGTCCTAGCCGCTCCATGGCAATGACACGTCGCCCTCCCCACGAAGTCGACAAGATCTGTGGCTCCCTGGCGGAGTCGTGCCCCGTCGAGGCGCGTCCTACTGTGGCTTGTGGCCTATTGCATAGGTCTCATGGTGTATCGCACCGGCTGCCTCGAGCTCCAACTAGCCGGGTCGAGATACCCCGCTGACTCATCCGCTTGATCGAAGGCGGACACACTGTAGGAGAGTGGGCCGTAGTGGTCGGGGGTGGCTACTCTAGCCACGACGTCATCGGCAATCCTTCGGGCGACACCCATCCAGGCGTTGTAGGATGCGGACGCACTGTAGGAGGGCTCCACCGCAGCGCTCCTTCGGGCGACACACATGGTGATCTACGACGCGACAGAGGCGACGATGGCATCTAGCGCATCTCCTTCGGGCGTGTCCGCTGCGGAGTTCCCCGGCCATGGTGAGGGACGACAATGGTGGGAGGCATATGCAGGCCGGGGACGATTCGGCTGGCGTGGGCTTGGGATGGATGGCAGGGGGTCCGACCACTCCATGGCATCGTGCGATGGCCAGAGGAGGCGTGTGAGTGAAGGAGCATTGAGGCTAGGGTCGGCGGAGGCGCAGGGGTGGGAGGCGGATGTGATAAAAGTTCCCTCCCGCCAAAGCACTGGTTCGTTTGCGGTATCCTGTAAGATTGGCCCTCGTACTGAAAATATAGCGGATTGGAGGCTCGTTTTCCAAGTCCTCTTTTTTTTTATAGATCAACCTCATTTACATGATCTGTTCGGGATAAATTTTTCACCAAAAACTGTAAAATGACGGTTATTAGGCTGGTCATAGTGGGAAGTAACTTAGACTAGTAACATGCATATGTTACTAGTCTATGTTACCAGCTTCATAGTGGGGAATAACATGTATGTAGTAACATGCAAGCCATCATTTATTAAGATGTAGACTCATTTTGCCTTGGGATGTGTTATGTTACAGTAACATATTATGTTACTCCAACCATCTCTCTCCTCATTAAATACATGCCATGTAAGCAAATTTTTCTTGGGGTGTGTTATGTTACTTGCTATGTTACTCCCACTATGACCAGCCTTATAGTGGAAGGCCCGATTTAGATGATGTGCTAGAGAAGCTCTGCTTAGACTGGTCATAATGGAGAAACTAGTAACATACACACTACTCTAGGGTATGTTACCATCTTAATGGGTAGTAACATATGTGTGGTGTCATGCAAATGTTTATTTATTAGGTTATATAAACTCATATTGTCCTGGGATATGTGATGTTACAGTAACTAGTTAAGTTACTCAATTTACCTCTTTCCTTATTAACTCATTGCCACATAGACAAATTTGATGAGTTGGACTTGATGTTACTCTTGAAGTTAACTCTCATTATGGTCAGTCTATGTAACCAGCTAATAGCCGTGTCTTAAATGAAAGAGTACGAATGTTCTATTTCAAAAATAAATAAGAGTTAAAAGCACTGGGGTCCTAGAACTTGTTCATGATGTGATGGTTTAGTCCTACAACTTGAAAAATGGACCTACCCAGTCCTACAACTTGCATCATATGTGCAACTTTAGTCCTGGACCAATTAGAGCTCGACAAGTGGACTCCTCAGGCCCAAGACAGTCAACGCCTGCATTTTTGCAAAGAACCCCTGCCTTTCCTTGTTATGAACCAGCAATACAAGCTGGAGAGCCATGGGGGAGCACCCGAATTAATTATGTCGGAGAACTCCTGTAGCTTATCATCCCCATTTGTCGTTCCCCCTTCTCCATTCTTCTTCCTACTGGGGGACGCGCGATCATTGCTGACGTCAGCAACCATGGCCGCGTCGCCAGAGCTCTTTGGCAGTCCAGTGCCGCCTCCCTTTGCTCACCTAGTCCGGTAGTCTGCTGTGTTCCCTCCAGACTATGGTGAGCTGGCCTATTCTCTGCACCTCCTCTCCCCCTGTTCTTTTTCTGCTATGTGCCCGGTCAAGTACGGGTTAGTACGGTGGATCCGTGCGACTTGGAGGCAGATTCATGGTTCTGTATTGCTTTGATCTTGCAATGTGGCATTCTTACCATGAAATCTAGGGTTTTGAGCTATGCATTTAGTCTAGGGTTTTTGCACAAAGGCATGGGTTTCAGGCATGAAGATAGTATTGTTGCGTGGAAGCACACTATGTGGTATTTCTTTTGTGAATTTGCATATTATTTTGTGTAGATTCGCTTATAGTCCCTGTAGTGGTGGATTTATAATCATATGTTGTGTTATGTCATTATAATAGTGAACTGTCAGTTAGGGTTTTGATGAAGAAGGTGGCCCAGCGGCTATTAATTCATTCCTATGGTGCTTCTATATGTAATTTATCTAAATGTGCTTTGCAATCACTGTATATTTATGTTATGGCTTATAATTCAGTTAACTGAATTTGTGCATTTAACTAGTCAGTTTTATATTTAGTTCTGGATTTTAACTGAATTTTTGCAGTTCATGTTCAGTGTTAGAATTTCATTGTTATATGCAGTTAACTAAATCTTGCACTGAATTTCTTCCCTTTTTGGATGCAGTGTGTGATTCAACAATGGGACAGAGTGTTCACACTCCTTTCTTTACATTGGAAATGTAACATGGTGGTCTTTTCTGTGGACCTATCAGTGCCCTAGAGTACTATAACTCTTCTTTGGAGGTGCTTGACTATGTTGATGCTTGCACATTTTCATATGCAGTCTTAGAACAACACCTAAAATGGTTGGGATATCCTGTCAATGAGCACATAATTTACTGGTGCTTGCCTGAGAAAACAATTTCAGATGGGTTGGTGAGAATTAGAGGTGATGAAGATTTGCAGCATTTGATCACAGCTAGTGCTCAGCACAAAGTTCTTGCAATTATGGTTGACCATGCAGACTTCATCAACAGTTTCAGAGAAGATTTGATATTGAAGATGCCATCAGCTAAAAGTCCTGTCAGAATGGCCAACTCAATTGTTAGTGCAAGCAGTGCAACATCTACTCACAACATCATTTCTGTGAATGTTGAAGATCCCATTTCAGAGGTTGCAGCTGATGGGATAGAAGTAGAGGATATTCTAATAGATGGTGCAGAGCCAGATTTGCTTAATGATGGTGCTGACCCAAGTTTGCTGACAGATGGTGCAAAGCCAGACTTGCTTAATGGTGGTGTTAACCCAAACTTGTTGGTTGCTGGTGCAGAGCCAAATTTGCAGACTAAAAATGTTGTGGTCTCAGATTCAGAATTCAGTGATAGTGATTATGACATAGATGATGGAGATGATGATCTTTATGAAGACAACATTGAATTTGATGTTGATGAAGAGGCTACACAAGACAAGGTAGAGGTTGAGCCTGACTATGTACTTGAAGATGAAGATCTGAACCTCTCCACTGAAGCACAAGATCAACTGAAGTACAAATTCAAAGCTTTCAATTCGAAGGTGGACATGAAATCCCCTTTATTTAAAGTAGGTATGGTATTTGCTGATGTGGTTGAGCTGAGGACAGCTCTCAAGGCGTATTCAATAAGGAACAGAGTGCAGATCAAGAAGGTGAAGAATGACAAGATCAGATTAGAGGTAGTTTGTCAGGGTGGCTGCCCATGGGTGCTTAAGGCTGGAAATGACAACATGATTGGAGGTTTTGTCATCAAGGCCTACAATGCATTGCATAAGTGCTAGAATAAGTGGAAATTAAAGGATATGACAGCAAAATTCCTGTGCAATTTTTTCATTGATGAGTTCAGAGATGACCAGAAGATGTCAATTGGAACATTTTCAAGGAAAATAACAAAGGAATTCAATGTTACTCCTAATAGAGGGAAGTTGTCTAGGGCTAGAAAGCAAGCACTTAATTAAGGAGATACATGGTGATGAGGAAGAGCAGTTCAGCGGGCTATGGGATTATGGGCATGAGCTAAGGAGTAAAAACCCCGGGTCTACATTCCTGCTAACAACTACACTTGTCAAAGATACCAAATTTCTAATGGGCAGAAAATGTTTGAAAACATTATATTGGTCCTATGATGCATGTAAGAGAGGATGGCTAAAGGGCTGCAGGCCTATTCTCTTCATTGATGGTTGTCATATGAAACCAAGGTTTAAAGGAGTGCTCCTTAGTGCTGTTGGAATTGATCCTAATGACTGCATTTTCCCCATTGCAATGGGCTGGGTGGAAGTAGAATGCAAAGGTTCATGGGAGTGGTTTCTGACCACTCTAAAAGATGATCTGAACATTACAAACACATCTCCTTTCACACTTATGAGTGACAAGCAGAAAGGGTTAATAAATGTTGTGCACAAGGTTTGGCCAGATGCAGAACAGAGGTTTTGTGTGAGGCATATTTACCAAAATTTTAATGAGAAGCACAGAGCAGAGGTACTCAAGGAAGATCTGTGGGCCATTGCAAGATCACCAAACAAGGTGAAGTGGAGAGAGAACTGTCAGAAAATGGATGATCACTGCACAACTGCCTTCCACTGGACTGAGAGACTTGAGGCAAACACATGGTGCAAGGCATTTTTCACGGAATTTCCCAAATGTGACATCCTGCTGAACAATAACTCAGAAGTGTTTAACAGCTATATTCTTGATGGCAGAGAGATGGCAGTGCTAAGTATGCTTCAATATATCTTCTACAAGATCATGCATAGCCTAGTGAGTAAACAAAGGGAAGCTATAGAAAAGTGGGTAGGGCAGAGAATATGCCCAAAGATCAATAATAAATTGGATAAGAATACATAGTTTGCTGCAAATTGCCATGTATCTGAAGCTGGCCAAAAAATGTTCAGAGTACAATCTGGTAACAATAGCTACACAATGGATCTTGCTTTGCACACATGTGATTGTAGAAGATGGCAGTTGTTTGGAGTACCATGTGTTCATTCTATAGCATGTTGCAGGGAGGAGAGGATTGATCCAGAGACAATGGTTCATGACTGCTATACAGTTCAGACATATCTCAAGGCATATGGATACACTCTTGTTCCTCTTGCAGACCCAAAGCATTGGGAGATACATAATGGGTACAAGGTGCATCCACCGGTGTTTACTAAACAGTTGGGAAGGCCCAAGAAAAATAGGAAGAAGGCACCAGAGGAGAAGATCAAGAATGGTGTGAGGGTTTTGAACAGAAAATGTGTTATAATGCACTGCTCAATCTATGGGAGAGCTTATCACAACAGAAAGAGCCACTACAGATGGCAGGAAACTCTCATTCAAGATGGGATAGAGGTGGTTGATGATAGCTATGATGACCCTACCTTTCTTCAGGTATATGCACTACTAAATTTAATTGCATTTGTACTATACTTAACTCATTCTAGATCTTAACTACATAGCAAGCACTTAACTACATAGAACTGAATGTGCTTAAATGAATATGTGCAGAACATTTTCCCAAACAATGTAGATCCTATGTTGGATCCAATTGATTCACCAACAAGTATGGTGTTCACCATGGCTCAAAGAGATATTGCTAGAAGAGCTCCTCAAAGGGTATATGGCCCACTACCACAACAGTCTGCCTTTGTTGTTGTTGCTGCTGCAATACCTCAGCCAGTGGTCACCACAGAGATGATCATTGGTAGGCAGACAAGGGCAACCACAGTAGCTCACAAAGAAGAAGGATCACAAGTTGCTGCTATAGGAAGAGCATGTAAAAGACAAAGAAATGCATATGCAGGCAGAGGAAGAGGTGCAACTCCAGATGCAGGAACAGGAAGAGGAGCATCTCCAAATGCAGGCAGAGGAAGAGGTGCAGCTCCAGCTACAGGCAGAGCAAGAGGTGCACCTCCAGCTATTGCACGGAGAGGAGGTGCAGCTCCAGCTACTGCAGGGAGAGGAGGTATTTCAGGTGAGAGGGCATATTGGCTGCTGTTTGGAGATGACAGGATTAGCCAAGTACCTTATCTCAATGCTCCTCCTGAAGATGTCCATGCACCTGCTCCCTGATTAGCTAGCTGTTGCCGGTGACATTTTTTTGTAAAGGCCTAGAGTGATGTAACTTAATGACTGGCCTGTTAAGGATGCCAAACAGTGGCATCAAGTGGCAAGCATTGCCTATTTTTGGTGGCAAACAATGGCATTCATTGCCCTTTTTGTAAACTTAACATTTGGAGGGAAGTTCCTCAAGGGGGGATAGTAATGTAGAATGAAGTTTAGTGCATATTGGCCTGTTGAACTTAAGTGCACAATGAGCTAGTTAAATGAGATTTAATTGAACTTAAGTGCACAATGAGGTAGTGTACTGAATTTTATTGGTTGCTCTTCTAGCTAACTGAATGTGGTTGACTATTGTAGTTAACTAAATTTTATTCACTGCTGTTGTAGTTAACTTAATTGTATTGACTGCTGTACTGGAAAAAAATATTAGAAAGCAAAAAATATGGCCTGGGGCTCGAACCCAGGACCTGAGGTTTATAACATTGCATGCAATGACAATGGGATAGAAGTAGTGATTTGTTCTACTAGCACCTTCTTATCTAAATATTATTAGTTAGTGGGCCCTGCAGTTTAGCGTGTGTTACGCTCGCTGTGTGACGACCATGCGTAGCAAAGTGTTGTCGTTTCGATTTCCCAGGCTTTAAGACGTGTCAACCTGTCGTTCTCTCTCCCACTCACCGCTCGCACACCCCACTCTCCTATACCACCAACCACCCAAGAAACCCGGGTCGACGACCACGCCACCGCCGTCACCATGGACCAGAGTCTCGGCCGGCAAAAGGTCGTCGAAGAGCTGGCCGGAGACAACCAAGAGATACGCGCGCAATACAGGGAGATCGCGCGGTGGTTCCCAAGTTTTCAGATGATGAGGATCCACACGCGCGGTCTCGTGAAGGTGATGACGGATGCTGAAAAGCTCTGTGCCTTCCCCGCCAGCTTCAACGTCCCTCCGGCAACCATCCTCCTGTGGGCAATACGCGAGGTTCAGCGCTCCCCAGACCCCAGGCAGCGCGCCCGCTGGTGGATGTACCGCTCATCCACCGCGACACTGGCCCAGCCGGATGCAGAGCGCGTTGCGTCTAGAACTGAGCACGTCAGCGATGTCATGGTTGCCCTCCCAGTGCCCGTCAACGCCGCCTACTTGGACCGTCGCGGTCCATCTGTCCTCCTTGGGCCACATGATGACTCCAACGATGAGTCATCTGACGAGGAGGTTGAGGAGGTCGTTGTCCTGTCAAACGATGAGCAGGAGGTGCAGATAGTTGCGCCGGTCGTCGCCGCCGTGGAGGGTGACC
Source organism: Triticum dicoccoides (assembly GCF_002162155.2). NCBI lineage: Eukaryota > Viridiplantae > Streptophyta > Magnoliopsida > Poales > Poaceae > Triticum > Triticum dicoccoides. The sequence continues at coordinate 439,460,773 of NC_041387.1, forward strand.
GGAACCTACCCATTGAGGCGGACGAGCTGCCAGATCTGCCTGAAGCCGTCATCATCAAGCAGGAGGTTGAGGAGGACGGTATGGTGCCGACCGTACAAGGGGTCAAGAAGAAGAAGAGAGTAGCCGTAAAGAGGGCAGTTGTGGTGGTGCGCCTCTCCGAGCGCATGAAGTTGCTCAAGAAGGAGTGAAGAAAGAGGATGCTGAAGAAAGTAGGGTCTGCAGATGTTGCTTAGGTATGTTGTTATATCACAACATATAAGTTAGAAATATGATGTTGTTAACTAGGTATGATGATATATCACAGCATATAAGTTAGAACTATGATGTTGTTAGCTAGGTATGCTACTATATCATCACAACATATAAGTTAGAACTATTTTGGACATGCTATGGTTAGGTGTGCTACTATATACAACACATAAGTTATCTGTAATTATGTGGTTTGCAAATTGAACTATGTATGATGTTGGTCTGCAAATGCTGCAGTGCTTAGCTTGAAATGTTGCATTGTACTGCTTTATTGTTTCTATGTGCATGTGGATAGCTAGATAGACCATATGGAACACGTACTATAAATAGCATTCTGTAGGTACATATGCTACATTCTGCAAAAAAATAGTTATCAAACAAATAGTCAAAGACAAAAATTCAGTTATCAAACTTAGTTAGCTGAGACAACAATTCAGTTGTCTCTAAACATGTTCAATTAACTATATTTCTATTAAGTTAATTGAACACAAAATTCGGTACTATTGTGTAAAACAAATTTCAGTTAACGGAATACAAATTCGGCAAATCAAGGCCATACCTGCCAGATTTGCACATTGGGGATTAAGTAAGCAATGTGGGCCTAAAAATGGGCTGGTTTATTACTCTTTTGCCTACCTACCAGCCACCATTAATCTTGTGCCTACCTACCAGTCACCATACTATATAAAGCACACCCCATTAGCAGAAACAGCAGTCAAACCCAAACCCCTCCCTTCTCCTCCCCCAGCCGCCAAAGAAAACCCTAGGAGACATGGATCCTGGAGAGGTCATACATGAAGAAGAAGAGGTGCCCAGGGGAGCCAGACATAGAGAGGCAAGAAGGAGGGAGAGAAGGCAACTGGCAGAGAGGATCCTTGCAGCACGCAACCGCAAGGACATGGGACACTTCCTGGAGGCATTCCCCCTTGGCTCGAACCATAGTGATGATGATATCATCTACTGGGCAAGGAGGAGGGCAAATTTCCATCCTTTTCAGGTCACTAGGTAGAGGTGGACTAGGATTCTCTACCCATGAATTTGCTGTTAAGTTTCTATGCTCCTAGATCTACCTTTCTATCTATGTATGAAATCTGTCGACGAATGCAATGTATGAGATCTGTCGATGATGGGATGTATGCAATGTATGAATGTAATTCTATCTATGTATGAGTGAATGTATGAGTCAATGGTCTATCTGAACAAAATTTCACTAAACTGAACCCTAGTTGAGTTAACTAAACAAAAATCAGTTAACTGAACCATAATTGAGTAAACTAAACAAAATTTCAATTAACTAGAATAGCAAATCAATTAAGTGACACAACAAATCAGTTAACTGAATCCAAATTCACTTAACCAAATCAAAACTCACTTAACTGAATCCAGATTAAAAAAACTGAATAAAAGTTCAGTTCTCTCCATATGAATTCCACTAGAGCACCAAAGATACTGAGTGCATCAAAGATAACTCAAACTCAGATAGTACAGTGCATATTAGGTCATTGCATCAAAGATAACTTAAATTTAGGCAGAAATTCACTTAATTAAACAAGTCCACTGATCCTCATTAACTAAATTAAACAAGTCCACTGATAAAATTCCATTAGATCACCTCCAAGTTTGGGCAGCATTACAACAGCAATGGATCACTCACATTCATCTAGCATCTCCTTGTCCTTCCTTATCTTGCACTTGGTGTCTTCCTTATGCTTGAACAAGTCACCAATCATGTACTCTAGCTTCTTTATCTCTTTCTTCAACTGATCCCTTTCTTCCTTCAATTTGTCCCTCTCTTCCATCATTTTGTCCCTCTCTTGCTTCATCTCATCCCTCTCTTTCTCTGCTTTAGCCCTTACCACCTGATGAATGTTGGTCAGAGATTTATCAAACATTTTCTTCTTCTCGAGTTCTATCTTTAGGTCAGAGAGAGCTAGCCTTGTGTTGCCCGATTCAGTAATTGCCTGCTCCTTGTCAGCCACCATCTTAGCAAAATCTAGTTTAAAAAACCTCAGATCTTGCTCCATCTTTTTCTTCTCTCCTAATATCTTAAAGTTTTCTTCAGCATTAACAACATTTTGCCTGAGCCTGAGGTTGACCTCCTCTTCATACATGTCCCAGACCCTAGCTAGACTCATCTTCAATTGAGGAGGCCACTCTGGCTCAACCCAATGCACATAGGGGCATTTAGGCCCATCCTAAAATTGAAGAGGAAAACATTTAAATTGAAATGCATTATTCAGTTAACTGCACAAAGTTCAATAACACTAAATCAAGATTCAGTTAACTGCACAAAATCCAGTAACACTGAATCTACATTTAGTTAACTGCACAAAATTCAGTAACGCTGAATCAAGATTCAGTTAACTGACACCATATCCAGGTTGCTATTTTCACAGTAACCTTTGAGCATTAATTAGCTACTTAAACACTACATATTTGGACAACACTCTAAATTATTTAAAAAAAGATAATCTTCTTCTTACAGCAATATGGCACAGAACATATAAAAATGGCACAAATGAAGTTCAATCACATATGTTCTTAAATGGATAAAGCATGTACAACTATGAACATCTACTAAAGCAATTCCATCTACATATACAACTATGAACATCTACTAACCTTTTGTGCACAACCCACAAATCTTCCTCCACTGTCAACAGACTCAAAGGCAACCAACTTCTCACACATTGCTTGGTGCTCACATCTAACAGGTAGATCTACTGCAAGGCTGCTCCAATCGGAGCAGTCAATGGTGCGAGGAGCCTAAAATCAAATCTGGTCAAAAATCCCCAATTTTCGCCTAACCCTAAATGCCAGATGCTGGTGGAGAGGATCTCACCGGACTGCTGGCGGAGTCGCCACCAGACGAGGAGGAGTTGGATCCGTCATCACTCCACGAAACCATGGGCTTGGCGGCGGCGGCTTGCTAGACGGCGGCGAGGAGGAGGAGCGGTGTGAGCTGAGAGCAAGAACAGAAAGGGGGTGGGCGACGAGTAGTGCTGGTTTGTCTGCAATGGGGGGGTAGGCAAACGACCATGGTCTCCAAAACAATTAATTCAGGTGTTTTAGTGAGTGCGGGTTCATAACAAGGAAAGGCATGGGGTATTTGCAAAAAAGGCGTGCACTGACCAGCTTGGGCCCAAGCAGTCCAGTTGTCGAGCTCTGATTGGTCTAAGATCAAAGTTGCACGTTGGCTGCAAGTTGTGGGACTGGATAGATTCATTTTGTAAGTTTTAGGACTAAATCATCATATCTTGAGCAAGTTATAGGACACAGTGCTTTTAACTCAATAAATAAATAGCAGTGGCAGCCATTCTACCGGAAGCAGATTCAACTCCGAAAGATGACCCAATCGATTACGTCAATGCTGAGAACAAACGTCATTATACCAGCCGGGGCCTGCCGCTGAGGATGATGACCCAATCAGTTACGTCACCCACGTCAAAAGCGACAAAACACCGCAGCCCGATTTGGTGGGACCAACAGATAGCTAGGTGCACGATCACGAACTGACGGAGACGTACGATTAGCCGGAAGAGACCTTCCTTCCTTCCGTCATCCCATTTCCAGTCGCCAACTTGGCTCCCACATCTCCTCCCGGCGACGCATAAATACCCGGGACGACTCGCTCACCAGTCACCAGACCAACGCATCAGAAACTCATTCAGACGACTCGAGCAACCACTGCCTCTTACACTTGTCACGTCCCTACCACGTACTCGCAATGGCCGCAGCTGCAGCACTAGCCAGGTGCGTGATTACTCTGATTACTTCAGCGCCTAGGTATGTATAGTTGTACTTGCATCATTTTATACATGGAGTAATTGAGACGGTGGTGTGTGTGTGTGCTGCAGTTCCACGAAAGAAGTGCTCCCGCCTGCACTGGGCGCCGTCTCCGAGCCCCCTACCCTACCCTCTTCGATGGCACCACCAGGTAACCACCTACAACCACCACTAGTAAGCTTCACTTCTGCATCCATCGGGATCCATTCCATGAGCTAACTACTTATACTAAACTAACTGTCGGTTGATTATGTGCGGCGACGTACGTACGTACGTACGTGAAGACTGTACATTTGCTACACCTGCCCGTTTGCTCAGCGCGCCTGGGTTACCCGGAACTGCAAGGTACTTGCAGCCGATGCCAAGTCACATCTTCCATCCATCACTGAACCTTGCGTGGAGAAGAAAAAGAAACTGAAACCCTGTTCTTTTCCGTGCGTCGTTCTCTGCAGGGTCTGCAGGAGGAGATCAAGCTTGTCGCCATCAATCTGGAGGACAAACCAGCATGGTACAAGGAGAATGTTTACCCACAGGGCACGGTACGCGCCGACTCACACTTCACCGATACATATGATCATCTGTCCCTGGATCGAATTCCCTCCTATTCTCGCACCATCCCAATGCTTATACCTTCATCGTCATCCCTCCACTTCATATACAGGTGCCTTCCCTGGAGCACGACGGCAAGGTCACCGGAGAGAGCTTGGATTTGATCAAGTACATCGACACCAATTTCCAAGGCCCGGCACTGCTTCCTCAAGTAAGATCAGATGATATAGCCCATTCACTGTAGGGAAGAAAATGATGTTTCAGTCTTGCTGTAATCTTTGGATGTGTCGATTGCCAGGATCCGGCTAAGAGGCAGTTCGCCGATGAGCTGATTGCTTACGCTGACGCCTTTACCAAAGCACTCTACTCGCCCTTGATCTCCCAAGTGGCCATTTCAGATGAAGCTGGTAATTGACAATCATCTCCGCGACTACTTTCTGAATCATAGGCACATCGTTTCGGACTAATTACATCCTTCTGTTCACCAGTTGCTGCTCTAGACAAGATCGAAGCTGCCCTGTCCAAGTTCAGTGACGGCCCGTTCTTCCTTGGCCAATTTAGCTTGGTACTATATGCTAATCCGTTCGAGCTTAAACCAAATGTGTTCTGCTTTGATTTCCACAGGAATGTTTGTGGTAATGCTTGCTTCAACTCCTTTTACTTGCAGGTGGATATTGCGTACGTGACCATCTTGGAGAGGGTTCAGATATACTACTCTCACCTGAGGAACTACGAGATCGCCAAAGACAGGCCCAACCTTGAGAGATACACCGAGGAGATGAACAAGATCGAAGCCTATAAGCAAACCAAAAATGTCCCGCTGACCTTGCTTGATGCTGCCAAGAGGCATCTCAAGGCAAAGACAACTTTCTCTAATCAAATTCTAAGTTCTTTTCTTCATTCCTTTCGGTTTATACTGCCGATACTAACGTATATATCGCTGTGAGTTTTCAGACTGCCTGAAGAAGTGGTGATTCGCCAAGAATTACGGCGGCTGCCAGGGAACGGCGGCATTTGAGTAGGCCAAGACTGAACTCTCGTCACCGGGGGTTGGGGCTTCTTTTACTACCATTATTATCACAATGAGTTGTAGTAGTATATGTTCTCTTCCCAATAAATGACACCATGTTGTAACCTGTAAGGGCTATGCTTTTTATGAAACAATAATGTACTCCATCTGTTCTATGTGCATTACAGTTAATTCTGGACATGGCCACATGGGCACCGGTGTGGTGGATCCATGTTTTCCAACACATATGCTCTATGTTCAAATTCCAAGTAAAAAAAATTAGTCCAACATAAAGCAGAAAAGTAAACAATAGCATACATATTGTGCATGATAGTGAATGTCTGACATGGTTTGAAGATTTTACAGAAAGGAAGGTAAAGAAAATGTTCACTTGCAAAACTAATTATCTAAGATACTGTGCCGGTCCGGATTTGTCCGCTCCCCTTTCTCCCCCGTCCCTCGGCCGCGGACGGGTTGGCATAGGTCTTCCAGCGGAGCGTCTGCGGGTGAATCTGTCGATTGAGGGCCGTCGGTTGGTCCAAAGCCAGGGCCTTTGTGTAGGTCTCGGGGTTGTCTGGTTGCAGGGCGGCGGCTCTGGCGGCGGGAGGCGCGACGTTTGCGGGCGGAGCGTGCGTCTCAGGTGCGGGCGGGCATCCATGGCCTCGCGGGTGGCGTGGTTGCGGGTGGTTGGCGGAGTTAGGGTGCGACGGTGGAGTGTGGGCGTCGGGGTACACCACTTGCCCAGTCCTTTGACTGGCCGACGGTGGCGGCGGCAATTGACGCCGTACCCTTCCTGAAGGCTCCGTCGCGGCGTTCCCACTCTTACCGCCTTGCTCCGGGTGAAAACCTGATCTTCACGGATCGGGCGGTGGCGACTATCCATGGTCGTACCCTTCTTGGAGGCATCGCTTTGGAGGTCTGGCTTCGTTGTTGTCCGGTTCACCTCTCTATTGTTGTCGGTGGAGTGGTGTGTTGGTGCCCGGCACCTTTGTATCTTGCCTTGGGTGTGTGCGTTGTGTGCGTTGTTCGGTCTATCAGTTGTAATCGGAGATGATGCTTTATACATAAAGCGGGGGGAAACCCTTTTTCGTTAAGATCAAGTTAATCAACCAGAGGGGGGTGAATGTAAGATTTCAACAATTTTTTTGAAAGAGCTACTCCAAAAGGGTTAATTCTTCGAAGAAAACAAAGTAATCAGGAAAAAAAAGGAACAATACAAACTAATACCGAAGAAGTACTAAAGGAAAACTTAAGCTAGGCAGCAGTAAACTTAAACATACGTGCGATCAGAACTGAAACAATGATAACAAAACAGATGATGGCATGGAAATGAAGTAGCAGTAATAGTATAACTAGAACAGTCTAATGAAGAGGCAGAAACACTTCAATACAACAATACTGAAAACATAACTAAGCATAGTGCATAGCAACGGGAAAGATAAGTATTCAGAAAAAGTCTTCAGAGAGAGAAGGAAGCAAATTCTTTACACGAGGCATAATGCACAAAGTAAAGTAGAGTTAATAAATGGAGTGAAGACATATATGATTTGTTGACTCAGTTCAAGTTGCCGGCACAACTCTACGTCTGGTTGGAGGGGTTGTGCCAAAGCTCGGAAGACACGAAAGCCCTCACCTTATTCTCTTTGAGCCAAGCTCACTTAGAACTCGCCCAACGCTCGTGGTAGATCTTGCGGTGATCTTCAGATCGTCACAAACTTTTTATTCGGCAAATCCATAGGCTGGATGCTCTGAACAAACACTTAACCATCTCAAAGATGCTCGGTCTTCAGTATTAAGAAGTGTTTAGTGAACTTTCTTCAGTGGTACTCAATCGTTTATCTATTAGGCTCTAAGGTTTTTCCGCACTTAGGATTTACTCAAAAAAATTCAGAAGGTGGTTTGCTCAAACAACACTTGTCTCGAATCACGCGGAGCAGCCAACCTCAAATGATTGGAGGTAGAGGTTATTTATAGCTGGGGTCACAACCTGAGGGGCCGATATGACCATTGGACGAGACACACATACCAAAGTGTTGTCATCAGCTATCATAATAGTTAGAAATTTGAACTCTCAAATTCTTCATAGTAGGACAACCTTACAATAGGTTTCCTAACTCTTTGGCGAACAAACTCGCATGTTCTGCAGAATCACCTTCGACATGCAAGCTTAAATACTTTGGCTGGAAGGATATTTCCAAGTCTTCAACTATATGAAGAGATAGGTTCGATTGACCATACTTGAACACAGACTGCCTCAATAACACTTGGAGCCCCTTAACACTATGGTGTTCTATTGACTCAAAGAAGAATAAAAGGAACTAGTAAAGAACTACAAGTCTTCATGCCAATTCTACAATGAACACGCCAAACATTTCAATGTTGTCAAAACATTTTTATAGGTCATACATCATAGGTTAAACCAAATCCTCATGGAATTTCACCTGCATATGCTCACAAACACATTGGTTCCTTAACCACTTCTGCCATTAATCCGGCAAAACTTATAAGGGGAACTAGATGCACTTACAATCACCCCCTTTTGGTGATCGATTACAAAATTGGTTAAAGTCTCGAAAGGATTTCGATTCCACTATATAGAGAGAAGTCCCCATGAAGATGCGTACATTGAAGAATTTTCTTTTGAATGCAAATGCACATGGCATTTTGAAATTGTGGTGAACTCCCCCTACATCATGGAATCAGAGCTAGCAGTGTAATGGGATTTATCATGAAGAACATGACAGTGCATAGCAAACTGTGAACTCTCATGAATGCCAACATGCATATAAGTGTAACATGATAAGCATGCGTGAAGCGTTACGAGTAGCAAAAGTTTAGAGACACAAAACATAATGGGTGTGTTTAGTTGGGAACCAAATATCATGGAATGGAATGGTTCCATTCATGAGGAATGGGCTGGTTCCCTGTGTTTGGTAGGAGCAAAAAAGTGTAACTGGTTGGTTTCCGTTCTGGTGTTTGGTTGGAAGCACGGAATGAACAATGGAATGACATAAAATTTGAGTTTTTGGCATCATTTCATTTGTATTTCAAGAAAGACAACATGACAAGATATATTGACAAACTTGACACATAAATGGCATCACATTTAATACAGATTTCAACAAGGTGCACATAGTCAACATACTTGACAACCATACATGTCTAGTTCACATACCAAATTTTCAAAAGCAACTAAAGTGCAATAGAGCTATACATGTCAAGTTCACATACTTGACGGCCATACATCTCTAGTTCACATACGGATTCTCCAAAACCAACCAAAGTGCAACCATACGTGTCAAGTTCACATACTTGACAGCCATACAACCATATCGAATTTAGAAGTTCTTCTTCACATACCTACTCACCCAAACAACCTTGTTGGTTTGGGAAAGTTTCATGAAGGCTCTTGTAGTCTTGGGGTTGTCCACAAGATGAGCATAGTAGTGGGTTAGGTGCTCTTCATCAAAATCTGGCAATGTGGAGACTTTGTCCCAAAGGACATCGGGTATATCATCATCATCTCCACTAGACTTCACAAGTGCTTCAGCCACAAGTTTGAACCCATCTTTGAGAGTGATAACTAGTAGATCATCAACAATGTGCTATACCTTGGCCTTCCTTTTGGGTGGTGCTTTGGGGTGAGAAGACTCGACAACATTTGGTGACGTGTTCACCTCACCATTCTCCTCATCTTTGTGACCAATAGAAACAAGATCATTGTCAGACCTAGCATTCAGCCCCTTAACCCCAGTTGTCCCATAAATGGAAGCCATGACATGATAGTATTCCATTGGGGTATTCAAGAAGGGGGCATCAGATGTGTGGGTCGATAAACAATGTGCAAATGATTAGCATAATGCAGACATAAAGTGGCATTAGATTTGTACGGTGAGAAGCATACCATACAATGCCCTGCATAGTGCTCATCACTGAGCCTAATTGTGCAAGTATCTTCATCCCATAGAGCTTCACTTAATTAAATTCTTCAAAAATTGATTACCCTTCCTCAAATCTTCCTTCACTTTTGAGATGGTTTCTGATTTGATCTCCAGCGACAACTAGCTTGAACGGCTCGTTCAAAACAACATCACATTGTCTATTACACACATCCGTGAATCCACTTGGAGTTCTCTTCCCATCAGCAATAAGACCAACCAAAAAACCAAGCATGATTTTGGTCATGGAATTGGTCCATTGATAGAGGCAAAGGTATCCCGTCTTTCGATGAGATGATGGATATCGCTTTGGTGGAAGTCGACTTTGACGATCCGACTACGAATGTGCGAGGACGTGGCGCCTTAGCAATCGCTAAACCAACTCCGAGAGGTTATTGACCACGCCGGAGCACGATCAACCTGACCACGAGGGTATGTTTCCTGCGAGCAAAGGAAGAACAAGCAAGAAACTGAGATTGCAATCTGGATATTGTGAATATAAGATGAAAGCTTTATTGATCAAGGTGGGGTTCTGTGACGCCTTTGTCTGGTCGTTGAACACAAACGAAGTACGCGAAGTTGCAGCTATGGCGAACTTTTAATCTAAACAAAACCCAAAGTCTAAACAATGCCCTAAGGGCTGTATATATGGAGGAAGAGGGGGGGAATTTCGTGGCCCTTGGTGGAGGGGTCCAAAATCAACCCTATCTCTTGTTTCCCCACACATACGGACTCTAAAAATAGCCTATACTTATTTATTTCGAAATTACATGGGCCTGGCCCAATAATAAGGTGACGCAACACCTAGAATAGCCTCGGGACGAAATTTTTGAAGTGGCATCTTGTATATTTCGTCCAAAGCTTCATGCACCCATTATAGTGGCTTCAAAGTCCTGAAATCATCACTTGTAACTCCGTTCTTGTTTCCCTTGCGCATTCCATCATCTCCATGCTTGTTCTTGCTCCAATGTTCATCCTTCTCCAAGCTAGGCCCTTCATTTGTAAGAAAAACAAATGTATCCAATTTAGGCAGCATCATATTCTCATGAACATTAGAATCATTACCAAGAAACGAAAGTACCTGGTAATTTAGTTGGCGTGCGCGAGCTCTAGTAATTGGTCCAGTATGTATAGCAGCAGGGGCTGTGGGTGTAACAATTGTATCGATGTCCTCATCATCCATACAATGATCCCAGCTCTCTTGGAGTTCCCACTTGTAGTGGTGACTTCAACACTCTTGGAGTCCATTTCTGTCCAGCCATGAAATAAATTTAAATGTAGTTGCATAAACATCACAAATACATGATTCAAATATAGTAAATGATACAATATGTCCAACCATCAAATAAATTCCAAACGTAGTTACATAAACATCACAAATACATGGTTCAAATATAGTAAATGATACAATCTGTTTAGCCATCAAATAAATTCAAATGTAGTTTCATAAACATCACAAATACATGGTTCAAATATATTAAATGATACAATCTGTCCATCTATCAAAAAAATATTCAAATGTGGTTGCATAAATATCACAAATACATGGTTCAAATGTAGTAAGTGATACAATCTGTCCAGCCATCAAATAAATTCAAATGTAGTTGCATAAACATCATAAATACATGGTTCAAATATAGTAAATGATACAATCTATCTAGTCATCAAATAAATTCAAATGTAGTTGCATAAACATCACAAATACATAGTTCAAATATAGTAAGTGATACAATCTGTCCACCATCAAATGAATTCGAATATAGTTGCATAAACATCACAAGTGTGCCACACTCATAGATTAACATACACGAGTTGTCTATCTTCCCACATTTGGGCTACCATTTGTAGCCTACGGTCTACCACGGCCCTAGTGTCACTTGCTTTGTTGCCTTGATGTTCAAATTGATTGGGCGGTCCATGTCACTTCAGGTATAATTGTGACGCCCGGATAATCAGGCTACAGTAATCCCACGTTAGCGATGCCACGTCACCCCGGTTTCTGTGCTAATATCGTTTTAGTTCGAAACCGATCCAAATTAAAATTTAAAATAAAAACAAACAACAAAAGTTTTCAAACGCTAAAAACTAAAATGTTCACAATATTGCAAAAATTACCAAAGCTGTTATAAAAATAAGACCAACACTTTAGAAGCTCCAGAAATGCCCCTAGGAATTAAAACAGTGGACCAACATCACATCACTTGGCCTTTTCACTTTCTAAAAATAATTAAACCTTTTCGGAAGACCTTCAGCTTTTGTGGCATTGTTGCTATATAATGCAATGATGTTCATGTGACAAGCTACATGATTTACAAAAGTCTTTTGGTGGTTAAGCAATTAATAAACTAGAGCAAATATTAAATAAAAACTGAAGAAAAGGAAAAAGAAATAAAAGACATCCCCCCCCCCCGACTGGGCCTTAGCCCAGTTGGCCGAAGGAGCCAGTCGGCCCAGCCGACCCACTCCTGCACCCCCTGGCCTACTAGGCCTCCTCCCCTCCCCGTGACCTAGCGCCACCCCCCACTACTCCCACTCGCCCCCTCCTCTGCCTTCCCCCGATCCAGATCGGATCGGGGCATGGGGGCCCGACCTCGCCGCCTCATCCCTACGCCCGTCCACACCGGCGCCTCCTTGTCTCCTTCCCACGCCGAACCTCCTCGACCTCCTCCCCGACGGCCTCCCCAAAGCACGCGGCGCCCGCCCGTCGCCGTCCACCGCCGCCTGGAGCTCCGCGAGCCTCACCGGAGCCACCTAGCGCCCGACCCCCTTGCCGCGATGGAGCTCCACCTCGCCGGCGTGCCAGTCGCCTGAGGTCTCCGCCGACGGCGCCATCGCGCCGTGTGCCTCGGCCTCCTCCTCGCCCCGTGCTGAGGCCGCCGTTCCCGCGCCGCGCCCTCGACCCCGTTGCCCCGCCGCACTCGTCGCCGGCAACTCGGACGCCGCCCCTTCCTCGTCCTCCTCCTCGAGCATGCCTCACTCAACTACAGGGCTATGTGAGCCCCCTTCCTTTCCCCTCTCTCCCCCTGGCAGGCCCGCCGTCGTGCTTGTTGCCGCTGCTGTAGTCCTCCTCTGGCTCAGGCAAGCACACCACGGTGCTTCTGGCATCGCGTGGGAGCTGCCTAGCCCTTCAGAGCTTTGCGTGCGTGCTCCTCGCACCGCCCCCCTCAAGTTCTTGCTTCGGCCGCCGCCTCGCACCGTCCTGCTGCCTTCGCTCCGCACCTGCCGCCTCGCATGAGGCCGCAGCGCGCCTGCTACTGCCTCTGGCGACCCCCTCCTGCGCCGGTTTCCTTCGCCGGAAACGGCCGGCCGGCGAGCCCTGCCCTGGCCGCCGGCGCGCGCTAGCGCCCGTGCCCCTCGATGCGGCCCGGTTCGCCCCTCGTTCGGGCACCCGCCCCGTTAACCGCCAGCACCAGCGCCTGCTAAGACCCCCCCCCCTTGACAATGACAGATGGGGCCCACGCCCTTAGAACGTTAAAAAAAAGAAGGAAGAATTAAGGAATTCATAATAATAATAATAAAAATAAAAATGAATTTAATTAATTAATTAATTAACTAAATTAATTAAGTTAATTACTCCTACTTAATTAGTCTAAATTAACCTGTTAGTCTAACTGAGCAGTAATAAGTTTAACTAAACCCTAGTTACCTAAACAGAGAATGACAGGTGGGTCCCACTGGACCCACATATCAGGTTGACCAAGTCAACTCTGTTGACTGCTGACGTCAGCATGACATCATGCTGACGTCATAAATCCATTTTTTGAATTAATTAAATAATTAATTAAATTTCAGAAATTAATAAAATCTTTAGAAAATCGTATCTTTTAATCCGTAACTCGGATTAAAATATTTTCAACATGAAAGTTGCTCAGAACGACGAGACGAATCCGGATACGCAGAGCGTTCGTCCACCACGCACCCCTAACATATCAAACTCGCAACTTTCCCCCTCCGGCTCCTCTGCCCGAAAACACGAAACACCAGGGATATTTTCCCGGATGTTTCCCCCTTCACCGGTATCGCCCATCCCTACGTTAGGTCACCCCTAGCACAACGTATTGCCGCGTCTTGCTTTGTGTTACATTTGATTGCTCCGTTATTTATTGTGTTTCCCCTCCGTTACTCCTTTCCGGTAGACTCCGAGACCGATGCTGATGCCCCTGTGGTCGACTACGTCACCGACGACCCCTCTCTCTTGCCAGAGCAACCAGGCAAGCCCCCCCTTTGATCACCAGATATCGCCTACTCTTTTCTCTATACTGCTTGCATTAGAGTAGTGTAGCACGTTACTGCTTTCCGTTATTCCTATCTTGATGCATAGCCTGTCCTTGCTACTACTGTTGTTACCATTACCTGCTATCCTACTGCTTAGTATAGGATGCTACTGTTCCATCAGTGGCCCTACACTCTTGTCCGTCTGCCATGCTATACTACTGGGCCGTGATCACTTCGGGAGGTGATCACGGGCATATACGATATACTTTACACAGTTACATTACCTGTGATACTGTTCGGAGATGGGGACTAAAGGGGCAGGTGGCTCCATCCCGGTAGAGGTGGGCCTGGGTTCCCGACGGCCCCCGACTGTTACTTTGTGGCGGAGCGGCAGGGCAGGTTGAGACCACCTAGGAGACAGGTGGGCCTGGCCCTGTTCGGCATTCGCGGATACTTAACACGCTTAACGAGATCTTGGTATTTGATCTGAGTTGGCTACGAGCCTATACGCACTAACCATCTACGCGGGAGTAGTTATGGGTATCCCGACGTCGTGGTATCAGCCGAAGCACTTCGTGACGCCAGCGACTGAGTGGCGCGCGTCGGATTGGAACGTAAGCCTGCTCTTGTATTAAGGGGGTTAGTTCCGCTTTCGGTCGCGTACGCAACGTGCAGGTGTGCTATGGGCGATGGGCCCAGACCCCTGTGCGCTTAGGTTTAGACCGGCGTGTTGGCCTCTCTGTTGTGCCTAGGTGGGGCTGCGACGTGTTGATCTCCCGAGGCCAGGCATGACCCAGGAAAGTGTGTCCGGCCAAATGGGATCAAGCGTGCTGGGTAAGTTGGTGCACCTCTGCAGGGAAGTTAATCTATTCGAATAGCCGTGATCTTCGGTAACAGGACGACTTGGAGTTGTACCTTGACCTTATGACAACTAGAACCGAATACTTAATAAAACACACCCTTCCAAGTTCCACAGACAACCCGGTGATCGCTTTTCTACAGGGCGATGAGGAGAGGATCGCCGGGTAGGTTTATGCTATGCGATGCTACTTGGAGATGCTACTTGGAGATGATACTTGGAGATGCTACTTGGAGATGCTACTTGAAGATGCTACTTGAAGATGCTACTTGGAGGACTTCAATCTACTCTCTTCTACATGCTGCAAGACGGAGGCTGCCAGAAGCGTAGTCTTCGACAGGATTAGCTATCCCCTTCTTATTCTGGCATTCTGCAGTTCAGTCCACTGATATGGCCCATTACACATATACCCATGCATATGTAGTGTAGATCCTTGCTTGCCAGTACTTTGGATGAGTACTCACGGTTGCTTTCTCCCCCCTTTTTTTCCCTTTCCTTCTTTCTGGTTGTCGCAACCAGATGCTGGAGCCCAGGAGCCAGACGCCACCGTCGACGACGACCCCTACTACACTGGAGGTGCCTACTACTACGTGCAGCCCGCTGACGACGACCTGGAGTAGTTTAGGAGGATCCCAGGCAGGAGGCCTGCGCCTCTTTCGATCTGTATCCCAGTTTGTGCTAGCCTTCTTAAGGCAAACTTGTTTAACTTATGTCTGTACTCAGATATTGTTGCTTCCGCTGACTCGTCTATGATCGAGCACTTGTATTCGAGCCCTCGAGGCCCCTGGCTTGTATTATGATGCTTGTATGACTTATTTATGTTTTTAGAGTTGTGTGGTGATATCTTCCCGTGAGTCCCTGATCTTGATCGTACACGTTTGCGTGCATGATTAGTGTACGATTGAATCGGGGGCGTCACAAGTTGGTATCGGAGCCAGCTGCCTGTAGGAATCCCCCCTTCCCAACTCATTGGCCGAAGTCGAGTCTAAACATTACAAAACTTTTACTAACATGGTTGTGTGCCTTACGGGCCGACGTCGCCATTGGGTGGTACTAGGATCTTTTACTCCTCGACCTTTACTCTGGGTGTTGGAAATATGCCCTAGAGGCAATAATAAAAGTATTATTATATTTCATTGTTCATGATAATTGTCTTTTATTCATGCTATAACTGTATTATCCGGAAATCGTAATACACGTGTGAATACATAGACCTCAATATGTCCCTAGTGAGCCTCTAGTTGACTAGCTCGTTGTGATCAACAGATAGTCATGATTTCCTGGCTATGGACATTGGATGTCGTTGATAACGGGATCACATCATTAGGAGAATGATGTGATGGACAAGACCCAATCCTAAGCATAGCACAAAGGTCGTTTAGTTCATTTGCTAGAGCTTTGCCAATGTCAAGTATCTCTTCCTTAGACCATGAGATCGTGTAACTCCCGGATACCGTAGGAGTGCCTTGGGTGTATCAAACGTCACAACGTAACTGGGTGACTATAAAGGTGCATTACAGGTATCTCCGAAAGTAGCTGTTGGGTTGACACGGATTGAGACTGGGATTTGTCACTCCGTATGACGGAGAGGTATCTCTGGGCCCACTCGGTAATGCATCATCATAATGAGCTCAAGGTGACCAAAGTGTTGGCCACGAGATCATGCATTACGGTACGAGTAAAGTGACTTGCCGGTAACGAGACTGAACAAGGTATTGGGATACCGACGATCGAGTCTCGGGCAAGTAACGTACCGATTGACAAAGGGAATTGTATACAGGGTTTGATCGAATCCTCGACATCGTGGTTCATCCGATGACAACATCGAGAAGCATGTGGGAGCCAACATGGGTATCCAGATCCCGCTGTTGGTTATTGACCGGAGAACGTCTCGGTCATGTCTACATGTCTCCCGAACCCGTAGGGTCTACACACTTAAGGTTCGATGACGCTAGGGTTATAAAGGAAGTTTGTATGTGGTTACCGAATGTTGTTCGGAGTCCCGGATGAGATCCCGGACGTCACGAGGAGTTCCGGAATGGTCCGGAGGTAAAGATTTATATATGGGAAGTCCTATTTTGGCCACCGGAAAATGTTCGGGATTTTTCGGTATTGTACCGGGAAGGTTCTAGAAGGTTCTGGAGTGGGGCCCACCTGCATGGGGGGACCCACATGAACGTGAGTAGTGGGGGAAAGGCCCCACACCCCTGGTCAAGGCGCACCAAGATCCCCCCCTTAGAAGGAATAAGATCATATCCCGAAGGGATAAGATCAAGATCCCTAAAAAGGGGGGATAACAATCGGTGGGGAAGGAAATGATGGGATTTCTTTCCTCCCACCTTGGCCAACGCCCCAATGGACTTGGAGGGCAAGAAACCAGCCCCTCCACCCCTATATATAGTGGGGAGGCGCATGGGAGCTTAACACAAGCCAAGGCGCAGCCCCTCCCCTCCCCAACACCTCTCCTCCTCCGTATATGCTTGGCGAAGCCCTGTCGGAGTAGTGCTGCACCAACTACACCACGCCGTCGTGCTGCCGTTGGAGCAATCTTCCTCAACCTCTCCTTCCCCCTTGCTGGATCAAGAAGGAGGAGACGTCTCCCGTCCCGTACGTGTGTTGAACGCGGAGGTGCTGTCCGTTCAGCACTTGGACATCGGTGATCCGAATCACGTTCGAGTACGACTCCATCATCACCGTTCACTTGAACGCTTCCGCTTAGCGATCTACAAGGGTATGTAGATGTACTCTCTTTCTACTCGTTGCTGGTCTCTCCATAGATAGATCTTGGTGACACGTAGGAAAATTTTGAATTTCTGCTACGTTCCCCAACAGTGGCATCATGAGCTAGGTCTATGCGTAGTTCTCTTTGCACGAGTAGAACACAATTTTGTTGTGGGCGTGGATTTTGTCATCTTACTTGCCTTTACTAGTCTTTTCTTGCTTCGGCAGTATTGTGGGATGAAGCGGCCCGGACCAACCTTACACGTACGCTTACGTGAGACCGGTTCCACCGACTGACATGCACTAGTTGCATAAGGTGGCTGGCGGGTGTCTGTCTCTCCCACTTTAGTTGGAGCGGATTCGATGAAAAGGGCCCTTATGAAGGATAAATAGAAGTTGACAAAATCACGTTGTGGTTATTCGTAGGTAAGAAAACGTTCTTGCTAGAACCCAATTGCAGCCACGTAAAAGATGCAACAACAATTAGAGGACGTCTAACTTGTTTTTGCAGCGATTGATCATGTGATGTGATATGGCCAGAAGTTGTGATGAATGATGAATTGTGATGTATGAGATCATGTTCTTTGTAATAGGATTCACGACTTGCATGTCGATGAGTATGACAACCAGCAGGAGCCATAGGAGTTGTCTTTATTTTTTGTATGACCTGCGTGTCATTGAAGAACGCCATGTAACTCACTTTACTTTATTGCTAAACGTGTTAACCATAGAAGTAGAAGTAGTCGTTGGCGTGACAACTTCATGAAGACACGATGATGAAGATCATGATGATGGAGATCATGGTGTCAAGCCGGTGACAAGATGATCATGGAGCCCCGAAGATGAAGATCAATGGAGCTATATGATATTGGCCATATCATGTCACAACTATATAATTGCATGTGATGTTTATTATGTTTATGCATCTTGTTTACTTAGGACGACGGTAGTAAATAAGATGATCCCTTACAAAAATTTCAAGAAGTGTTCTCCCCTAACTGTGCACCGTTGCTACAGTTCGTCGCTTCTAAGCACCACGTGATGATCGGGTGTGATGGATTCTTACGTTCACATACAACGGGTGTAAGACAGTTTTACACAGCGAAAACACTTAGGGTTAACTTGACGAGCCTAGCATGTGCAGACATGGCCTCGGAACACGGAGAACGAAAGGTCAAACATGAGTCGTATGGAAGATACGATCAACATGAGAATGTTCACCGACGATGACTAGTCCGTCTCACGTGATGATCGGACACGGCCTAGTCGACTCGGATCGTGTAACACTTAGATGACTAAAGGGATGTCTAATCTGAGTGGGAGTTCATAATTTGATTAGAACTTAATTACCATGAACTTAGTCTAAAACCTTTGCAAATATGTCTTGTAGATCAAATGGCCAACGCTCATGTCAACATGAACTTCAACGCGTTCCTAGAGAAAACCAAGCTGAAAGATGATGGCAGCAACTATACGGACTGGGTCCGGAACCTGAGGATCATCCTCATAGCTGCCAGGAAACAATATGTCCTAGAAGGACCGCTAGGTGACACTCCCGTCCCAGAGAACCAAGACATTATGAATGCTTGGCAAACTCGCGCTGGTGATTACTCCCTCGTTCAGTGCGGCATGCTTTACAGCTTAGAACCAGGGCTCCAAAAGCGTTTTGAGCATCACGGAGCATATGAGATGTTCGAAGAGCTGAAACTAGTTTTCCAAGCTCATGCCCGGGTCGAGAGATATGATGTCTCCGACAAGTTCTACAGTTGTAAGATGGAGGAAAACAGTTCTGTCAGTGAGCACATCCTGAAGATGTCTGGGTTGCACAACCGTATGACCCAGCTGAACATTAACCTCCCAGATGAGGCGGTCATTGACAGAATCCTCCAGTCGCTCCCACCAAGCTACAAGAGCTTTGTGATGAACTACAACATGCAGGGGATGGAAAAGACCATTCCTGAAGTGTTCTCGATGCTGAAGTCAGCAGAGGCTGAAATCAAGAAAGAACATCAAGTGTTGATGGTCAATAAGACCACTAAGTTCAAGAAGGGCAAGGGTAAGAAGAACTTCAAGAAGGACGGCAAGGAGGTTGCCACGCCTGGTAAGCCAGTTACCGGGAAGAAGTCAAAGAATGGACCTAAGCCTGAGACTGAGTGCTTTTATTGCAAGGGGAAGGGTCACTGGAAGCGGAACTGCCCCAAATACTTAGCAGATAAGAAGGCCGGCAAAACCAAAGGTATATTTGATATACATGTAATTGATGTGTACCTTACCAGTACTCGTAGTAACTCCTGGGTATTTGATACCGGTGCCGTTGCTCATATTTGTAACTCACAGCAGGAGCTGCGGAATAAACGGAGACTGGCGAAGGACGAGGTGACGATGCGCATCGGGAATGGTTCCAGGGTCGATGTGATCGCCGTCGGCACGCTGCCTCTACATTTACCTACGGGGTTAGTTTTGAACCTTAATAATTGTTATTTAGTGCCAAGTTTGAGCATGAACATTGTATCTGGATCTCGTTTAATACGAGATGGCTACTCATTTAAGTCTGAGAATAATGGTTGTTCGATTTATATGAGAGATATGTTTTATGGTCATGCTCCGATGGTCAATGGTTTATTCTTAATGAATCTCGAGCGTAATATTACACATGTTCATAGTGTAGATGCCAAAAGATGTAAAGTTGATAATGATAGTCCCACATACTTGTGGCACTGCCGCCTTGGTCACATTGGTGTCAAGCGCATGAAGAAGCTCCATGCCGATGGACTTTTAGAGTCTCTTGATTATGAATCGTTTGACACGTGCGAACCATGCCTCATGGGCAAGATGACCAAGACTCCGTTCTCTGGAACAATGGAGCGAGCAACCAACTTATTGGAAATCATACATACCGATGTGTGCGGTCCAATGAGCGTTGAGGCTCGCGGAGGATATCGTTATGTTCTCACTCTCACTGATGACTTAAGTAGATATGGGTATGTCTACTTAATGAAACACAAGTCTGAGACCTTTGAAAAGTTCAAGGAATTTCAGAATGAGGTGGAGAATCAACATGACCGAAAGATAAAGTGCCTACGATCAGATCGTGGAGGAGAATATTTAAGTCACGAATTTGGCACACACTTAATGAAATGTGGAATCGTTTCACAACTCACGCCGCCTGGAACACCTCAACGAAACGGTGTGTCCGAACGTCGTAATCGCACTCTATTGGATATGGTGCGGTCTATGATGTCTCTTACTGATTTACCGCTATCATTTTGGGGATACGCTCTAGAGACAGCTACATTCACTTTAAATAGGGCACCGTCTAAATCCGTTGAGACGACACCGTATGAATTATGGTTTGGGAAGAAACCTAAGCTGTCGTTTCTAAAAGTTTGGGGATGCGATGCTTATGTCAAGAAACTTCAACCTGAAAAGCTCGAACCCAAGTCGGAAAAATGCGTCTTCATAGGATACCCTAAGGAAACTGTCGGGTATACCTTCTACTTAAGATCCGAGGGCAAAATCTTTGTTGCCAAGAACGGATGCTTTCTGGAAAAAGAGTTTCTCTCGAAAGAAGTAAGTGGGAGGAAAGTAGAACTCGATGAAGTACTACCTCTCGAACGGGAAAGTGGTGCAGCTCAGGAAAATGTTCCTGTGATGCCCACACCAACTGAAGAGGAAACCAATGATGATGATCAAGGTACTTCGGATCAAGTTGCTACTGAACTTCGTAGGTCCACAAGGACACGTTCCACACCAGAGTGGTACGGCAACCCCGTCCTGGAAATCATGTTGTTAGACAACGGTGAACCTTCAAACTATGAAGAAGCGATGGCGGGCCCAGATTCCAACAAATGGCTTGAAGCCATGAAATCCGAGATAGAATCCATGTATGAAAACAAAGTATGGACTTTGACAGACTTGCCCGATGATCGGCGAGCGATAGAAAACAAATGGATCTTTAAGAAGAAGACAGACGCGGATGGTAATGTCACCATCTATAAAGCTCGACTTGTCGCTAAGGGTTATCGACAGGTTCAAGGGATTGACTACGACGAGACATTCTCTCCCGTAGCGAAGCTAAAGTCCGTCCGAATCATGTTAGCAATTGCCGCATACTATGATTATGAGATATGGCAGATGGACGTCAAAACAGCATTCCTTAACAGGCATCTTAAGGAAGAACTATATATGATGCAGCCGGAAGGTTTTGTCGATCCTAAGAACGCTAACAAAGTATGCAAGCTCCAGTGATCCATTTATGGGCTGGTGCAAGCATCTCGGAGTTGGAATATTCGCTTTGATGAGATGATCAAAGCGTTTGGGTTTATGCAGACTTATGGAGAAGCCTGCGTTTACAAGAAAGTGAGTGGGAGCTCTGTAGCATTTCTCATATTATATGTAGATGACATACTCTTGATGGGAAATAATATAGAATTTCTGGACAGCATTAAGGCCTACTTGAATAAGTGTTTTTCAATGAAGGACCTTGGAGAAGCTGCTTACATATTAGGCATCAAGATCTATAGAGATAGATCGAGACGCCTCATAGGTCTTTCACAAAGCACATACCTTGATAAGATTTTGAAGAGGTTCAAAATGGATCAGTCCAAGAAGGGGTTCTTGCCTATGTTACAAGGTGTGAGATTGAGCTCGGCTCAGTCACCGACCACGGCAAAAGATAAAGAAGAGATGAGTGTCATCCCCTATGCTTCATCCATAGGATCTATTATGTATGCCATGTTGTGTACCAGACCTGATGTAAACCTTGCCGTGGGTTTGGTAGCTAGATACCAAAGTAATCCCGGCAAGGAACACTGGACAGCAGTCAAGAATATCCTGAAGTACCTGAAAAGGACAAAGGACATGTTTCTCCTTTATGGAGGAGACGAAGAGCTTGTCGTAAAGGGTTACGTCGACGCTAGCTTCGACTCAGATCCGGATGACTCTAAGTCACAAACCGGATACGTGTATATGTTGAATGGTGGAGCAGTAAGCTGGTGCAGCTGCAAGCAGAGCGTCGTGGCGGGATCTACGTGTGAAGCGGAGTACATGGCAGCCTCGAAGGCAGCGCATGAAGCGATTTGGGTGAAGGAGTTCATCACCGACCTAGGAGTCATACCCAATGCGTCGGGGCCAATCAAACTCTTCTGTGACAACACTGGAGCTATTGCCCTTGCCAAGGAGCCCAGGTTTCACAAGAAGACCAGGCACATCAAGCGTCGTTTCAACTCCATCCGTGAAAATGTTCAAGATGGAGACATAGAAATTTGCAAAGTACATACGGATCTGAATGTCGCAGATCCGTTGACTAAACCTCTCTCGCGAGCTAAACATGATCAACACCAGAACTCTATGGGTGTTCGATTCATCACAATGTAACTAGATTGGTGACTCTAGTGCAAGTGGGAGACTGTTGGAAATATGCCCTAGAGGCAATAATAAAAGTATTATTATATTTCATTGTTCATGATAATTGTCTTTTATTCATGCTATAACTGTATTATTCGGAAATCATAATACACGTGTGAATACATAGACCTCAATATGTCCCTAGTGAGCCTCTAGTTGACTAGCTCGTTGTGATCAACAGATAGTCATGATTTCCTGGCTATGGACATTGGATGTCGTTGATAACGGGATCACATCATTAGGAGAATGATGTGATGGACAAGACCCAATCCTAAGCATAGCACAAAGGTCGTTTAGTTCGTTTGCTAGAGCTTTGCCAATGTCAAGTATCTCTTCCTTAGACCATGAGATCGTGTAACTCCCGGATACCGTAGGAGTGCCTTGGGTGTATCAAACGTCACAACGTAACTGGGTGACTATAAAGGTGCATTACAGGTATCTCCGAAAGTAGCTGTTGGGTTGACACGGATCGAGACTGGGATTTGTCACTCCGTATGACGGAGAGGTATCTCTGGGCCCGCTCGGTAATGCATCATCATAATGAGCTCAAGGTGACCAAAGTGTTGGCCACGAGATCATGCATTACGGTACGAGTAAAGTGACTTGCCGGTAACGAGACTGAACAAGGTATTGGGATACCGACGATCGAGTCTCGGGCAAGTAACGTACCGATTGACAAAGGGAATTGTATACAGGGTTTGATCGAATCCTCGACATCATGGTTCATCCGATGACAACATCGAGAAGCATGTGGGAGCCAACATGGGTATCCAGATCCCGCTGTTGGTTATTGACCGGAGAACGTCTCGGTCATGTCTACATGTCTCCCGAACCCGTAGGGTCTACACACTTAAGGTTCGATGACGCTAGGGTTATAAAGGAAGTTTGTATGTGGTTACCGAATGTTGTTCGGAGTCCCGGATGAGATCCCGGACGTCACGAGGAGTTCCGGAATGGTCCGGAGGTAAATATTTATATATGGGAAGTCCTATTTTGGCCACCGGAAAATGTTCGGGATTTTTCGGTATTGTACCGGGAAGGTTCTAGAAGGTTTCGGAGTGGGGCCCACCTGCATGGGGGGACCCACATGAACGTGAGTAGTGGGGGAAAGGCCCCACACCCCTGGTCAAGGCGCACCAAGATCCCCCCTTAGAAGGAATAAGATCATATCCCGAAGGGATAAGATCAAGATCCCTAAAAAGGGGGGATAACAATCGGTGGGGAAGGAAATGATGGGATTTCTTTCCTCCCACCTTGGACAACGCCCCAATGGACTTGGAGGGCAAGAAACCAGCCCCTCCACCCCTATATATAGTGGGGAGGCGCATGGGAGCTTAACACAAGCCAAGGCGCAGCCCCTCCCCTCCCCAACACCTCTCCTCCTCCGTATATGCTTGGCGAAGCCCTGTCGGAGTACTGCTGCACCAACTACACCACACCGTCGTGCTGCCGTTGGAGCAATCTTCCTCAACCTCTCGTTACCCCTTGCTGGATCAAGAAGGAGGAGACGTCTCCCGTCCCGTACGTGGGTTGAACGCGGAGGTGCTGTCCGTTCAGCACTTGGACATCGGTGATCCGAATCACGTTCGAGTACGACTCCATCATCACCATCCCCTTGGCTAGCTTCCGCTCGTGATCTACAAGTGGTATGTAGATGCAAACTCTCTCCCTTGACTCGTTGCTTAGATGAACTCATAGATGGATCTTGGTGAAACCGTAGGAAAATTTTTAATTTTCTGCAACGTTCACCAACACTGGGATTCTGAACTCTCTTCTATTCGGGTTAAACGATTTTACTAACTCCGACTCTAGGTTCTCGTAATTACTTCCTCCCGGAGAGCCCCTTATTACGGATGATCGTCTGCTGCACGTGAAGACCCCCTGAAGATACTCTCCGCTATTAACCCGAGAACTTGTGTTCATCGCGTTTTCAATTCCCTTCCACCGTCAACCCTTATGGATAACTACTTGCAGTTTTTATTCTTTCATTCATCCCCAGTTTGTGTTGTTATGACAAGATACTCCGAAACACTCGTCGTTCTTTCGATAATCCTTGAGCTTACTGCCTTGCTGTTCTATGTCAACTGAATGCCCAAACGGATAATTCCTCGCACTTGCCGAGTATCCGTTCGTCCAAAGTTGTTCATGTGTTACACAAAAGTCTTCAAAATACCACCCGATATTCCGAAAATCCTCAGCAACCTATTGCTCTAGAATTTCTTGTTTGCTTTCATTATGATTAATCCCATAAGTATAGAAATCTTATTGACATTCCTTGTCATTATCTTTTTGAGTCTGTTGACTCAATATGTTGCGAATACACGCAATCATCATTGCTCCTTATAAATTACCTTTCCGGCTGAGCTTCCATTCTTTTAACTGGAATTGGTTCTCGACCAATCCAATTGTCGTTGATTGTACCCTAAGGCTATTCAACTTATCCATCCCTAATCAGAGCATTGCTTCTGATCCCTTGATTTGGAAATCATAATTCCTTTGCATTTGACAATTGAGTTAGCCAGTTGTTCCTATAATTTGATCTCCTTGCATTCTTCTTCCTCTAGTTGAGTACCGATGCTCACGTCAGATCCCTTGTGGACCACCAGATCCTTTGTGGGATTTTATCTGACAACGCCCTTCATATTCAATAACCTTGTGAGCCTTTCCTCTGATACATAATGCCTTTGGTAAATTGTATCCTCTGCTTTCTCAACCATGCTCTGCCTTCGAGCTTGAGTTAATTATTTCTAAAGATTCTGGTATATGATTCTAAGATGCCCCGATGGGTTGAACCTATGCCTTCCTTAGTATGTGTGAACTCGAAAGTTTTCACGAGTCATACTCTTCTGGTGCTTCACCAGATAAAATTTCAACACTGCAACTTCATCGAACGTGAGAAGTGAATGAAAGGTTATGCATTGGAGAAGTGGGAGTCGACCTTGAACTTGTGTTCATGCCCATGGACACGGTGTAGATCTTATCATTAAAGCTTCTCTTAAATAAATTATTCCTTTGGTATAAGTTCATCTTATATCTAGGATCTGGCCTTCTGCAACCGTGGTTTCAACCATGATTGTTCTTCTTTGATCTCATTTCTCGGACAAGTCAAAACAATTGTCTTCTATGGATCAATACACTAGTCCAACCTTTACTTTGATCTTGTGTCGAGTATTACCCCCCTGGCATCTCGAGATTATCATGGAACTGCATAACTTTTTATGAGTTCTTCATCAAATGCTACCTTCCCACTAATTCCAATTTTTCGCGGGCTCTGAGTTATTGAACACTCAAAGACATCGATAGCTGAACCGAGTCCGCACTACGGTTCAACAACTCTTCGGTAAGCTTCTATAAGTACGAGTTTGTACCCGATCACGCCATTCCTAGCCTGTTTGGCTATATCATTGTCGTGATGATTTTAACTGTGCTACCCGGTCCTTCTTATCGGAGCACAATTTTCGACGATGAACTAACCTTACGTCGATCCTCATCGTCATACCATTTCGCCTTGAACAACAAGCTTGGTTTCGAGTTGTGTCGTACCCTTGGTTCCAATAACCTTTCACTTCATCATTACTTTGACTTGATGTCGTCGCCGATCGATTACATCTTCATGAACTCTCGCGACAAAGGTGTCGTGATCATCAACATTCTGAGCTCATCCAGGATATCAATTGAATTCATGATGAGAAATACCATCCTTGCCCTCGATGAATTGTATTATCATCGACCACTTTATTGCCTTCCCACCAACACAAGCTTGTTCATGCTTGGTGTTATACCTTGAGTTCCTTGCTATCCAGCAATTGTTCTTCTTTACCTTGGAGTATTACCATCCTTTATGTCAAGAATGTTCTGAGAATTGTTCCACCTCTTGAGAATTCTTGACATAGAAATACTTCTCACCATCACCATTCTTTCTTGGTCCCCATGTTAATTCCAACAAGTGAAGGGTGTTGTTTGGATTCTTCCCTTCTAGCAACCCTATTTTTTTTTGTTAATGGTCGAAAGTTCATTCTTAGGCTATTGATTATTGAATCACCATTCTGACATTGGTCGTGCAACCCAACCCATATTTCGGGCGCACCTTTCAACCAATGTTAATTGTGTATGTTTACCTCGAGCATACTTCCTTATATCATTTGATCTGACAAATGTTATCTCCTTGTTCACTTAATTGTGGAAATCCATCTTTTGGAATTCTCGATGAATTGTCTCTGAGCCCATCAACCACCTCCTCATCCCATCCCTGGTTTAATAATGAACTATTGTTTCAGGAACCCACTCCCCTAGTTCATTTCCCGAGAATTTTACAATGTCATCTCGTCAATTTGTATTACACCTTTTCCTCTCAGCCATCCTAAGTCTGAGGTATTTTGACACCGATTAGATCTGAATCTTGGTCAGATATGATGGTTGGAACATATTTCCAAGAGTTATAACATTGGTCTTTATATGACCCGGTAAGATGATGTCATGCCTAGCACACCTGGCCGGAGGACCTATTGTTATAGTTCCTTTTGGCAAGGTTAGTCATTCTTTCGTGAGGAAATTGTAAGATTTATTCTATAAGTTGTTCCTGATGGATCCTTTTTGTTTCCAAAGTCTGACCTTCACTTGTTGACCATGTCAATGCTATCTCGAAGCATGTCTATGGTACTCCGATTTTCAACAGGAACATTTGAAGCCCAATGTTAAATGTTTCCTGCTCAATTATCCAAACACCGTTGTATGGGTAATGTCATGAAAATTCTCTCCCGTACCTAAAGAGTTTTCTACATTATATCCTGTCTTGGATATCATGCTCTAATTGCCCTTGGGAAGGATATACCCTTGAAATATGTGTTTAAACACATTTTCCCTTCCATTGTTCTGTTTAACCTGGTAATCATATTTTCCTTTCCATTGTTTGGTTTAACCTCCCTTGTGATCCATATGATCTAAGCAGTAATAAGTCACCGCTTTTGTAAACACCTCGGTGTACAACTCTGTCAGAAAGACCTTGATACTATTGTTGATGACATTCCGGTAGCCGCCGATGGACGAGAACTTTGCCTATTGGTCCGCCTCGTCTTAACGAGCAGGAAAATGGTTCTCTTCGTCCCTCGCCCTTGGTACCAGCGTTGTTGCCAACATAACTGACAGGCTATCCTCTGACCTGCCTTGCTATCATTACCGTGCAAATGTTGGCACCCTTCCTGATTTTACCCCACATGGTGGGCCCATAACCCACAGTTCCACAGGATCGAAACCTGACTTTTCTTTATAAATCGGATTCTAATGTATCCTTTGCACCTGCCTTCGTATGTGATTCACGAGCTGAATGCTATACCATTGTTCATCCTGGAATCAAACACCATGTTATTCTTGTGGTTCAAGCCCCCATTCCAGCTTCTGTCTAGTCATCGAATGATTGCCTAACCGTTTGAAACTTTGGTACCATCGTATATTGCACTCAACGAATTCACTGAAATACAACTCGTGGGGTGCCTTGTGTATTTCCCATTGAGTTCACCGTCAGATGCCCAGCTTTGTGGAGACGCGTTCTTCCGGAGTTTTTCCCCTTGGTCGCGTTCGTAGGACGATGGAGACCCCGAAGAAAGGATGACGAATTGATCATGATGACCTGGAGCAGAGAAATAAAGACTTCAACGTAATGGATCAACCTCTTCGAGAAGAGCAAGCCAGGATGAGAAGACTCGCTAGATTCGTTACCAAACCTTCCCCCCTTTCACTACCGCTTAAATCTCGGGACGAGATTTCTTGTAGTGGAGGAGAGTTGTGACGCCCGGATAATCAGGCTACAGTAATCCCACGTTAGCGATGCCACGTCACCCCGGTTTTTGTGCTAATATCGTTTTAGTTCGAAACCGATCCAAATTAAAATTTAAAATAAAAACAAACAACAAAAGTTTTCAAACGCTAAAAACTAAAATGTTCACAATATTGCAAAAATTACCAAAGCTGTTATAAAAATAAGACCAACACTTTAGAAGCTCCAGAAATGCCCCTAGGAATTAAAACAGTGGACCAACATCACATCACTTGGCCTTTTCACTTTCTAAAAATAATTAAACCTTTTCGGAAGACCTTCAGCTTTTGTGGCATTGTTGCTATATAATGCAATGATGTTCATGTGACAAGCTACATGATTTACAAAAGTCTTTTGGTGGTTAAGCAATTAACAAACTAGAGCAAATATAAAATAAAAACTGTAGAAAAGGAAAAAGAAATAAAAGACACCCCCCCCTGA
This sequence comes from Triticum dicoccoides, assembly GCF_002162155.2. NCBI lineage: Eukaryota > Viridiplantae > Streptophyta > Magnoliopsida > Poales > Poaceae > Triticum > Triticum dicoccoides. The sequence goes on from NC_041387.1 coordinate 439,489,758, forward strand.
CTGGGCCTTAGCCCAGTTGGCCGAAGGAGCCAGTCGGCCCAGTCGACCCACTCCTGCACCCCCTGGCCTACTAGGCCTCCTCCCCTCCCCATGACCTAGCGGCACCCCCCACTACTCCCACTCGCCCCCCTCCTCTGCCTTCCCCCGATCCAGATCGGATCGGGGCATGGGGGCCCGACCTCGCCGCCTCATCCCTACGCCCGTCCACACCGGCGCCTCCTCGTCTCCTCCCCATGCCGAACCTCCTCGACCTCCTCCCCGACGGCCTCCCCAAGCCACGCGGCGCCTGCCCGTCGCCGTCCACCGCCGCCTGGAGCTCCGCGAGCCTCACCGGAGCCACCTAGCGCCCGACCCACTTGCCGCGATGGAGCTCTACCTCGCCGGCGTGCCAGTCGCCTGAGGTCTCCGCCGACAGCGCCATCGCCCCGTGTGCCTCGGCCTCCTCCTCGCCCTGTGCCGAGGCCGCCGTTCCCGCGCCACGCCCTCGACCCCGTTGCCCCGCCGCACTCGTCGCCGGCAACTCGGACGCCGCCCCTTCCTCGTCCTCCTCCTCGAGCATGCCTTGCTCAACTACAGGGCTATGTGAGCCCCCTTCCCTTCCCCTCTCTCCCCCTGGCAGGCCCGCCATCGTGCTTGTTGCCGCTGCTGTAGTCCTCCTCTGGCTCAGGCAAGCACACCACGGTGCTTCTGGCATCGCGTGGGAGCTGCCTAGCCCTTCAGAGCTTTGCGTGCGTGCTCCTCGCACCGCCCCCCTCAATTTCTTGCTTCGGCCGCCGCCTCGCACTGTCCTGCTGCCTTCGCTCCGCACCTGCCGCCTCGCACGAGGCCGCAACGCGCCTGCTGCTGCCTCTGGCGACCCCCTCCTGCGCCGGTTTCCTTCGCCGGAAACGGCCGGCCGGCGAGCCCTGCCCTGGCCGCCGGCGCGCGCTAGCGCCCGTGCCCCTCGATGCGGCCCGGTTCGCCCCTCATTCGGGCACCCGCCCCATTAAC
>NC_041387.1:439490967-439517396 GCF_002162155.2 Triticum dicoccoides
GACAATGACAGATGGGGCCCATGCCCTTAGAACGTTAAAAAAAAGAAGGAAGAATTAAGGAATTCATAAAAATAAAAATAAAAATAAAAATGAATTTAATTAATTAATTAATTAATTAAATTAATTAAGTTAATTACTCCTACTTAATTAGTCTAAATTAACCTGTTAGTCTAACTGAGCAGTAATAAGTTTAACTAAACCCTAGTTACCTAAACAGAGAATGACAGGTGGGTCCCACTGGACCCACATGTCAGGTTGACCAAGTCAACTCTGTTGACTGCTGACGTCAGCATGGCATCATGCTGACGTCATAAATCCATTTTTCGAATTAATTAAATAATTAATTAAATTCCAGAAATTAATAAAATCTTTAGAAAATCGTATCTTTTAATCCGTAACTCGGATTAAAATATTTTCAACATGAAAGTTGCTCAGAACGACGAGACGAATCCGGATACACAGTCCGTTCGTCCACCACGCACCCCTAACATATCAAACTCGCAACTTTCCCCCTCCGGCTCCTCTGCCCGAAAACACGAAACACCGGGGATATTTTCCCGGATGTTTCCCCCTTCACCGGTATCGCCCATCCCTACGTTAGGTCACCCCTAGCACAACGTATTGCCGCGTCTTGCTTTGTGTTACATTTGATTGCTCCGTTATTTATTGTGTTTCCCCTCCGTTACTCCTTTCCGGTAGACTCCGAGACCGATGCTGATGCCCCTGTGGTCGACTACGTCACCGACGACCCCTCTCTCTTGCCAGAGCAACCAGGCAAGCCCCCCCTTTGATCACCAGATATCGCCTACTCTTTTCTCTATACTGCTTGCATTAGAGTAGTGTAGCACGTTACTGCTTTCCGTTATTCCTATCCTGATGCATAGCCTGTCCTTGCTACTACTGTTGTTACCATTACCTGCTATCCTACTGCTTAGTATAGGATGCTAGTGTTCCATCAGTGGCCCTACACTCTTGTCCGTCTGCCATGCTATACTACTGGGCCGTGATCACTTCGGGAGGTGATCACGGGCATATACGATATACTTTACACAGTTACATTACCTGTGATACTGTTCGGAGATGGGGACTGAAGGGGCAGGTGGCTCCATCCCGGTAGAGGTGGGCCTGGGTTCCCGACGGCCCCCGACTGTTACTTTGTGGCGGAGCGGCAGGGCAGGTTGAGACCACCTAGGAGACAGGTGGGCCTGGCCCTGTTCGGCGTTCGCGGATACTTAACACGCTTAACGAGATCTTGGTATTTGATCTGAGTTGGCTACGAGCCTATACGCACTAACCATCTACGCGGGAGTAGTTATGGGTATCCCGACGTCGTGGTATCAGCCGAAGCACTTCGTGACGCCAGCGACTGAGTGGCACATGCCGGATTGGAACGTAAGCCTGCTCTTGTATTAAGGGGGCTAGTTCCGCTTTCGGCCGCGTACGCAACGTGCAGGTGTGCTATGGGCGACGGGCCCAGACCCCTGTGCGCTTAGGTTTAGACCGGCGTGCTGGCCTCTCTGTTGTGCCTAGGTGGGGCTGCGACGTGTTGATCTCCCGAGGCCGGGCATGACCCAGGAAAGTGTGTCCGGCCAAATGGGATCAAGCGTGCTGGGTAAGTTGGTGCACCCCTGCAGGGAAGTTAATCTATTCGAATAGCCGTGATCTTCGGTAACAGGACGACTTGGAGTTGTACCTTGACCTTATGACAACTAGAACCGGATACTTAATAAAACACACCCTTCCAAGTTCCACAGACAACCCGGTGATCGCTTTTCTACAGGGTGACGAGGAGAGGATCGCCGGGTAGGTTTATGCTATGCGATGCTACTTGGAGATGCTACTTGGAGATGATACTTGGAGATGCTACTTGGAGATGCTACTTGAAGATGCTACTTGGAGGACTTCAATCTACTCTCTTCTACATGCTGCAAGACGGAGGCTGCCAGAAGCGTAGTCTTCGACAGGATTAGCTATCCCCTTCTTATTCTGGCATTCTGCAGTTCAGTCCACTGACATGGCCCATTACACATATACCCATGCATATGTAGTGTAGATCCTTGCTTGCCAGTACTTTGGATGAGTACTCACGGTTGCTTTCTCCCCCCTTTTTTTCCCTTTCCTTCTTTCTGGTTGTCGCAACCAGATGCTGGAGCCCAGGAGCCAGACGCCACCGTCGACGACGACCCCTACTACACTGGAGGTGCCTACTACTACGTGCAGCCCGCTGACGACGACCTGGAGTAGTTAGGAGGATCCCAGGCAGGAGGCCTGCGCCTCTTTCGATCTGTATCCCAGTTTGTGCTAGCCTTCTTAAGGCAAACTTGTTTAACTTATGTCTGTACTCAGATATTGTTGCTTCCGCTGACTCGTCTATGATCGAGCACTTGTATTCGAGCCCTCGAGGCCCCTGGCTTGTATTATGATGCTTGTATGACTTATTTATGTTTTTAGAGTTGTGTGGTGATATCTTCCCGTGAGTCCCTGATCTTGATCGTACACGTTTGCGTGCATGATTAGTGTACGATTGAATCGGGGGCGTCACATAATAAAGTCATCAATCCTTTGTGATAGTGCATAATTGTGAAGAACACAACAAGCTATAACAATGTCAACTCAAGAACGAGAGTCGACCGAATAAGACTTTGTGAAGAGGTAGTCACCGTTGAGGCCGATGATGGACGACGCTTGATGACCGGAAGTGAAGGAGGACAAGGACTGTTGCGGCGATTCTTGGGTACCGTTCAGACAGAGGTGTTGGGTGACGTGGTAATAGGCCGGCTTTAGCTGGACGGGCCAGGGCTACAATACAGTGCACTTTAGATGATGAGTGTCGGCTTGACCGCCCCCACCGCCTTCTAAGTCTTGTCCGACTTCTCCTTCACCATGGGGCGCCGGACTTGGCGTAGCGCATATGCAACCTTGCAGGCGAACACATCCAGGTCCGGGTCCTACATACGCGACCGTGTGGGCGAACATCGTCATCGGCTCCTCCAGCGACTCCATCATGTCAGCGGACAGCGGAGCGAGGGGGGAGGGGGGGGGGGCGCTGATCGGGACGTAAGGAGCGGGAGAGGACATGCGTGGTTGTGCAAATGTCCAGGCTCCACGTGTCGATTTGGGTGGGTCCATGTTGTCGGAATCCGTTGTGGCGGATGTCGAAACTCCCCGAAATCTCCTCTAAATTGATGTCGGTTTGCGGGATTTTCGGACCAGCTCGTACATTTTTTGTGACCGACATTAGATGGGTAAAAGTGCGTGAACCGTTCAATCCAAACATTTACGGGAGGTTTGGTCCGCAGTGGAGTTACCCTGACCGCTCTAAAATGGGACGGTGCTGAAGTTGCTCACAAGTAACTCTGTCTAATTCTCCCCCATAATTTTTTTGTCTAATTCTAAGGGAAAATAGAAGTAGATTTTTTTAAAATAAAAAATAAAAGTAGATTTGTGGTTGTGGGTTATACGGTGGTTTGTTGCAAACGAGACGTTTCACTCAAACACAACACACCCCAACCAACCGCAAAATCGATGAGCAGCTACAATAATAAACAAAGAACAAAAATAAGCCGAAAGCATGGGCAGCATGGCGCGCCTCCTCCCCGACTCCCGCTCCGCCTCCGCCTCCGCCTCCTGGACCTCTTCCCTCTCGAGCGACCTCGCAACTGCCGCCGCCACCGCTGTCACCGCAACCTCCTCCTCCGCGATGCCGCTCGCGGCCCCATTCCCCGGCCTCGGCGTGCCGCTCTCCGACGCCGATCTCCGCACCACCGCCTACGAGGTCCTCGTCGCCGCCTCCCGCGCCACCGGCGGCAGGCCCCTCATCTACATCCCCCAGTCCGCCCCCTCCTCCACCAGCGCCCGTTCCACCTCCTCCACATCCACCTCGACGTCCTTCTCCTCCTCCTCGTCCTCCGGCCTGCAGCGTTCGCGGACGTCGACGGCGGCCAGCAAGGTGAAGAGGTCGCTCGGGCTCAGTCCGTCGGCGTCATCTAAGGCCGGGATGGAGGCGCCGCGGAGGCCAGAGACGGTGATGGAGCTGGTGCGGGTCAATTTACGTGTCACGGAGCAGGCCGACTCGAGGATCCGCCGCGGGCTTCTCCGCATCGCCGCCGGCCAGGTTGCATCTCGCTTCCTCGAAATGTGGCTTCCCTTTATTTATTTCCGATTGCTTGTTTCGCTGGTTGTTGCAGTGTCGGTGGGCTTCACAGTTGTATTAGATCTCTCGTCTGGGTTCGCGTTAGCCTGTTATTGGTGTGTGATTGGTAGGCCAATAGTGTGATCGTTGAGCGGCCAGTGGCTTGTCTCAGTTTGGTGATCTTGAGATTTGGAAGATCATATGGAATTTACCTTCCTTGAGTATTGGTTAAGATCGCAACTGATATGTGGTGACCAGCTGCTTTTTTATAAGGTAGGAGTAATTAAGTGGAAAAGAATTTGCTCGTTTTTTTGCTGCATGACAATTTAAAGCAGTGATATATTGCATGAATCATTGATGCAAGTACCTATTCCCTTCTTCATGGTCTCTGTCCTTTGGCAGCCTGTACTTTATGCTCCAATGGTTGCTTAATGATGGTGTTTTCTTGCTTTTACATGGGGCCTGAGTGCAGACGTAGGCTCCAATTATGAGCGGGATTGGCAACGGACAAAAATTGTCCATGTCAACCTGGTATTCGGTTCTGCATATAAGAGTTTTTAGATAATGTTGTGGGTGTAATATGAAATCAAACAAGTAGTGATATTCTTTTTTTTTTTATCCCGTCAAGCTCTGAGTGTAAATTTGCTAATTGTGTTTCCTAAGGTGAACTGTTCAAACTTCAGTTGCGGTGTTTAGCAGTTATGGTATACGTTATCTGATACAATCTCTGTGAACTGTCAAGAATAATTTGTCATTGAATATTTTCATGGACTTGTATCAGTCGTTGATTCTTATCACTGTCAATACTTCAGTCATTCCATGTAAGAAAAAAGATACTTCAGTTATTCACTGCTCACATAGCAAGGCAATAATAACCTGAACAGATTAGCAGAAACTGAGCATTGAAATCATAACCAATATATGCTCTACCTGTGAGATGTGGACCCACTGAAAAATGGAATTTAATATTTATATCCCTCTCGTTAAGATTTGTTTGGGTACCTTTGATTCTTATTTTGTTGTGATTTCAGGTCGTTATCGACATGCAAAACCTGAAATGCATGTCTCCTTTTAGACATATCAGACATGAACTGTCTGTTAGTTGGATTTTTTTTTTCAAGATAGAGGAAGTTGGTAGGACATTCTTGCTTGTTCTGGACTTGTCAAGCTCTAACACTGGCAATCATTCTATTTTAGCAAGTGAATTGCTTTGAGCGCCATTAACTTGTATAGTTGAGCCACCATCAGCTATGCTGTGAACTTATATTCATGTAAAACAATACAGATCTCTGTCATGTACAAAAATAGTTTGACCATTAAGATTAATTTCACCTTTTCTTCTTCAAGCAGCTAGGTAGACGTGCTGAATCAATGATTTTGCCCTTAGAGTTTCTGCAGCGATCTAAAGCATCAGATTTCCCTGATCCACATGAGTACGAGGCCTGGCAGTTTAGGAACTTGAAGCTTCTTGAGGCTGGTTTGCTGGTTCACCCACTTATTCCCTTGAGCAAATCAGACATTTATGCACAGACATTGCGAGAGATAATAAGTAGAGCATATGATAAGTCACTTCAAAACGGGAAGAACTTGGAATCGATGCAGGAACTATGCAGTGCGGTGAAGTCCCTTGCTGGTAGGTCCCTAGGTGGAAGTTCTGATGAATGTCACTGGGCAGATGGCTTTCCATTCAATCTCCATATCTATCAAATGTTGGTAGAAGCTTGCTTTGATAGTGAGAATGGTACTGTGGTTGATGAAGTTGAGGAAGTGATGGGGTTATTGAAGAAGACTTGGGTTATTCTTGGGATTAATCAGATGCTTCACAACCTCTGCTTTGCCTGGGCGTTGTTCAACCATTTTGTCACATCGGACCAAGTAGATATTGAGTTACTTTCTGCTGCTGAGAATCAGTTAAATGTAGTTGTAAAAGATGCAAAAAACGCAGAAGATCCAGATTACTGTGACGTATTGATCTCCATTTTAAGTTCCATAACGGGTTGGACAGAGAAAAGATTGCTAGCTTACCATGAAACTTTCAATGCTAGCAACATTGTTTCGATGCAAGGTATTGTCACAATAGGAGTCTCAGCTGCGAAGATTCTTCTTGAAGATATATCTCAAAAACACCCTGGTAAAAGGAAACAAAAGACTGATGTGGTGCGTGGCAAGATCGAAACCTATATACGGTCCTCGCTCCGTACTGCTTTTGCTCAAGTAAGTTTAAACTGTGAATTGTTCTGCTTAGCCCACTTCACTCAAAGGACGAATAATGCAAGTCTCATACTCATTTATTGTTACTATCACCATTTTCTTTTATCTCACCATGAGACAATGGTTTTTAAACGTGCTACAAAATTGGACATTAAACATCACTGATCACTGTCAGCAATATTGATCTGCTTATTTATAGTTTTAGGGAGCGTTAAAAAATGCTTGATCTTAATATTGGCCTTTTGACACTCGTTCTGGTGTTTATGCCAGTAATATGCATTGATTCTGACGCTCTGTTGATTTGTGCAGAGAATGGATGAGGCAGACTCAAAGCGATCATCAAGGAATCCTGTGCCAGTTCTTGCAATCCTCGCAAAGGATATTAGTGACCTTGCTTCGAAGGAGAAAAATATCTACAGTCCAATACTGAAGAAATGGCACCCGCTTGCTTCTGGTGTTGCAGTTACAACCCTTCATTCTTGCTTTGGTAATGAGCTGAAGCAATTTATGGTTGGGCGTACAAAGTTCACACAAGACACGGCTCAAGTGCTTAACGCTGCTGACAAGTTAGAGAAGAATCTGGTTAATATTGCAGTTGAAGACTTTCTGGACAGTGATGATGGAGGCAAGTCATTGATTAGACAGATGCCACCGTATGAAGCTGAAAATGCAATTGCTGCTCTGGTCAAAGGTTGGATGAAAGAACGAGTGGACAAACTTAAAGAATGGGTTGACCAAAGTTTACAGCAGGAGGTGATCCTACTCAATGTCCCATACCGTATCTATAGTAGTAACCATGCAAATTCAGTTATTTAGCCTTTTACAATGTTATCCATGGATTTAGTATGCTGTATCCTTTCATCAACCCTTAATTATTACCTTTGCAAGCTTTTATAGTTTATTCATAGTTGCTATTATATCAGATTAGTCTATTTCTGCAGCTGGCTGATGCACGTTATAAACTACTAGTGGTGTACTTTAATATGGATAATAGAAGGTGCATTTTCCTATGTTGCAATTGCATATCTTTCTTGAGTGATTAGCATATTTAGATATGCAGCCATTCTCAACCATCTATTGGATAGTCGATATCATTGAATGCCAAGAGCTCTTTCACATTATTTTGCGCAATGCTGTATAGTCTGATATCACTATAGAGTAACCCTACCACTATACCAGTATTCCTCTAATTTGTGAATCTGCATGCAGACATGGAATCCAAAAGCTAACAGGCAGAGCTTTGCTCCTTCTTCCATGGAGATGCTAAGGATGGTTGATGAAATTTTAGATGCGTTTTTTGAGTTGCCCATATCAATGCACTCTACTTTGGTTTCTGATTTAGCAGCTGGGCTAGATGGGATTCTACAGTATTATGTCTCGAAAGCAAAATCTTGCCATGGTATGTCTGAGCATGAAGATTCTTTTCTCATACAATTATTTCAATATTTACACAGGGTGGATTCATTTAGCATTGGTGCGCAGGGACCCAGAGTACTGCTACTCCACAACTGCCTCATTTAACAAGATGCGATGTTGGATCCAAATTATTCAAGAAAAAGGAAAAGCCACATGCTCTTCTGAATCGCGGATCGCAAGTTGGATCTTCTACTAGAAAGTCGGAAGGATGCGATCTTCCTGAACTCTGTGTACAAATAAATACATTCCATTACATCCGAACTGAGGTGGAGAATCTGAAGAAGAAGGCGAAAAAATGTTTGCGGAACAGTGAATTATCTCAGGATGGTATTGGCACCACTGATGGAATGAACATCAAGTTTGAGCTATCCCAGGCAAGTTGCCAAGACGGCATCCGTCAGCTGTGTGACGCAACAGCACATAAGGTGGTATTCAGTTATTTGAGTCATGTTCTCTTGGACATGCTGTATGTCGGTGGTGCTGCGTCAAACAGGGTGGAGCCTTTGTTGAGAGAGCTTCACTCTACCCTTGGGGTGATATCTGGCATAATGCGTAATGAGCCGCGGGACCATCTCATAACCGCGTTGATGAAAGCTTCCTTTGATGGGTTCCTGCTGGTGCTTCTTGCTGGTGGACCTACACGCGCTTTCACCCTTCAAGACGCTCAGATCATAGAGAATGATTTCAGAGCCCTCAGAGGATTGTACTTGGCAAATGGTGATGGCCTGCCACATGAACTGGTTGACAAGGCTTCATCAGAGGTGAAGAGCGTTCTGCCACTCCTACGAACAGATACAGAATCCCTCATCCAGCGTTTCAAGCAAGCGATTACCGAACGCCAGGGATCTCCAACCAAATCTAGCTTCGCGAAACCTCCTCGTGTGCCCGCCCAGTGGAGCGCAAATGACCCGAACACTATCCTGCGAGTTTTGTGCTACCGGTACGATGAGGCGGCCACAAAATTCCTCAAGAAAACATACAAGTTCCCAAAGAAGCTTTGATATGTGTATGCCTGCTGCCTATCGCCTATGCAAAATTGAGGTAATAAGGAAACACTTTCAGTTCTCACGTGTGTGCTGCGTCCACGCTGTGCGCGTGTGTCTTCATAAGACGAGTTAGTTTTGCCGATCCTGGCGTTTTTGTAGGAGTGTCAGCTTGCTTGCTTGCGGATATCTTGGAATAAAGCATATAGTGAATAAGCACAATATGATCACAAGAGTGTTGGGCATAAACTGTATAGAGGAAAGGATGATATGTTTTGCGCTGCATGCGCACCTGTAATATCTGAGTTGTTTGAAATCGTTGCTACTTGTGTGTTCTTTTATATGTTGGCAAAACTTAACATGAGTTACTTTTTGACTCCTGTGAAGAAAGGCATTCTGAAAAGTAGCTCTAAACTTACCAGAAGTCAGAAATAGCATTAATCTATTAAGAACTACGGTTTATCCATCTGAAGGTACATTTACAATGGGTGACTAGCAAATACTAGTCGTATGTTGGAAGGAACTACTGGCTGGAATTCTTATCTCCTGGCCTTGTGGTTCAACTTGGCATCTGCAAACAAACATCACAGCGTTCCATCCACTGAAACTGCACAATCAGCACGCTGTTCTTGTAGGGCAGCATCTTCCTACGCATGATAGTTGCAAATGTTGCCGAATCCCATGTACTCGTGCCGCGCCATCTTGTGAGTCGTCTTGGAGACGCCGACTCCACCTGCAGAACAGCAGATTTAAGAACTTCTTGTATTGGGTATGCGACCGCGTAACCTGAATGGAATGGTCGCAGTGAGAGGAAAACCGGTAAAGGTACCTAGAGAAATGGCGCTGACGAAGATCATGGAGGACAATATGAAGATGATAAATGATGCCCGCCCTAGCCAATTGACCAGCTTCCTTGCGACCCACTGGCTAACAATCGCGGCAACAAATGTCAGGCCAGTGAAGAAGAGAGCTGCACAAATTTCAGACAAAAATAGTAAGATAGCAGTGCATGATCACTACTCCCATAGGAGAAACAGAGAAAATGAGACATTACCGTATGGTACAGGGAACCGTTTCAGCAGGTAGTATTCCACGGCCGCCATGGAAGATGAGAACATCATCGCAAAGCTGGCCGTCGCACTCGAGACCTGCACCAGTGTAATGGAACACGCCTACAGCTCAAATATGCGATGAATGAACAAATGAAAAGTGCAAATAGAACACCATCAAATGGTTGAAGCATCCGGTAAACAAAGTTTTTTTCTCTCTTTCTTTTTTACCCGCGGATGGATACCGAGCTCCAGGAAGAGAGGCCCCATGACGACGCCCCCACCGACCCCAAGCAGACCGGCGAGGACACCGGCGGTGACACCAAAGAAGCAGTACACTAATATCTGATGAGCTTTTGGGCTGGTCTGGTTATTTGCTCTTGATGATAGCGCCCTCTTCCCCTGCACCAAACCTGCTGCCTGGTACATGGACACTCCAACTGACACCGGGATCTGCTTACATATCCAACAGGTGAAGGAGCTGTGTTAGTGTAACATGGGAGGGATGATTGTAATATGAAGCGCTGACTATGAGAATACGAGATGATACAAGATGACAGCAATATGTACTCCCTCTGTCCAGAAATACTTGTCATCAAAATGAATAAAGGGGATGTATCTAGATGTATTTTAGTTCTAGATACATCCTTTTTTGTCCATTTTGATGTCAAGTATTTTCGGACGGAGGGAGTATGTTTTTTGTTGCAGCGAAGATGCAAATCAAAAGTGAAGACAAAAAGGATGATGGTTACAACCTGCAAGAGAATTGCTTTCAAGTTATACTATACTAGATAGTGATGACATTTTCAGGCAGTTTAGCCATTGGCATAGAAACCTCCTTGAATCCCAGAACCAGAAATTCGTAACTACGGATCAATTTTATATGAAATGTGGTTGATTAATGAGGTGAAGAAACGCAGTAAGGTTACCTGGAGTACAGTCAAAACCCAGTACCATGTGGAGCAAGTTGCCACGTAGTTCTGCATGCATGAAAGAATTAGTGATGTGCTACCATGCGCAAAACAATAAATAAGATCATATAAACTATTAACCTATGATACTATACACTATGGAGTTGCAATATGCATGATACTAATGTATAATACTTTGCACTACGGGTAGCCTAAGGATTACAGTTTCTTCGAAAACAGTACTAAGAGCAATTCTATCAAACACCTACAACTCCAAAAAGGACTTCAATTATTACTGTAGCAGATCCCCAAAATTTTTTGGGACCTCCCAAAAAACATCATCTAGCTCCTAATACTCGGGGAAGTTTTGGGCATCCCAATCCCACTTTGAAACAAGAAAATGTCGTGGGAGAAATTTCACCGCCCGGTCACTACCTTCTATCATCATCATCGGAACCATCGCCGTCCCTCCTCCTACTCCCACCGGAGACACCACTTGCCGTCTGAGACGAGTCTCCTCGCCGCGACTATTACCAACCACACGAGCGGAAACTCTTGTCACCACCATTGCCGCACGTGTAGCCATTTAGGGAGGCACCGCCCCGCCACCCCCGAGCTCTAATGTTGCGGCCATGCCGTGCCATGAGCTTCAGCAAGGCAGAGAATCAGCTCAATCCCCCATACACACTTCCCAGCCTCCTTGAGCTCCTGCAGGCCACCACGAGCTTCCGTCGGCGACGCACACAAAGTGTTCAACTAAAGGGTTGCATGCTTTTTCTTTTCATTTTTTTTAGCAAAACTGCATTTGAAGATTTGCGTTCGTTTAATTGTTTAATTCAATGCACAAATGAGGAGTCTTGTTTGGGAGTTTTTCTCAGACTTTCATCCGAGGAGTAGGAGGAGGAGGAGGAGGAGGAAGATGACTTCAAGATGGGGCGGAAGTTAATCATTCAAGAGGAGGTGACCAACAAAATACTTAGACGTGGTTCTCAACCAGGGCGTGTGTGCTATCTTCTGTATTAGGAAGAAGTTGATGCATGTCTCATAAGTGATTACTTGGTGTATCCCGACGCACTCTTCATGCAACGTTTTAGAATGTCTAGTGAGCTCTTCCTGTGAATTGCAACTGTCGTGGAACACAATCATGATTATCTCAAGCGGAAGAGAAATGTAACCAAAGAACTTGGCACCTATGCTTTTTAGAAGATAATGTCGGCAATGCGCATGATCACAGATCCCCAGCTGAAGCTACAAATGAATACCTTTACACCATAGACGAAGACACCATCAAGAGCGTGGGGAAATTTGCAAAGTTTGTGATTGAGCTCTGCGGAAGCGACTACCGGAGAACTACCAATGTAGACGACATTGCAAGGCTGATGGATATTGGTGCATCAATTAGGGTTCCCGAGGATGCTTGAGAGCATGGATTGCATGTGCTAAAGATGGAAGAATTGCCCTAGAAAGTGGCATGGGAAATTCCCTAGTCATTGTCATGATTCAACAATCATTCTTGAAGTAGTTGCATCCCACAATCTATGGATTTGTCATTGTTACTTTGGGGTGCCTAGCTCTCATAATGACCTCAAATCCAACAAATGTCTCCTTTGTTTGTAAGTCTTTTTGTTGGGAATTCTCTACCTTGCATCTTTCATGTAGATTAACCTTCCATGTCAATTCTCTACCTTTGTTTGTAAGTCTTTTTGTTGCGGATGGTATCTATCTCTCATGGTCCACATTTGTGAACACACACCCCGAAGGCAACAAAAGAGCTTGCCAAGGATCAATAAGCTATTAGAAAGAATGTTGAAAGAGCCTTTGGTGTGTTGCAAGGACGCTTTGCAATTGTTAGCAGATTTAATAGATTATGGGACCAAAAGACACTATGAGGGACCATGGAAAAAAAATATAATCATGCATAAAAGATAATAGAGAATGAGAGAGGCCAAAAATGAGAACTTTAAGTATTATTAAATGCGAATACCTGGAATGCTTGAGCATCATGAAGACATAATATAGAGATGTCTTAAAGCGCGTAGAAAGGTTGAAGACTGACATATGCGTAAGCAACTTTAAGATGACCCTGTGGAGCCCTTGTGGGAACTTCATGGTAAGTTCATACATGCACCATCATGTTTTTATTAAATTATTTACTTCACTTGGACCTACACTTATTTTCTTCTAAATTTGAATTTTAAAATTTCAAGATTTGAAAGTTATGGATTGAAATGTTGTTGGATTTGTATGGCTGAACATCAATGTTTGAACTAATATGACATAAATATTGTAGTTGAAATGATGTTTGTATGCATAAAGGAGTGACAATTAGCTAACAAAACTTATTATGATATAAGTTTAGGGGATATGCTAGAAGACAACCTCCCAATACGCTAATTTTTTGGGAGGCTCCCAATGAGTGGCTTTTGGAAGTTCATGCTAGGGGATATGCTAGAATTCTCTAACATCATTATTTTCAGAGTTCCCAAAAACCGATATGCAAAAATACTGATGGTAAATTTCATTATTTATTATTACATTACTATATCAATACTAATTACATTCTTCCTAAAGAGTCTCACATTAATTAGTGAGGATAAAAATAAATAATAGAAGCCATCCATTTGGCGACCTTGAATTATAAAGGTTCAAATATATATTGGAAGAAAAAAGTATAGAACCCATGGATAACCAAACTCGAGCATGTCGTGCATTAATTTTGATGTAACCCTGATCTTACACGTGGTATTCACATGTGCTGTCTGATCTATGGCCTCACTCACGAACTAATCATAGGTGCAGTGGCACAGCCAGGACAGGGCCAAGCCCGGGCAAGCCCAGGCCGAACACGTGCTACATTGTTAAACAATGTCGAATGTGCTACAATCAAAATCCAACGACATGACCTAGATAATGGCCCAATCAGCCTTGGGGCATAGCTACACCTTTGGATAGGCATACATGAGACCTTTATGTTTTATGGATCATCTCAATGGACAATCATTAGTGCATACTTTCACTTGTTTCTTTAATAAACACTCCAGTTATCTGTTATGCTGGAATGACTATTGGTTCCATTTGCCACTGGTAAGACGATGGCATTTATCTCTTTCACGTAGATTAACCTTCCATGTCAATTTCATCATGTGACAATCCTTTAATATTCAATACTAATATAAAACCAAATCTTGCAATTCCAACCCTATTCTGGATCTCTCCATCTTCGCGCATATTTTTTTCCTGCACTTAGTAACTCATTTTTGTGTGTATTTGCTTATGTTTGCTTTTATGGTAAGTAGGTAACAATGTTGAACTAGGACAAGATAACAAAGAAGCTGACTAGATCATCACAAAGGCATCTTACCTCTCCTTGATCACCTTGATCTTATATTTGCGATGCATTGTCATGCTATTGTTTTATCAAACATGCATTATATTCTCGAATGATTTACTTAGCCATAAAAAGATAAAACTTTGACTTTGTCACCCTGATTTATCTAGAGTCACGGGTGGAGGACCCCATCGGATAAGGTGGGGTAGCCACGCTACCAAAAATTGTACCAAAAATATATTATATATGTATGCATCGCCGGCTAGGTCGAGTTCCTACGTATGATAGGGAAGTGAAACGGCGAGGAAGCAGTCTTGCAGTCTGGGATGTTGGATCACTTTTTGTTGGCTCAGCTGGGCAAGTGATGGAGCTCACCCCACCTTAAATTATGTCCATCCTTTGACATTGTCTTGAATATTATGAAACCATGTTATCTTGTTAGCTAAGAAATATTACCACTCTTTCTAAATTCTACTATTGTTGAAATTTACAACTTACACATGTGTGACAGACAAACTGTTTGTTAAGGTTGGTGCATGCGAAGCACTTCAGCTTTATTGTGATTGCACTGGCATTGTGAACACCATAAGGACCAGTCCACAATTTCAAAAATTTGTGAGGGAAGTGTAAGCACTAAGTCTAGTATTGGCATGGCTTGGCAAATGATTTTGTGTATACAACACTAGTTTTATTACAGAATAATTAATAATGATAGCCACACAGGAAAATATAATAGATAGAAAAGGGCATATTTGCTTGATTCCCATCTGGCGAGGATATACATAAAGGGGTATCTGGAATTTAATATCGGGTTCTAGTAGTATTCTTGAATTTTCAATATCTCGTGTGTAGATTGAGGTTTATTCATATTTAATAGATAAGGTAGGGAAAACTGAGAATTAGAGTGTAGAGCCTCATGTGTTATATACAAAAACAAATGTAGGTTGACATTGAAAACATGAAGTACACTAGAGAATTAGTTTATCACCTTGGTGACTTGAAGTGTAAGGAATGCTACCCAAACGGAGGCCAGAAGGCCAAACTCCTTCCAGTAAATGTTCTTCCAAATGGATACCTACATATGGTAAAAAAAGGATACCTACATCATCAAGCGAGCTCTTATGTTATACATATATAGAACTCGAGATCTCTGCTAGGCTAGGGGAAAAATCACCGCTTCATCTGTGGTTTTTTTTGTCTCAGCTGCAGTATCGGGTCCTGTAGGCGGTAGCGTATATCTAGTATCTTCATCTGGTAAATCAAGAAAATATGAACAATTTTCTACATTTTATTAATAATGATGAATAAGTGTATTGATCTTACTCGATTGCTCTAGTTGTTTTGCCTTTGCCTCCTGAAATGAGTAACATGTTAGCATCCTTAAAAGATATGTACCGCAAAAAATGTATGAAAAATGTACCAAACCCTTCTTATCGCTGTCTCTTTCTTCCATGCTTCAACACCCTTCAGAAAAGCTTTAATCGAAGTAACTGTAATTTCAATTTAAAATGCATTATGAAGTCAGCTACTTGCTAGAAAGGGCAAAATGTCATCGGCGGTTTGAGGAAAAGAGTGAGAACCTAGAAAGAGGATGATCAAGAGGATTGTGACAAGCCAGTCTGGGAATATCACATTGCAAATAACCCCAATGCTAACCCCCATCATGAGCATGGGCTGTATGAGGAGGGCTAGATCATAGTCTATCATTGGCATGTCCAAAGTTGGGTGTTTCAGCTTGAGATTGCAATACACAGTTGAAACAGCAGCTCCCGTGATCATACCTAGGGAAGAAATTCTTAGAAATGGGGGATTTCTCCTCCTTTTTGAAAAATGAAACAAACACAAAATAACATCCTTGGACATGCTTCTTTGGTGATGATTTTCATATTTTCACTTGTTATATTATTATGATAGATGTTAAGAGCAAATCCATGTTCAATTGATCAATGGAGTACATTTGAGCAAATCCATGCTTAAATGCTATACGATAATCTACTACCTGACAGAGAGCAAGAGGTAACTTTGACCTTCGCAAGACTAATGATGTTATTCCAAATCAGCACCACACTTTATTGGTAAAATTCAAATTGTTTCACTTGACTTTGATTAAAAAAAATCTGAGCAGATGTTTCTACATTAAATATGGAGAACATACCAAGCCACATTACAAGCTACGGTATCCACCCGTAAATACACCGACTTACTAGAAAAGCGTGTAGTCAAAAAAATTCAGAAGTTAACTTATGTATACAAGTTTATATTATTAAGTGGAAATGTATCACATGATTTATCATGAAAAATGTTTTCATAGTACAAAATCCCATATAGTAAGTATACAACAAGGAATGGTCAAACATATTAAAAATTGTGCATCTCTAAAATATCATTTATTTACGGAAGAAGATTACAACATCTATTTACGAATGGAGGTATATAATGTCACAATATGCAAAATACCACAATAATGACCATTATGTAGGGAGTCGTTGCAAACTGGATATAAAAATTAAGAACGGTAATATTTTTTGGACGATGAGAAACAAATTCTAGCACAATAAATGAATTGCATCCTCACATTTTGACATGGCTGCTGATGATTTTGGATCAAAGCCAATGATCAACGTTAGCATCGGAACGGAGATCCCACCTCCGCCTACTCCACCAACGCTGCCAAATGCTGCCCCGAAGAATCCAATGAATGACCCTAACACAATTCGCCATCCAAATTTCATGGGCTACGTACAACAAAATGCACCAAATTAGGGAGCACCAAAATCCAACGGCGAAGGTAGAACACGTTGTGGGCGTTGTTTCGGCCGAAGTGGCTGCTCTAACCGAGGGCTTGAAGCTTGCTCTCTCGATTGGACGTAGCTCTGTCGCTGTGCATATGGATAATCTGATCGTTGTGGATGCTCTTAATCTCAATGTAGGTCATTCGATGGTGGCTGGCCCTATTCTAGAAGAGTGTCGGCGGTTATGTGGTGACTTCAGGAAGGTTCTTTTCGAACATTGTAAGAAAGAGCCGAGCATGGTCGCTCATATGATTGCTCAACATGGACGTGTTGATCCATTGACCATGTTGTTGAACTCACCCCTAGTTTGATCTCTCGTTTTCTCGCGGATGATGTAAGAATTATTTGAAATTAATAAGCTAGCCATGAAGACCTTTTCGTAAAAAAATACATCAAATTAGGGAGCACATATAGGTCATGCACCTGAAAATCATTTTACTTTCAGTCGATTTTGTTTATCTTTCCGCCTTTGGATTATAAAAATCTAACGGCAAATGTTCTTCTTCTTCAACCGCAAAAATAAAAAAAAAATGTTCTTCTTCTTCCCTTTTCGAAAAAAAATGTTCTTCTTCCTCCCACCCCTTGCCGCTCCTCTCCATATCCCGATGAGGCCTCACCAGTGACGCTGCGGCATCCCTGTCTCAAGCTCGGTCCCAGTCTAATCCAAGCAGCGGCCAAAATGAAAAAGCCCCTCTCTCGCCTTGCAGACCGTCATCCTCTCCTACGCCGGAAACAATCGTGTCATCCACATCTCCATCAAGGTCATGACTCGGCCTCATCGGAATCGACTGACGCTCCCAAATTTCTCAGGCAATTGAGAAATAGCAAAGCCGACCGAATTAACACGGCATGCAACCCAGTTACTGACGATTCACGCGTCAGAAAGCAAGCGCATGCAGAACGGGTCACAACAGCTAGCTTACAAAATAAACTCCCCGGGGAAAAAACACAGAGTTGAACAAACTGTACAGATTACCGGCCAGACGTGGTGATAAGTGGTTCCGTACAAGCTGGCCAGCTTGCGCGGGGAGCTGGCTTCCTCCGGCCCTGCAACGGTGCCGGCGAAGGAGAGGCCCTTGTCGCCATCGGCGACGGCGGCGGCGGCGACAGCGTACGCCATGCCCAGTGCCGCGACGGCGTGCCATTTCCTGCCCATTTCACGGCCCTAGAATCCAAGGAAAGGTTCTCCAATAATCCCAGAGTTTGATGATGTTCTCAAAATGTTTGCGCGCGTGTGCAAAGGGCACGAGTGCAGGACCGAACGACGGTCTTGAATGCGCTTGGAGGGCGGTGAGATGGCGTGGGCCGCGGGGCCGCATAAACCCGGGGGGCATATTTGCACGGCATGCAGACCATGGGATACACGTCATCTTCCAGCTACGGGCTAGTGGATTATTTGTTTTGGGTCCTTTCGTAAGTTGCTGTATTCCACCGCCTCATTATTAATGCAGCTTTGGACCCCTCTCTCCTCTCTTGTTTAAAAAAGAAAAAAGAAAAAGAAAGAAGAGAGAATGGGCAATTTTATAGACAAAGCCTTATGCGCCCTGCTTTATGGAAAGCAAAAATATGGTTTGCTGGGATATACACCAGCTTTGCAGAAACGCACTAAGCGCACCTCACGCTAACCTCCCCTGAACCATGATCAGCAGAAAACCGAGAAACTACGCCCCACACACCACCGAGGGTTTTGCCGTGCAAATCTTTCGGGTGATGCTCCAACTGATACGACACTTCTTCAAGCAGGCAAGAATGAACGAGGGATTATCTTAAGGTACCTCTCCCGTTGAGGTGAAGAAAAAGCTTTTGTTAGTTCCACGCTTATCTTCTGCCGCTGGTGGACTGTCAGGAGGCTGCTGGGCTTTAGGGCATCTCCAATGATGATCCTTAAATCGGACACTGTATCTATGTCCGTCTGCGGACCGATGAGAACCAGTTCATGGACAGTAATCTGAAGCTGGATATCCAACCGTCTGTCTACTGATGGTGTCCAAGATTATGGGCACTTATCATGTTGACTCCCGGTCAGGTGGGCCAGGCCGAGGACCCATTTTACCGGTTTTGTCCCAGGCCACTTCGGTCAGCCCATGATGTATACAAGGAAGATTTCACAAAAATTGGCATATAAGATGAGGGCTCTTTTTTGTCTAAAAAAAAGACGAGGACTCTTTTTCATCGACGTAGCCGGCTAGGACTGAGCCTCCGGTACATTATATAAACTGATACTAGACTAGTCGATGGATCATTACAATCATATAGATCATACGCACATGATGTTGTGGCAGATTAACCTATAACTTGTACTTCCTCAGAATCAATACAAGCAGGACGTAGTGTATTATCCCATCGAGAGAGCCCGAATATGGTTAAATCCATGTGTCTCCTGTTACCATCGCACCAAGGCTACCTGATGGTGCCATAGATCTAGGGTAGGGTCATAGGCCTGACCTATACGCCCTACCCATGGTCACTACCCTAGAAGAAAAGACATTCAAAGAACAACAGAGAGTACCAACTGAAGCCGTCGAGTGATTCCACTCGACCAGTCATCCCACTCGGGTACCCCTCCCTCCTGGTATCACTCGACTAAGAAGAAGCCATTCGACTATACAAGAGACCACTCGACCTACAAAAGACCAGGAGTTACTCAGGACGGCTACGGTCAGGTGTTCACTCTCCGTAGTCTCAAAGGTCATTAAATACACTTTATAGCTGGCGTTATCAGTAACGCCCTGTCTTTATGTACATTCAACCCCTGTAACGGAGGTGGGATGGGGTCCTGGCGCACTCTATATGAGCCACCCCTCCTCTGGCACAAGGGTTCGCACCCCCTGTAACACACACACCCATATTCCAATCGACCGCCTCAAGGTACCAAGACGTAGGGCTTTTACCTCCTCCTAGAGGGGCCCGAACCTGTAAAACTCGTGTGTACAATCTCGCCGTAGCTAGGGCCTCGCCTCCTCATACGTACCCCTATTCTTACTGTCAGATTTAGTACCACGACAGTTGGCGCCCACCGTGGGGCAAAGCGTCTTAGCGACTTCCGGCGAGGTTGCATTTTCTCCGATCTTCATCGACATGGTTTTCGGCGGCGGTTTGGTCGTGGGCCGCGAGTTCCGACTCGGCGTGCTCACTTTCGTAGCCGACGACTCTGTCTGGCTCCAGGAGGCCCTCCTCGACGTCGAGGCTCTCCCGATTCATGGTTCATCACACTTCCGCGTGAGTGCTTGCGGCGTCCTCCTTCGGCAGCCATCGACCCCGTACCACTCGGTCCTTGCGTCGTCTTCTTGCTCTGCTGGACGCCGCCGCAAGCGATCTGGTCGATCGCGGCTCCAGCGGTGGGTGAAACACGTGGTGGCTCGTCAGGCGTTCACCCCCCAAGTCGCGGCAATCAATCCCGACATATTTCACTACGGTTCAGTCGACCTGTCGACTGATTTCGCAGACACATTTTCCGAGAGCGGGAATTGTGACCCCGCGGCAGAATTCCTTATGGTCGACTCCCATCGCAGTCCACCTGGTTTTCGTTGCAGCGGCGGCAACAGTGGCGGTGACGGCCCGTCATTCAGTCATGAGGAGTATCAGCCCCAACCTCTCAGCTTGCATCAGAGGGAGGAGCTGCACCGCCGCAACGTGGAGGCTCTCCAGACCCCCATCATAGGAGAAACCGCCGAGGCTCGCGCCTTGGAGGCAGTGCGCCTGGCCACACTGGCTGAGGGCACTCGTTTGGAGAATCTCCAACATTCTCTCGACGAGCGTGCCAGTCGACTGATCCCCGAGTCCAGTCGACGTCCTCGGCAGTTGTTTCCACCGGAAACTCAGGTATTCCGCACACCGATCCAGAATCTTGCAACTGCTGCGCGTATCGCAGAGTCCATTCAGCCGTCCCATTCAGAGGCTGGAAGAGGCTTGGAATAGATCAGGGCGCTGCTCCGAGCAGCGGGAGACCAGAAGTCCACTGTGTCCCAGTCGCTGAACGGAATCCATAGCAGATCAGTAAGGACAGACACCGTTTAGTCGGTGCACAGTCCGGGGTCACCTTTGCAACGTGAAGGTCGGGATCACCGCTGGGATAGGCACCTGGGAAGAGCTCATGGAGAGTATGATCATGAGTACGCCCGCGACAACCACCGTCGAGCGCCTTCGCCTCTTCCGAGGGACGGGTCATACGCGCCCCGGCAGTATGATGATATGCGTCCGTATGGAAATGACCGCAGAGTTTCAGTCGACCCCAGAGAGCCTGGCTTCGACGCAAGGTCAGTCCTTGTGCAGGGTTTGGTCGATCGGAACAGAGCATAAAGAGAAGGCTGGATAGAGACAGACCCAGTGGAAGCAGTGTCAATGTTTATGGCCCAGAGTGTTTTGTAAGATCCATCAGAGCCGCTGGGATCCCTCATAACTTCAGATTGGCGACTGGTGTCAGTAAGTTCACAGGAGAATCAAAGCCCGACATTTGGCTTGAAGACTACCGAGTGGCTGTGCACATTGGTGGCGGCAGCGATGAGGTGGCCATGAAGCACCTCCCTCTGATGCTTGAAGGTTCTGCTAGAGCTTGGCTGAATCAGCTGGCACCTGGAAGCATTTTGAATTGGGATGAGTTGGCCCGAGTGTTTACTAGAACATTTGAGGGCACCTGCACCAGACCTGCTGGTCTTCCAGAATTGCAACATTGCATGCAGAAACCGAATGAAACCTTGAGAGACTATATCCAGAGATGGATCACTCTGCACCACACAGTGGAGAATGTGTCAGATCACCAAGCAGTTTGTGCCTTTAAGGAAGGCGTTCACTACAGAGAGCTCAATCTAAAGTTCGGTTGGACCTATGTCTCTGGCTCGGATGATGGAGATTGCCACCAAATATGCTAACGGTGAAGAAGAAGACCGACTCCGGAGTGCTAAGAACAGACCAGTCGCCCAGGACACCGGAGGAGTAAATTCCAGTCGAAAGCAGAAGCGGAAGGCTGAGGCAGCAGGCCCTGCCGAGGCAGCAGTGTTGAATCAAGGAAAGTTCAAAGGGAAACCTAAAGGGCCTTGGATCCCTAAGAAAGTGAAGGACCAAGCAAGAAATGATATGATGGATTCGCCGTGTCATATTCACACCAAGAAGGATGAGGAGGGGAACCTGATTCTCCCCAAGCATACGACTCGACAATGTCGACTCCTAATCCAAAGCTTCCGAGAGAACCAACCAAGTGAAAAGGCAAAAGAGTCCGATAAGGAGGAAGACAAAGATGATGATGGTGGTTACCCCAATGTCAATGCCACCTTGGTGATTTTTGCTGATCTCGAGAGCAAAAGTCGACTGAAGGTCATTAACAGAGAGGTGAACATGGTTGTTCCGGCAACACCAAAGTATTTGAAGTGGTCAAAAACCCCTATTACATTCGACCAGTCCGACCACCCACCACGTGTAGCTACCCCTAGGCGGCAAGCGCTGGTGGTCAACCGAGTCATTGGGGGCACCCGACTGACCAAGGTTTTAATGGACGGTGGCAGTGGTCTGAATATCCTATACGCTGAGGCCCTCAAAGGAATGGGCATTCCGATGTCCTAGCTTAGCGAGAGCAACATGCGATTCCACGGAGTCATCCCAGGAAAGAAAGCCGACTCACTCGGTCAGATCACTCTCGATGTGGTTTTCGGTGATGAGAAGAATTACTGCAAGGGTTGACATTTGAGGTTGTGGATTTCTAGAGTGCTTATCATGCCATTTTGAGCAGACATGCCTATGCTAGCTTCATAGCTCGACTGTGTTATGTGTACCTCAAGATGAAGATGCCTGGCCCCAAAGGCGTGATAACGGTCTCCGGTAACCGTCAAAGAGCAGAAGACTGTCTTCAGGACGGTGCAAAGATAGTAGATGAGCAGATGGCAGCAGTGGAGTTTCAAGAGTAACAAAAGACTGCAGATCCGAGTGATTTGCTGCGTGCCAAGAGGCCTGCCTCAGAATCCGCATTTCAGTCGGCCGACGAGACCAAGCCAGTTCACATTCACCCGACCGACCCCAATGCTGCTCCCACCCATATCTCAATGACACTCGACAATAAATATGAAGAAGCGCCCATCCAGTTCCTCCGTGAGAACTGGGACATCTTTGCATGGCGCCCATCTGACATGCTAGGTGTACCCAGGGGACTGGCTGAACACTGTTTGTGAGTAGACCCAAAGGCAAAACCCGTTAAGGAACATCTCTGTCGGTCTGCCGCGGAGAAAAGAAAGGCGATTGGCGAGGAGGTGGCTTGGCTTCTGGCTGCTGAGTTCATCCGCGAGATATACCACTCCGAGTGGCTCGCCAACGTCGTTATGGTCCCCAAGAAAAATAAATCACTTCGAATATGAATTGACTTCAAGCACATCAGTTGGGCCTGCCCGAAAGATCAGTTTCCTCTGCCCCGCATCGACCAGATAGTCGACTCGACTGCAGGATGTGAGCGACTGTCCTTTTTGGATGCTTATTCTGGGTACCATCATATCCGACTGTATGGACCCGACGAGATAAAGACAACTTTCATCACCCCGTTCGGGTGTTTTTGCTATGTTACTATGCCCTTTGGCCTCAAGAATGCTGGCGCCACATTCATGCGCATGATTCAGAAGTGCCTGCTCACTCAAATCAGTCGGAATGTGGAAGCATACATGGATGACATAGTGGTTAAGTCATGCAAAGGTTCCGACCTGCTGACTGACCCCGCTGAAACCTTTGCCAACTTAAAAAGATATGATATCAAGCTCAATCCATCAAAGTGCACATTCGGAGTTCCCAGCGGAAACTTACTCGGTTTTCTTGTTTCCGAACAAGGGATCGACGCGAATCCAGAGAAGATTGGCACAATCCTCCGAATGAAGCGCCCAGTGCGTGTACACGATGTTCAGAAGCTTACTAGTTGTTTGGCCGCACTGAGTCGATTCATCTCATGCCTCGGTGAAAAGGCACTGCCTCTTTACCGACTAATGAAGAAGTCTGACAAGTTCGAGTGGAATGACGAAGCTGAAGCAGCGTTTGAAGAGCTCAAAGCCCTGCTCTCCACCCAGTCGGTGCTTGCTGCTGCAGTCAGCAAGGAGCATTTACTGCTTTACATCGCAGCCATAGAACATGTTGTTAGCACAGTGTTCACGATCGAGCGGGAAGAAGAAGGCAAAGCTTTCAAAGTTCAGCGCCCTGTGTATTACATTTTGGAAGTCTTGTCCCCGTCCAAGCATAGATACCCTCATTATCAGAAGCTTGTCCATGGGATTTACCTGACCACGAAGAAAGTTGCACACTATTTCTCTGATCATTCAGTTTCAGTCGTCAACGACGCTCCATTGTCAGAAATTCTGAATAACAGAGATGCAACTGGTCGAGTGGCAAAATGGGCGATTGAACTCATTCCTTTAGATATCAAGTTTGAGGCAAAGAAGGCCATCAAGTCTCAACCAATTGCAGATTTCCTCGCAGAGTGGATAGAACAACAACAACCGACTCATATTCAGTCGGAACATTGGACCATGTTCTTTGATGGATCCAAGATGTTGAATGGCTATGGTGCAGGAGTGGTCCCCACGAGGAGACAAGCTCAGTTATGTCCTCCATATCCACTTTGATTCTTCAAACAATGAAGCTGAGTATGAGGCACTATTGTATGGGTTGCGTATGGCCATTTCACTCGGTGTCCGACGCCTGATGGTCTACGACGGCTCAGACTTAGTGGTTAATAAAGTAATGAAGGAATGGGATGTCAGGAGTCCAACAATGACCGGTTATTACAATGCAGTGAGAAAGCTAGAGAAGAAGTTTAAAGGGTTAGAGCTCCACCACATACCACGAATCGAGAATCAAGATGCTGATGATCTGGCGAAGATAGGTTCCACTCGGAAGCCTATCCCCAGCAACGTGTTCTTGGAGCATCTCCACACCCCGTCAGTATAAGAGGATCCCTTCAAGGAAGAGCCCCCGCAACCAATAAGTTCAACTGACCCGACTGAGATTGAGGTTCCAGCTGTGGTCGATTTGATCATGGAAGTCTTGGTGGTCACGCTCGATTGGATGGTACTGTACATCGCGTACATTCTCAGGCAGGAGCTCCCAGAGGATGAGGATGAAGCTCGCCAGATAGTTCGTCAATCCAAAGCTTTCATAGTGATAAAAGGACAGCTTTACAGAGAAAGTGTCATAGGAGTGGCTCAGCTTTGCATCACCCCGGAAGAAGGTCGAATGATCCTAAACGATATCCACTCAGGGACCTGTGGTCACCATGTGTCCTCTCGGACCATCGTGGACAAAGCATACCAAGCGGGATTCTATTGGTCTCGAGCAAATGAGATGGCAAAAGCTATAGTGGACAAGTGCGCAGGTTGCCAATTCTACTCCAACATGTCCCACAAGCCTGCGTCTGCCTTGAAGACTATTCCACTCGTCTGGCCATTTGCAGTCTAGGGATTGGATATGGTTGGACCCTTTAAGACCAGCAGAAGTGGTTTCACCCATTTTCTTGTAACAGTCGACAAGTTCACCAAGTGGATCGAAGCCAAGCCCATCAAAAACTATGACACAGGCACTGCCATCAGTTTCATCAAGGAGTTGATATTCAGATATGGAGTTCCTCACAACATTATGATAGATAACGACTCCAACTTTGATTCTAATGAGTTCAAGGCGTTCTGTGCGTCCCAAGGCACTCGGGTCAACTATGCGTCCGTTGCACACCCGCAGTCGAATGGGCAAGCAGAAAGGGCGAATGGTTTGATCCTTCAAGGGTTAAAACCCCGACTGATGCGCGACCTCAAGCACGCTGTTGGAGCTTGGGTGACTGAATTACCATCCGTCCTATGGGGGCTGATAACGACGCCGAACCAGTCGACTGATCGAACCCCTTTCTTCCTGGTGTACGATGCCGAGGCTGTACTTCCGAGCGACTTGCTGCACAATGCCCCCTGAGTGGAACTCTTCTCAGAAGCTGAAGCTGAGCAGGCACGCGAAGACGCAGTTGATCTCCGGGAAGAGGAACGCGAGATGGCTTTGATTCGGTCGACCATCTATCAGCAAGATCTGCGTCGATTCCATGCTCGTAATGTAAGAGGTCGAGCATTTCAGGAAGGAGACCTTGTGCTCCGAGTGGATTAAAAACAACCTCACAAGCTTGCTCCGGCCTGGGAAGGTCCCTTCATCATCACCAAGGTGCTTCACAATGGAGCGTACCACATCTACAACGTAGCCAAGAACATGGACGAGCCACGCGCATGGAACGTAGAGCTGCTTCATCTTTTCTATACCTAAAATCATTCGACTCGACGAGTTGTGATAAGAGTACTTCAGTTTGCTTTCCAAAGACAAGATTTTTACAGTATCTTAATGATTGATTCCCCGTAATCATTTGTGTCTGAATCCGCCAGTGGGTGGCTTAGCCGCGAACCTGATTAAGTTTAAAAAAACATTTCGAGTGGAGAGCAATCCTCCCACTCGGGGGCTTAGCTGCGACCCCGTACTCGCCTAAGTTAAAAACATTCCGAGTGGAGGGCAATCCTCCCACTCGGGGGCTTAGCTGCAACCCCGTACTCGCCTAAGTTAAAAACATTCCGAGTGGAGAGAATCCTCCCACTCGGGGGCTTAGCTGCGACCCCGTACT
>NC_041387.1:439518225-439625005 GCF_002162155.2 Triticum dicoccoides
CCGTACTCGCCTAAGTTAAAAAATACTCCGAGTGGAGAGCAATCCTCCCACTCAAGGGCTTAGCCGTGACCCCGTACTCGCCTAAGATAAAAAACACACCGAGTGGGGAGTAATCCTCCCACTCTTGGGGCTTAGCCGCGACCCCGTACTCACCTAAGTTAACAAAAACACTCCGAGTGGAGAGCAATCCTCTCACTCGGGGGCTTAGCCGCGACCCCGTACTCGCCTAAGTTAAAAAACACTCCGAGTGGAGAGCAATCCTCCCACTCGGAGGGCTTAGCCGTGACCCCGTACTCGCCTAAGTCACAAAGGTCCTCTGAGCTATGTCACAAGTACAACGTGCGCTCCATCCCGATCTGCAAGGACGACGAGGTGTCGATTGAACACAGCGTCAGAGCTGCACCACAAGTACAATGTATGCTCCATCCCGATTCGCAGGGACGACGGGGTGTCTATTGAATACACCGTCTGAGCCATTCGACGAAAGGTGAAAAGATCAAGTTCACTCGGAATCGAAAGACATTCAAAAGCGATAAAGGCAAAGCCATCGTATTCAAGGAAAACCAAGTTCAGATAAATCCCGCAAAAGTTCAAAACCGCAATGGGCAGAAGTACTCAGGCATCAAGCCTGAAAGAGTTTAACAGTTACATAACCACTCGGCATTCCGAGGCAAATAAAGGTGGAGCATAATGTTTGTTCACTCGTTAGGAGGAGGACTTGCTGGATCGCAAAAGCTGTCAAGGTCAATGATGTTTGCGATGCGAGTGGCGGCGTCAAGGAAGGTGTCCATAAACGGCTGGAAGCTGAGCTTCTTGGTGTTGGCAACCTTGAGAGCCGCTAGCTTGTCTTCTCTGACATCCTTACAGTGCACTCGGACCAACGACAAAGCAACATCGACGCCACAACGAGCAGATGACTTCTTCCATTCCTGCACTCGACCAGGGATTTGATTCAGTCGAGTCATAAGAGACTCGAGATCCTGTGAGAGTTCCATCTTAGGCCAGAGTTCAGCATCAATCCGCGTCATTGCCACCTTCAGACGAGCGAGATAGTCCACATCACTGTCCAGGCGAGACTCTAATCGCAGCACATTCATCGCAATGTCATCTTTGGCAGGAGAGTTTATGGGGTCAAGACCTGTCTCGACCCGTCCAGTTTCTGCTTCGAAGTCTTGACAAAGTTCTGCACGGTCGGAAAAGCAACGAGTCGATAGTTTAGCAAGACGTGTCAGTCGACATCAACAAATCAGTCAAACAAGAGGAAATACCTTCAAGCTTCAAGACCAACTTCACAACAAGCTGCCCTAGATAAGACTCCAATTCACCCTTCTTGGCCTTGAGACTTCCAACTTCGTCAGTCAAGCTTTCCTTGTCCTTCTTCAGTCGCGCAACCTCCTGGTTGGCTTCAGAAACGACAGTCTTCAACGTGGAGTTCTTCTCTTCCAACTTGTTGACTGGGGCCAACTTCTTGTCCGCAAGTGCCGTTTTCTCTTGCGCCTCCTTCTGGGCTGCGGCAAGATCTTGATCCTTCTTCTCCAAGGCCTGCTTCATTTTCTCTAAAGAAATAACATTCTTCAGACGAGCTTGGAGTTGACGTTTTTCACTACGCACATCTGTTCGAGTGTAGTCACTTGGTTCAAAGAGACTAAAAGAAAAAAAAGAGTCATAAGGTGGACAGTTGACAAATGGTTACCTCCCATGGTAGCTGCTTCGTCCTGGGCCTTCTTGAGGTTCTTGTTGTCCAGTTCCATATCAAGATTGAGGCTGATCTGCTTCTTCTCCAGTTCAGAAAATTGGGCTCCAAGATCACAAGACTTCTGTAGTCAGCAAATAAGATATGTTAGTCGACAGAAACAAAAGTCAATCACAGCGAAAGTTGCTCTAAGACTACCGCTGAATCAAACATTCAACAGTAGTCTCGAGGACTACACCCAGTGGGTGCACTTGGCGTGACCCCACTGGTATGGTTTTACACTCGGCATGGTCTGCCCAGCATGAGCAAAAAAAGGAAAAAAGAGATTCTCAGACCCCAGTCGACTACCAGCAGTCGACCGCGGTCTCGGGGACTACACCCAGTGGGTGCACTCTGTGTGCCCCCACTGGCTCAGAAAAACACTCAACTCAACCTGGTCGACTCAAGTGGAAGAACTATTCAACTCTAAGTTAGAAACACCCCAGTGGGTGATTGGATGAGAAATGCAGACCCATGATAGATGCACATAAAAAGTTCCAAAACGCTCATCCAAGGACACCATATGGACAATCAAGCAACAGTCGCAACTATCACTACTCAAAAGACCAGTCGGAAACCAACTAACCTTGACGTTGGCTTGCAGAGTGGTGCTGGCGTTGTAGGCAACCTGACTGGCCTCATGCACCACCTTCATCTGCTCCATCATGAGGTTTTCCTGGAGAAGGGCCTCCCTGGCGGCACTCGATGGGTCGTCTGGAGTCTGGTATGCAACAAAGAGCGATGATGGCAGTACAGTCGGAGCGATCACAGGATCTGAAGCATGGAGTTGTGCGGGTGCAGTGGTGACCTGCGCAATCGACCCCGAAGGACGGTCAGTCAACAGTGGATTGGCAAAGGTAACATTGGCCCGATCCGGATCTATGGTTCGCTGGACCATCGTCTCTGGAGCCGATGTCGACTGAGGCACCTGACCCTCAGCCGTCCTCCCTCTTGAGGCCCTGCCCCTCCTTCTTCTCTATCTTAGAGGCACATCTTCTTCATCATCCGGAAGCTCAATGACGTCCCGCGGAGCTGCAACAAAAAGCAACATTAAGAGTTCAATCGACCAACAACCCAGTCGGCAGAATAAATTCAAGTTGGAAAGAGCGTACCAGCTTTGGAAGTGGCTGCGTCATCAGCCTCCTCATCACATGGGGCCTTGTCAACATCCATGGAAGTCACAGAAGTTGCAGCGCTGAAAAAGTTCATAATCCACTCGGTCAGAGCAGAAGTATGATTCGGTAGAAGAAAATGCAGAAAGATAGAGCACTCACCTAGAGGCAACAGGAATGTCCATCTTGATCTTGGACAAGGTCTTTCGAGGCTTCAAAGGGGCGACCTTGGGTTGCTTAGCGACCTTCTCCGTCGGCTCCAGAGTCGAAGTTCAAGTGCGCTTGTGTGCTTGGGTACTCGGAGCCACGGTCTTGCCGCGCCCGCCCGCCGGATCTTGGAGTTGCTTGGATCGACGCTCTGAGCGAGGTGGTGCGTCAACTACCTCTTCATCGTCCGACTCATCACTTTCTTCCTTGTTGTCATCTTCTGGAGATTGCCAGTCGCCGCTCTCTTCTGCGCTGTCCTCTCCCTCCTGGTCTTGCTCTAGGGCTTGTTCACCATTGGGAATTGAGTACATCTCAGTAAAACCTACAAGACAAGAAGTCAATCAAATATCAGTCGGATTTAGAAACAGTTGCAAGACAGATTGAAGTACATTCGGTAGCAAAGATCAGACCTTGTCTGGCTGGTTGTTGGTGTTGAATGGATTGACTCTCCTGGCTCCCCTAGGGTTATCCTTGTTTCCTATAATGACCTTCAACTACAAGGCCACCATCTCATCTGTAACCTCCTCTGGGTGAACCCGAGCGGTGTCGCTGGCTCCCGAGTACATCCACATCGAGTGGTCACGAGCTTGGAGCGGCTGGATGCGTCGACTGAGAAACACC
This sequence comes from Triticum dicoccoides, assembly GCF_002162155.2. Lineage (NCBI taxonomy): Eukaryota > Viridiplantae > Streptophyta > Magnoliopsida > Poales > Poaceae > Triticum > Triticum dicoccoides. The sequence continues at coordinate 439,521,898 of NC_041387.1, forward strand.
TCCAACAAGTCCATGCCAGTTACACCCTGATGGACCAACTGGACCACCCTCTCGACCAACATGTTCATTTCCACCCTCTCCGCAACGGTCACTTTCAACGAAGAAGGTTGCTGGGCGCGATCTAGGGAAAATGGGGGGAGACTGGTCGACTGACAAGGAGTCGCAATATCCTGGCAATAGAACCAGGTTGATTGCCAACCCTTGACTGACTCGGGTAGTGTCATGGGAGGGAAAACACTCCTCTTCCTCATCTAGATCCCTAGACCCCCGCACATCTGGATCACGTGCGTCCTCTCGTCACTCGAATTTGCCTTCTTCACAACCTGGGAGCGAACTGTGAAGATGTGTTTGAAGAGACCCCAGTGCGGTCGACAGCCCAAAAAGTTCTCACACATGGACACAAACGCGGTGAGATACGTGATGGTGTTGGGAGAAAAGTGGTGGATCTTAGCACCGAAAAAGTTCAAGAAGCCCCGGAAGAAAGGATGCGGAGGAAGAGAAAAGCCACGGTCGACATGGGTAGCTAGCAGGACACACTCACCCGACCGCGGCTGAGGCTCCGTCTCCCCCTCCGACAACTTCTCGGCCCCAACAACGATCAAACCGGAGGTGTCCAGCTCGTCCAGATCCTCTTGCCGGAGCAAAGATCAGATCCAATTGCCCTGGATCCAGCCCGGAGGCAGCATAGACCTCGACGATGACCCCCGATTCATCTTCTTGCCTTTCACTTCCCCCATCGCCTTCCTCGCATGCTTCAGCGCTGCCGTCTTGTCTTTCACCATGGTGGCAGGCGGCGCATTGGCAGGACGGTGGCGTCGAGGGCGGAGGAAGATGAAGTGGAGAAGCGGAGAAAGAAGAAGGGGATTGAGGGCGCACGGTGCAGACGCCTCGGCCCCGACGCCTTTTAAGGACCCACTTCCGAGTGGCTGATGCATGGGCCCGAGCAATCCTCTCAAATCCTGCAATAGTCGCACGCCGGGTACGTGGCGAAAAAGATGGCACAGAAATCGAGGCGCCCCTGTCTATCCGTCCCGCTTACTACGGCACGCTCCGCCTCGCGCGCTTCCCCAAAATTTCGAATCCCGTAAGATCCGGGATACGCAGTAACCAACCGCGCCAAAGATTTCGCATCAAAGTAACACTCGAAGAATGCAAGCATAAGTCCACTTGACAACTTCTAAATCGATCAAGGCGACTGAGACGAAGCCGAAGTTTCAGTGTGGGCCTCCAATCCAGCATGGGTACTTGTGAAGCACAAAAGTCGAGGCAGGATCAACTTCAACCTTCTTTCCATTCGGACCTCGATCCATTCGGGGGCTAATGATGGTGCCATAGACCTAGGGTAGGGTCATAGGCCTGACCTATAAGCCCTACCCAAGGTCACTACCCTAGAAGCAAAGACATTCAAAGAACAACAGAGAGGACCAACTGAAGCCGTCGAGTGATTCCACTCGACCAATCATCCCACTTGGGTACCCCTCCCTCCTGGTATCACTTGACCAACAAGAATCCATTCGACTATACGAGAGACCATCGACCTACAGAAGACCAGGAGTTACTCAGGACAACTACGGTGAGGCGTTCACTCCGTAGTCTTAAAGGTCATTAAATACACTTTATAGCTGGCGTTATCAGTAACGCCCTATCTTTATGTACATTGAACCCCTGTAACAAAGGGGGGCCGGGGTCCTGGCGCACTCTATATAAGCCACCCTCCTCCTCTGGCACAAGGGTTCGCACCCCCTGTAACACACACACACACCCATATTCCAGTCGACTGCCTCAGGGCACCGAGACGTAGGGCTTTTACCTTCTCCTAGAGGGGCCTGAACTCGTAAAACTCGTGTGTACAATCTCGCCGTAGCTAGGGCCTCGCCTCCTCATACGTACCCCTTATTCTTACTGTCAGACTTATTACCGCGACACTACCAACTTGAGACCCCTTACTCGAGATCTGCTGGATTTGATTCCATCACCTAGATCCAGCCAATTTCAAATTCAAATGCATGGCACCAGATCACATAGCGCATGCCCGACCACATAGCGCCCGATCACAACCAAAAAGGGCCAAGTATGCATAGTTTTTACATCCCCAGTCACAAAAGAATGTCAACTCGACAATCCATGCAAAAAATGGATTTTTGCCCTGTCGGACCAGCTATCCGAGTTTCCACGGTCACTTTGGTGTCGGCTCCTCCTCACCATCCGCCTCTTTCTCGGCCGCCTGCAACTGGACTGCCATGTGCTTCAGCATCCTAACATGGACGGCTTGCACGATCATCCTTGCATCGCAATCCAAATCCTTCATCTTCAAGTTCAACATCTTCGTGTCCTCCGACGCAGACGCAATCTCAATCTTCTTCTCTTCGAGCTTAAGCTTCTCGCTGGCAACAACATGTTAAACCGCTCGGCCTTCTTTTCCTGCTTGGCATGAGAGCGCTTGACATATGCCCCCTCCTTCTTCGCAAAGATGTCATCAAATTTCTCCGTCATCTAGGTCGCCGCCCCTTCTCACTTTGGCTTCTCCTCCTCCCACTTCTTCCCTCGGAACTCTCTTCTAACCTTTTTGGGCAGCTTTTTTGTTAGGTCAGTTGGATCACCCGTTTCTTCCATAGTGCCAATGTCGGCGGTTTTGATGGAGTTGGCAATGAATATATTCCACTTGGGTTTCCCTCTCAACTTCAACCAACAATGCATTAGGACAAAATTCTTCTTCCCCAACTTCAAGAACAAATTAGATGCAGGGGAAGGCTACAAAGAGAACACATTGTCAAAAAGTTGCATATCCTACTCGAAACAAAAAGTTACAAATCAGATTTGGCCAAATGACCAACACATGTTAACCAACTCAAGCAAACAAGTTGTGTATCTGGCCAAACAACCTACACAAATTAAAATCTCAGGCCAACAAGTTGCATATCCGGCAAAATGACCAACACATATACTAAAAGAAAAAGACACATCCATGACATTATGGTCCGAATGAAAATGTTTTATGTCATGGAAGTGACACTTCCGCGACGATAATAGTAACAAAAACACGTATCATCATGGATATGGTGGGAATCTACTTCTATGAACAAAAAAGGGGATTTTCATCTTGGACGGGCCGAAGGCGCACCTGCATGACGCTCTTTTGGCTGTCCATGAGGTAAAAAAAGTGGTAGAAGTGAGGGCGAGAATTTTTAGGAATTTTTCCGCCTTGGATGGTATACAGTGGGTTGTCGGGCCCGGGCATTGTAGGGGTGGTTTGCTCGTGTCCAAACGATCCCTTCGCATTACTGAATCCGAGCGGTCCCTCATATTACTGAACCCGAGCGATTAATGCGAGTCTCTCGCTAGTCGTTGCGATCGTGCGCAGTAGTGTAGGAGTGTCACATCCCTAGCTGCTGGTAGTGCTCTAGGCTAGCTCATGTGTGCATCATGTTTAAATTCTGAAAATTTGAACTGAGGAATTCAGAAGCCTCAAAACCCTAAATAAAAGAAGGGCAAAAAAACCCTAAAAATCTCATCCATTGTTCCAAAATGCTCTTCTTAGATGTTTAATATTTTTGGCAATGGTTTTGATCCAAACCAAAAATAATGAACATTTTAAAAGGATTTATTTTGGGACTTTGAATTTAAATCAATACTACTTTGAATTTGAACTTATATCCAAATATTACTGAATATATGTTCAAATAACTGAAACATTTTTATGTGCTTTGGTATAATCCCATTGTGCTAAATAAAATGTTCAGGGGAATTTTGTCACTGTCTTTGAATTTGTTTTATTTCAAAACAGTGGCAAAAGAATTAAATAAAAGAAAACAGAACAAAAATAAAAGAGAGAAGGCCACCTGGGCCACTTACCTGGCACCACTTACCTGGCCCAGCTCCATCTGGCCGGCCCAGCCCACCTCCTCCCCCCCTTGTCCTCTTCTTCCTCTGCCAGTAGGCAGAGGCGAGGCGTGGCGCGCGCCCGAAGAGCTCCGGCCACCTCCTGCTTACCTGCTCGCCGCTGGAGGCACCCGAGGGAGCCACGCACTCCCCCCCTCGTTCCCCACGACCTCTCTCACTCTCCCGTAGCTCTCCCTCGCTCCTCCCTCTCCTCTGCTCTCTCTCCCTCACGCGCCCGAGCGGAGCCCATCGCCGCCGACGCCGTTTACCGGGGCCACAGCCACCCCCTCGCTCCCACTATGCATCCCTGAGCTCCGCCCTGACCCCGTGGAGCTACACACGCGACGCACGCGACCAGAGGAGGCCGCAGTCGACCGGAGCGTCGTCGTCTTCATCTCCGGTGCCCGGAGATCGCCGTCGTCAATTCGCCGTTGCAGAGGCTTCCCCGAGCCCACCGAGTTTCTCTCCCGACCCCTCGTGAGCCCCTGTCCATTTCCCCTCTCTCCCCGTGCCCGTCCGTGCCTGCTAACCGCCCCGACTGTCGGAGCCGACAGTTCCTCGCCGCCGGCGATGTCGCAGACGGTGCTAGAGCCACCGTAGCTAACTCCCGAGCACGGCAACGTGCTCAGTACCCTTCCAGGAGCCCGTAGCGCCCACCAACCCCTCCTCCCATGCACCATAGCGCCGAACCCGCCGTTGCCCGAACTCCGGCCGCCGCCACGAGCTCGACTCCGGCGAGCCCGCTCCACCCCAGCTCATCCCACTTGCACTACCAGACGCGCGCGACCCCCAGCTACGCGTAGGACCAATCCGCCGTCCAAATGGTCGCCTGTGGGCGAAACCCGACGCGCTCCGCCGCCACTGACCTCGCCGGCGACGAGCCGTCGGCCTAACCCCAGTCTAGTTAACCACTAATGACCCAGCTAATTAACCCCTGTGACACTGACAGCTGGGCCCCGCCATCTAATTAATCGTAGATTAGTTTCTGTTTAGTTTTAACTAATGTCAGTGGGCCCACGCGTCAGCTTTGACTAAGCTGACGTGGCTGTTGACTGGGCCCACATGTCAGCGACACTAATCAGCCCCAGTCACTGACCAGTGGACCCCACTGGTCAGGTTTGACCGGACTGTGCCACGTTGACCTGCTGACGTCATCATGACATCAGGCTGACGCAATAAGTATTTTCTGGATTTGAAAATATTCAGAAAATTCCAGAAAATGCCTAAAACTTCTAAAAATCATAGAAATTCAACCGTAACTCCAAATTAAATAATTTATATATGAAAAATTATCAGAAAAATTCAAGGAATCCATCTGTACCATTTTCATGCATGTTAGAACAACTTATAGCTGCTGTTTAGCACAAATCAATTAAAGGGCATTTGAATAATCACATATGGAGTTTGAATTTGAATCTTGTATTCAAACCAACTTCATTTAATCTGTTGCTAGTTGCATTAGCTCAAAACACATTCATATTGCCATGTCATGAGCATGCATCATATTGTGCATTGCATTGATTGTGTTCCTTTCTGTGTTGCCGGTATTTGTCCCCTCTCGATAGACGCGATACCGATGATGTGATCGTTGACACTGATGAAGACTCAATGTTATCTTCAGAAGTGCCAGGCAAGCAAAACCCCCTTGTTCATTCCGATAAAATCCCACTCTCTCGCTCCTGCTCTCTTTTACTGCATTAGGACAACAACGATTCAACTGTTACTTGCTGCGGTAGCTGAACCCCTTTATCCTTTGCATGACCTGTCATTGCCACAGTAAATAGATGAAACCCACTAGCATGAGTAGGAGTTGTTTGAGCCCTGATGTGCCTACTCATTTATGTTTGTTGTCATGCCTGCTACTGCTTAGAGTTGAGTCAGGTCTGATTCATCGGGGATGAATCAGAGGCGTGTGAACATGTCCTACTGTGTGTGAGCTAAGTGTGTGAACACGATTTGGTAAAGGTAGCGGTGAGAGGCCATGTAGGAGTACATGGTGGGTTGTCTCATTGCAGCCGTCCTCAGGAACTGAGTTCTGTGTTTGTGATCCATGATTCAGCTACTACCACACATTGGGCCCGAAACCAATGGACCCTCTCGGCTTCTTAATCACCCTTGTCCTCTGTCCAGGAGTTGCAAGTAGTTTCTGGTGTTTGTAGTATGCTGGAGGCCGTGCGCAGCGCTGACCGTAGGGGTGGGCTGTGATGCGGTAGGCACGTGGCCGGGTAAACCGGGCGCCCGTTTGGTGTCACGGAACCCTGTTCACATCATTTGGGGCTGTGAGCGAAACTCCGGCCGGATCTCCTCATGGATGGAACCCGAATAGGCGATAAACCTGGACTAGAGACTTGAGTGTTTAGGCAGGCCGTGGCCGACACCCACGTTGGGCTTCCGCTTGAAGGTTGCCGAGTACATGTCGTGTAAACGGCGGTAAGTGGTGAGAGCGTGTGTGAAGAAGTACACCCCTGCAGGGTTAACCTAATCTATTCGAATAGCCGTGTCCGCGGAAAAGGACTTCTGGGTTGCTTATATCAGTTCATAGACAAGTGAAAGTGGATACTCTAAAATACGCAAGATAAGCGTGAGTGCTATGGATGGCGTTCTCGTAGGGAGACGGGAGCGGATCCATAGTGGTGTATTGATATGGTGAATATGTGGACTCGTGTGCGCCACTTCAAAAGAGTTACTTGCAGTCGTAGTTCAGGATAGCCACCGAGTCAAAGCTGGCTTGCTGCACTCAAACCCCTCCACCCCCTTGTTGATAATGATGCATATGTAGTTAGTTCTGATGTAAGTCTTGCTGGGTACATTTGTACTCACGTTTGCCTATTTTATGTTTTTGCAGAGAGACTTCAGTCTCACTAGTAGTTCCACGTGGACTTCGACGTTTAGCTTGTTACCTCAGCTACGATCTTGTGCCCCGGCAGGATCTGGTAGATAGTCAGGCTTCTCAGCCTTTTTCAGTTATAGATGTCTGTACCCAGACATGATAGCTTCCGCTTGTGCTTTGATTTGTATGCTCTGATTGTTGGGTCATGAGACCCATGTTTGTAATATCTCGCTCCTCGGAGCCTAATGAATAAATTACTTGAGTCGTAGAGTCATGTTGTGATGCCATGTTGTATTTGCACATATCGAGCATATTGTGTGTATGTTATTGAAATGCTTGGTATGTGTGGGATCTGACCATCTAGTTGTTTATCTTTAGTAGCCTCTCTTACGGGGAACTGTCTCCTAGTGTTTCCACCGAGCCATGGTAGCTTGCTACTGCTCCGGAACACTTAGGCTGGCCGGCATGTGTCCTTCTTCGTTCCTGTGTCTGTCCCTTCGGGGAAATGTCACGCATTGAGTATCGGAGGCCTGTTAGCCCGCTACAGCCCGGTTTACCGGAGTCCTGCTAGCCCAGTGCTACAGCCCGGACCCACTTGCTGATGACCGACACGTTCGATGCTGGGTCATGGATGCCTGTCCCTGTAGGTCTGTGCCACTTTGGGTTTACGACTAGCCATGTCAGCCCGGGCTCCTTATCATATGGGTGCTAGCGACACTATCCTATACGCGTGCCAAAAGACGCAAACGGTCCCGGGCAAAGGTAAGGCGACCCCGTGGGAATACCGTGCGTGAGGCCGCAAAGTGATATGAGGTGTTACATGCTAGACCTATGTGGCATCGAGTCGGGGTCCTGACAAGGAGGCCATGATCAATCGTTCTTCGTACGTTACCGTCCTATCGCTCCCCATTCTTCGGATGCATGAGTGTGTAGTAGTTGCAATGAACCCAGCACGCCATACGTGGAGTCAATACCAATTGTCCTATTGTTGCATCGAGCCCCCTTGTGGGACACGTAGAGTTAACCTAGTCGGTTGGCTCTCGATGTACATTCCCCGTTGCTGCCGCCCACTGATACGTCTCCAACGTATCTACTTTTCCAAACACTTTTGCCCTTGTTTTGGACTCTAACTTGCATGATTTGAATGAAACTAACCCGGATTGACGCTGTTTTCAGCAGAACTGCCATGATGTTGTTTTATGTGTAGAAAACAAAAGTTCTCGGAATGTCCTGAAAATCCACGGAGGCACTTTTTGGAAAATATAAAAAATACTGGCGAAAGAATCAAGACCAGGGGGCCCACACCCTGTCCACGAGGGTGGGGGGCGCGCCCCCTATCTCGTGGGCCCCCTGAGGCTCCGCCAACCTCAACTCCAACTCCATATATTCCGTCTTGCAGAGAAAAAAATCAGAAAGAAAGTTTCATCGTGTTTTATGATACGGAGCCGTGGCCAAGCCCTAATCTCTCTCGGGAGGGCTGATCTGGAGTCCGTTCGGGGCTCCGGAGAGGGGGATTCATCGCCGTCGTCATCATCAACCATCCTCCATCACCAATTTCATGATGCTCACCGCCGTGCGTGAGTAATTCCATCGTAGGCTTGCTGGACAGTGATGGGTTGGATGAGATTTACCATGTAATCAAGTTAGTTTTGTTAGGGTTTGATCCCTAGTATCCACTATGTTCTGAGATTGATGTTGCTATGACTTTGCTATGCTTAATGCTTGTCACTAGGGCCCGAGTGCCATGATTTCAGATCTGAACCTATTATGTTTTCATGAATATATGTGTGTTCTTGATCCTATCTTGCAAGTCCATAGTCACCAATTATGTGTTATGATCCGACAACCCCGTAGTGACAATAATCGGGATACTTCTCGGTGATGACCGTAGTTTGAGGAGTTCATGTATTCACTATGTGCTAATGCTTTGTTCCGGTTCTCTATTAAAAGGAGGCCTTAATATCCCTTAGTTTCCCCTAGGACCCCGCTGCCACGGGAGGGTAGGACAAAAGATGTCATGCAAGTTCTTTCCCATAAGCACGTATGACTATATTCGGAATACATGCCTACATTACATTGATGAATTGGAGCTAGTTCCGTGTCACCCTATGTTATAGCTATTACATGAGGAATCGCATTCGACATAATTATCCATCACTAATCCATTGCCTACGAGCTTTTCACATATTGTGCTTTGCTTATTTACTTTTCCGTTGATATTGTTACAATCACTACAAAACCCAAAAACATTACTTTTGCTATTGTTACCTTTATTATCATACTACTTTGCTACTAAATACTTTGCTGCAGATACTAAGTTATCCAGGTGTGGTTGAATTGACAACTCAATTGCTAATACTTGAGAATATTCTTTGGCTCCCCTTGTGTTGAATCAATAAATTTGGGTTGAATACTCTACTTGGGTAGTTGTGCTGGTTGTGTTTTCAGGGAAAGAACAGTCGATAAAGCTGAATTACTATTGAATAATATGTTGACTAATGAAAATAATTGGACTCTTCCTGAGCCAATTCCTGAGGCAATTCCTGAACCAATTGAGCCAACTCCTGAGCCTATTCCTAAACCCACTCCGAAGAAGAGAGGCAAAGAAATCAATGAAAGAAAAAGGTATTAAAGCTGAAGATGTTAAGAATTTACCACCTATTGAAGAAATACATGGTCTTAATATACCACCTGTTGAAGAACCGCATTGTCTCGATAACCTGACACAAGTAGTAAAGGTAAATTCTCTCTATAGATATGATAAAGTTGAAATCCCCTCTACTAAATTTCATAGCCCATGCTTAGATGAATTTGATGATTTTATGGCTAGGCAAGAAAGTTTTAATGCTTATGTTGGTAGAGAATTAAAGAATAATGCTTTCGAGATAGGACGTGTGAGCGATAATATGGCTAGAGTTAAAGGTGAACTCAAACTCTTTAGCAAATATGCTTCTATGGTTGCTACTCAAGCTAAGCAAGTACTTAAAGCTCAAAATGATTTGCTTGATGAATTAAATAATAAAAATGACTTTGCTGTTAGAGTGGCTACTAGAACTGGCAGAATGACTCAGGAACCTTTGCTATCGTTACCTTTATTATCATACTACTTTGCTACTAAATACTTTGCTGCAGATACTAAGTTATCGAGGTGTGGTTGAATTGACAACTCGACTGCTAATACTCAATAATATTCTTTGGCTCCCCTTGTGTCGAATCAATAAATTGGGTTGAATACTTTACCCTTGAAAGCTGTCGCGATCCCCTACACTTGTGGGTTATCACCCACTAATACGTCTTCAATGTATCTATATTTTTTGATTGTTCCATGCTATTATAGTATCAATCTTGGATGTTTTATATGCAACTTTATATCATTTTTTGGGACTAATATATTAACCTAGTGCCAAGTGTCAGTTGCTGTTTTTTGCCTATTTTTTATTTTTCAGAAAATCTGTACCAAACAAAGTCCAAACGTTAGGAAACTTTTTGACATTTTTTTCTAGACATAAGAGACCCTGGAAGCTTTGAGAGGAGACCAGAGGACGTATGAGCAGATGACAAGGCAATAGGGCACGCCCAGGGGGCACCCTGATGCCTTGTGGGCCCCTCGAGGCTCCGTCTGACCTAATTCCACTTTAATAAACTTTCAAATATTGGAAAACCAACAGAGAGCCACCCGAAACACTTTTTCCGTCACCACAAGCTTTTGTTCTTCCATGATCCCATCTGGAGGCCTTTTCTGGTACTCTGCCGGAGGATGAATCGATCATGGGGGGCTTCTACATCATCCTTGCTACCTTCCGAAGATGCGTGAGTAGTTTACCACAGACCTATGAGTCCATAGCTAGTAGCTAGATGGCTTCTTCTCTCTCTTTGATCTTCAACACAATGTTCTCCTCGACGTTTTTGGAATTCTACCTGATGTAGTCTTCTTTTGCGGTGTGTTTGTTGGATAAGATGAATTGTGGGTTTATGATCTGAATATTTATGATATGTAATGGAGTATTTTCTGAACTTTATTATGCATGATTGTTATAGCTTTGTATTTCCCTCCTATCTATCCATTTGGTTTGGCCAAATAGATTGATTTATCTTCAGTGGAAGAGGTGCTTTGTGATGGGTTCAATCTTGCGGTGCTCTATATGAAGGAAATATGCCCTAGAGCCAATAATAAAGTTATTATTTATTTCTTATATCATGATAAATGTTTATTATTCATGCTAGAATTGTATTAACCAGAAACTTAGTACATGTGTGAATACATAGACAAAACATTGTGTCCCTAGTATGCTTCTACTAGACTAGCTCGTTAATCAAAGATGGTTATGTTTCCTAACCATAGACTTGTGTTGTCATTTGATGAACGGGATCACATCATTAGGAGAATGATGTGATGGACATGACCCATCCGTTAGCTTAGCATTATGATCGTTACAGTTTCATTGCTACTACTTTCTTCATGACCTATACATGTTCCTCAGACTGAGATTCCGCAACTCCCGAATACCGAAGGAACACCTTGTGTGCTATCAAACATCACAACATAAAAGGGTGATTATAAAGATGCTCTATAGCTGTCTCCAAAGGTGTTTCTTGGGTTGGAATAGATTAAGATTAGGATTTGTCACTTAGTGTTTCGGAGAAGTATCTCTGGGCCCTCTCGGTAATCCTCATCACTATAAGCCTTGCAAGCAATGTGAATAATGAGTTAGTTGCAGGATGAAGTATTACAGAACGAGTAAAGATACTTGCCGGTAACGAGATTTAACTAGGTATGATGATACCGACGATCGAATCTCAGGCAAGTAACATACCGATGACAAAGGGAACAACATACGTTGTTATGCGGTTTGACCGATAAATATCTTTGTAGAATATGTAGGAACCAATATGAGCATCCAGGTTCCGCTATTGGTTATTGACCGGAGATGTGTCTCGGTCATGTCTACATAGTTCTCAAACCCGTAGGGTCCGCACGCTTAATGTTCAATGATGATTTGTATTGCGAGTTATGTGATTTGTTGTACCGAAGTTTGTTCGGAGCCCCAGATGAGATCATGGACATGACGAGGAGTCTCAAAATGGTCGAGACAAAAAGATTCATATGTTGGAAGGTTAAATTCGGACACCGGAATGGTTCGGGTCGTTTCTGATGAATTTCGGAGTACCGGGGGTTACCGGACCCCCCGGAAGTTATTGGGCCTCATGGGCCTAGTGGTGGAAGAGAGGAGGACGGCCAGGGAGTGGCGCCCCCTAGCCCAAACCGAATTGGACTAGGGTTAGGGGCGCCCCACTTTCCTTCTCTCCTCCTCCTCCTTCCCTCCTTCTCCTACTAGGAATAGAAAAGAGGAGGGGAATCCTACTAGGACTGGGGAGTCCTAGTAGGATTCCCCACACCTGGCACGCCCACCTTGGGCGGCCACCTCTTCCCTCCCCTCCTTTATATACATGGCCAAGAGGCACCCCATATATACACAAGTTGATCTTTTAGCCGCCCCCCTCCACAGTTACACACCTCGGTCATATCGTCGTAGTGCTTAGGCGAAGCCCTGCGCCGGTAACTTCATCATCACCGTCGCCACGCCATCGTGCTGACGGAACTCTCCCTTGGCCTCAACTGGATCAAGAGTTCGAGTGACATCATCGAGCTGAACGTGTGCTGATCGCGGAGGTGCCGTACATTCGGTACTTGGATCGGTTGGACCGCGAAGACGTTCGACTACATCAACCACGTTACTAAACGCTTCCGCTTTCGGTCTACGAGGGTACGTAGACACACTTTCCCCTCTCGTTGCTATGCATCACCTAGATAGATCTTGCGTGATCGTAGGAATTTTTTTGAAATTACCGCATTCCCCAACAATGGTATCAAAGCCAGGTTTATGCGTAGATGTTATATGCACGAGTAGAACACAAAGAGTTGTGGGCGATAATAGTCATACTGCTTACCACCAACGTCTTACTTTGATTCGGCGGTATTGTTGGATGAAACGGCCCGGACCGACATTACATGACCGCGTTCATGAGACTGGTTCTATCGATGTGCTTTTGCACAAAGGTGGCTGGCGGGTGTCTGTTTCTCCAACTTTAGTTGAATTGAGTTTGACTACGTCTGGTCCTGGTTGAAGGTTAAAACAACACCCTTGACGAAAAATCGTTGTGGTTTTGATGCGTAGGTAAGAAAGGTTCTTGCTAGAAGCCCGTAGCAGCCACGTTAAACTTGCAACAACAAAGTAGAGGACGACTAACTTGTTTTTGCAGGGCTTGCTGTGATGTGATATGGTCAAGGCATGATGTGATATAAATTGTTGTATGAGATGATCATGTTTTGTAACAAAGTTATCAGCAACTGGTAGGAGCCATATGGTTGTCTCTTTATTGTATGCAACGCAATCGCCATGTAATTGTTTTACTTTATCATTAAGTGGTAGCAATAGTCATAGTAACAATAGTTGGCGAGATGACAACGATGCTACAATGGAGATCAAGGTGTCACGCCGGTGACGATGGAGATCATGACGATGCTTCGGTGATGGAGATCACGAGCACAAGATGGTGATGACCATATCATGTCACATATTTTGATTGCATGTGATGTTTATCTTCTATACATCTTATTTTGCTTAGAACGGCAGTAGTATTATAAGATGATCCCTCACTAAATTTCAAGGTATAATTGTTCTCCCTGAGTATGCACCGTTGCTACAGTTCGTCGTGCCGAGACACCACGTGATGATCGGGTGTGATAAGCTCTACGTTCACATACAACGGGTGCAATCCAGTTTTGCACACGCGGAATACTCGGGTTAAACTTGACGAGCCTAGCATATGCATATATGGCCTCGGAACACTGAGACCGAAAGGTCGAGCGTGAATCATATAGTAGATATGATCAACATAGTGATGTTCGCCATTGAAAACTACTCCATCTCATGTGATGATCAGACATGGTTTAGTTGATTTGGATCGCATGATCATTTAGATGACTAGAGGGATGTCTATCTAAGTGGGAGTTCTTAAGTAATATGATTATTTTAACTTTAATTTATCAGGAACTTAGTCCTCATAGTATTTTGCAAATTATGTTGTAGATCAATAGCTCGTGTTATAGCTTCCCTATGTTTTTTATATGTTCCTAGAGAAAACTAAGTTGAAAGATGATAGTAGCGATGATGCAGACTGGGTCCATGGTCTGAGGTGTATCCTCATTGCTGCACAGAAGAATTATGTCCTTGATGCACCGCTAGGTAACAGAACTATTGCAGGAGCAGACGCATACGTTATGAACGTTTGGCTAGCTCAATATGACGACTACTTGATAGTTTAGTGCACCATGCTTTATGGCTTAGAACCGGGACTTCAAAAACGTTTTGAACGCCACAGAGCATATGAGATGCTCAAGAGCTGAAATTGGTATTTCAGACTCATGCCCGTGTCGAGAGGTATGAGAACCCCTACAAGTACTTCACCTAAAAGATGGAGGCGAATCGTTCAGCTAGTGAGCATGTACTCAGAATGTCTGGGTACTACAATCGCTTGAATCAAGTGGGAGTTTATCTTCAAGATAAGATAGTGATTGACAGAGTTCTCTAGTCACCATCACCAAGTTACTGGAACTTCGTGATGAACTATAGTATGCAAGGGATGATGAAAAACAATTCCCGAGATCTTCGTGATGCTGAAATCGATGAAGGTAGAAATCAAGAAAAATCATCAAGTGTTGATGATTGACAAGACCACTAGTTTCAAGAAAAGGGCAAAGGGAAAGAAAGGGAACCTCAAATTGAATGGCAAGCAAGTTGTCACTCCTGTAAAGAAGCCCAAAGCTGGACCTAAGCCTGAAACTGAGTGCTTCTACTGCAAAGGAAATGGTCACTGGAAGTGGAACTGCCCCAAATATTTGGCGGATAAGAAGGATGGCAAAGTGAACAAAGGTATATTTGATATACATATTATTGATGTGTAGCTTACTAGTGCTCGTAGTAATCCCTAGGTATTTGATACTTGTTCGGTTGCTAAAGATTAGTAACTCGAAACAGGAGTTGCAGAATAAATAGAGACTAGTTGAGGATGAAGTGACGATGTGTGTTGGAAGTGGTTCCAAGATTGATATGATCATCATTGAGCACTCCCTATATTTTTGGGATTAGTGTTGAACCTAAATAAATGTTATTTGGTGTTTGCGTTGAGCATGAATATGATTATATCATGTTAATTGCAATACAATTCTTCATTTAAGACATAGAATAATTGTTATTCTGTTTACATGAATAAAACCTTCTATGGTCATACACTATGGTTTATTGAATCTCGATCATGGCAATACACATATTCATAGTATTGATGCCAAAATATGCAAAGTTGATAATGATAGTGCA
Organism: Triticum dicoccoides; assembly: GCF_002162155.2. Taxonomy (NCBI): domain Eukaryota; kingdom Viridiplantae; phylum Streptophyta; class Magnoliopsida; order Poales; family Poaceae; genus Triticum; species Triticum dicoccoides. The sequence continues at coordinate 439,536,985 of NC_041387.1, forward strand.
ACTTATTTGTGGCACTTCCGTTTGGGTCATATCGATGTAAAGCGCATAAAGAAACTGCATAAAGATGGACTTTTGAAATCACTTGATTATGAATCATTTGATACTTGCGAACCGTGCCTTATGGGTAAGATGACTAAAACTCCGTTCTCCGGAACAGTGGAATGAGCTAGTGACTTATTAGAAATAATGCATACCAATGTATGCGGTCCAATGAGTGTTGATGCTTGTGGTGGGTATCATTATTTTTTGACCTTCACAGATGATTTGAGTAGATATGAGTATATCTACTTAATGAAACACAAGCCTGGAACATTTGAAAAGTTCAAAAATTTCAGAGTGAAGTGGAGAATCATCGTAACAAGAAAATAAAGTTTCTACGATCTGATCGTGGAGGAGAATATTTGAGTTACGAGTTTGGCCTTCATTTAAAACAATGTGGAATAGTTTCACAGCTCACGCCACCTGGAACACCACAACGTAATGGTGTGTCCGAATGTCGTAACCGCACTTTATTGGATATGGTGCAATCTATGATGTCTCTTACCAATTTACCATTATCATTTTTGGGGTTATGCATTAGAGACAACTGCATTCATGTTAAACATGGCACCATCAATATCCGTTGAGACGACGCCTTATGAACTGTGGTTTGGCAAGAAACCAAAGTTATCGTTTCTTAAAGTTTGGGGCTGCAATGCTTATGTGAAAAAGCTTCAACCTGATAAGCTTGAACACAAATCGGAAAAGTGCGTCTTCATAGGATACCCAAAGGAAACCGTTGGGTACACCTTCTATCACAGATCTGAAGGCAAGATATTTGTTGCTAAGAATGGATCCTTTCGAGAGAAGGAGTTTCTTCCGAAAGAAGTGAGTGGGAGAAAAGTAGAACTTGATGAGGTAATTGTACCTTCTCCCTTATTGGAAAGTAGTTCATCACAGAAATGAGCTCCAGTGATTCCTACACCAATTAGTGAGAAAGCTAATGATGATGATCATGAAACTTCAGATCAAGTTACTACCGAACCTCGTAGGTCTTCTAGAGTGAGATCCGCACCAGAGTGGTACGGTAATCCTGTTCTGGAAGTCATGTTACTAGACCATGGTGAACCTATGAACTATGAGTAAGCGATGATGAGCCGAGATTCCGCGAAATGGCTTGAGGCCATGAAATCTGAGATGGGATCCATGTATGAGAACAAAGTGTGGACTTTGGTGGATTTGCCCGATGATTGGCAAGCCATAGAAAATAAATGGATCTTCAAGAAGAAGACTGACGTTGACGGTAATGTTACTGTCTACAAAATCTCGACTTGTTGCAATTGCTGGAAGAAGAGTTGTATATGATGCAACTAGAAGGTTTTGTCGATCCAAATGGTGCTAACAAAGTGTGCAAGCTCCAGCGATCCATTTATGGACTGGTGCAAGCCTCTCGGAGTTGGAATAAACACTTTGATAGTGTGATCAAAGCATATGGTTTTATACAGACTTTTGGAGAAGCCTGTATTTACAAGGAAGTGAGTGGGAGCTCTGTAGCATTTCTAATATTATATGTGGATGACATATTGTTGATTGGAAATGATATAGAATTTCTGGATAGCATAAAGGGATACTTGAATAAGAGTTTTTCAATGAAATACCTCGGTGAAGCTGCTTACATATTGGGCATCAAGATCTATAGAGATAGATCAAGATGCTTGATAAGATTTTTTAATGTGTAAATACCTTGACAAGTTTTTGAAAGAGTTCAAAATGGATCAGTCAAAGAAGGAGTTCTTGTCTATATTACAAGGTGTAAAGTTGAGTAAGACTCAAAGCCCGACAACAGCAGAAGATAGAAAGAGAATGACAGTCATTCCCTATGCCACAGTCATAGGTTCTATAAAGTATGTTGTGTTGTGTACCGACCTGTTGTGTACCTTGCCATGAGTTTTGCAAGGGGGTACAATAGTGATCTAAGAGTAGATCACTGGACAGCGGTCAAAATTATCCTTGGTGAGGACTAAGGAAATGTTTCTCGGTGATGGGGGTGATAAAGAGTTCGTCGTGAAGAGTTATGTCGATGCAAAGCTTTTACACCAATCTAGATGACTCTAAAGTCTCAATCTGGATACATATTGAAAGTGGGAGCAACTAGCTAGAGTAGCTCTGTGCAGAGCATTGTAGACATAGAATATTTGCAAAATACATACGGATCTGAATGTGACAGACCCATTGACTAAACTTCTCTCATAAGCAAAACATGATCACAGCTTAGTACTCTTTGGGTGTTAATCACATAGCAATGTGAACTAGATTATTGACTCTAGTAAACCCTTTGGTTATTGGTCACATGCCGATGTGAACTATGGGTGTTAATCACATACAGATGTGAACTATTGATGTTAAATCACATGGCGACGTGAACTAGATTATTGACTCTAGTGCAAGTGGGAGACTGAAGGAAATATGCCCTAGAGGCAATAATAAAGTTATTATTTATTTCCTTATATCATGATAAATGTTTATTATTCATGCTAGAATTGTATTAACCGGAAACTTAGTACATGTGTGAATACATAGGCAAAACATAATGTCCCTAGTATGCCTCTACTAGACTAGCTCGTTAACCAAAGATGGTTATGTTTCGTAACCATAGACATGTGTTGTCATTTGATGAACAAGATCACATCATTAGGAGAATGATGTGATGGACATGACCCATCCGTTAGCTTAGCATTATGATCGTTACAATTTCATTGCTACTACTTTCTTCATGACTTATACATGTTCCTCAGACTATGAGATTATGCAACTCCCGAATACTGGAGGAACACCTTGTGTGCTATCAAACGTCACAACGTAAAAGGGTGATTATAAAGATGCTCTACAGGTGTATCCAAACGTGTTTGTTGGGTTGGCATAGATCAACATTAGGATTTGTCACTTCGTGTTTCGGAGAGGTATCTCTGGTCCCTCTTGGTAATGCTCATCACTATAAGCCTTGCAAGCAATGTGACTAATGAGTTAGTTGTAGGATGAAGTATTACGGAGCAAGTAAATAGACTTGCCGGTAACGAGATTGAACTGTTGGGGAACGTAGCAGAAATCAAAAAAATTCTATGCATCACCAAGATCAATCTATGGAGTAATCTAGCAACGAGGGGAAGAAGAGTGCATCTACATACCCTTGTAGATCGCTAAGCGGAAGCGTTCAAGTGAACGGGGTTGATGGAGTCGTACTCGCCGTGATCCAAATCACCGATGATCCTAGTGCCGAACGGATGGCACCTCCGCGTTCAACACACATGCAGCCCGATGATGTCTCCCATGCCTTGTTCCAGCAAGGAGCGAGGGAGAGGTTGGGGAAGACTCTGTCCAGCAGCAGCACGACGGTGTGGTGGTGGTGGAGGAGCGTGGCAATCCTGTAGGGCTTCGCCAAGCACCGCGGGAGAGGAGGAGGACTTGGGAGAGGGGGAGGGATGCGCCATAACTTGGGTGCGGCTGCCCTCCCACCCCCACATATATATAGGGGCAAGGGAGAGGGGGCCGGCCCCCTTAGATCCAATTTGAGGAGGGGGCGGCGGCCAAGGGGGAAGGAGTGCCTCCCAAGTCAAGTGGAGGCCCTCCCCCTTAGGGTTTCCCCTCTCCCATGCACATGGGCCTTGGGAGGGCTGGTGCCCCTGGCCCATTAAGGCTAGGGCGCCCCCTTACAGCCCATGCTGCTGTATTGGACGTGGTGGAACATTTTCTGGACCTCCGGACCCCTCCGGAATCCTCCGGAACCTTCAGGAAGCTTCCCGGTATAATACCGGAAAAAGGCGAACTTTTCCCGGAACCCGAACAACAAATTTCCATATATAAATCTTTACCTCCGGACCATTCCAGAACTCCTCGTGACATCCGGGATCTCATTCGGGACTTCGAACAACATTCGGTAACCACGTATATCTATTCCCTATAAACCTAGCGTCATCGAACCTTAAGTGTGTAGACCCTACGGGTTTGGGAGACACATAGACATGACCGGGACATCTCTCCGGCCAATAACCAACAACGGGATCTGGATACCCATGTTGGCTCCCACATGTTCCATGATGATCTCATCGGATGAACCACGATGTCGAGGATTCAATCAATCTCGTATTCAATTCCCTTTGTCTATCGGTATGTTACTTGCCCGAGATTCGATCGTTGGTATGTCGATACCTTGTTCAATCTCGTTACCGGCAAGTCTCTTTACTCGTTCCGTAACACATCATCCCGTGATCAACTCCTTGGTCACATTGTGCACATTATGATGATGTCCTACCGAGTGGGCCCAGAGATACCTCTCCGTCAGACGGAGTGACAAATCCCAGTCTCGATTCGTGCCAACCCAACAGACACTTTCAGAGATACCCGTAGTGCAGCTTTATAGCCACCCAGTTACGTTGTGACGTTTGGTACACCCAAAGCATTCCTACGGTATCCGGGAATTGCACAATCTCATGGTCTAAGGAAATGATACTTGACATCAGGAAAGCTTTAGCATACGAACTACACGATCTTTGTGCTAGGCTTAGGATTGGGTCTTGTCCATCACATCATTCTCCTAATGATGTGATCCCGTTATCAACGACATCCAATGTCCATGGTCAGGAAACCATAACCATCTATTGATCAACGAGCTAGTCAACTAGAGGCTTACTAGGGACATGGTGTTGTCTATGTACCCACACATGTATCTGAGTTTCCTATCAATACAATTATAGCATGGATAATAAACGATTATCATGAACAAGGAAATATAATAATAATAACTAATTTATCATTGCCTCTAGGGCATATTTCCAACAGTCTCCCACTTGCACTAGAGTCAATAATCTAGTTCACATCGCCATGTGATTAACACTCACAAGTCACATCGCCATGTGACCAACATCCAAAGAGTTTACTAGTGTCACTAAACTAGTTCACATCATCATGTGATAAGAATCAATGAGTTCTGGGGTTTGATCATGTTTTGCTTGTGAGAGAGGTTTTAGTCAACGGGTCTACAACATTCAGATCCGTATGTACTTCGCAAATCTCTAGGTCATATTGTAAATGCTGCTTCCATGCTCCACTTGGAGCTATTCCAAATGGTTGCTCCACTATACGTATCCGGTTTGCTATTCAGAGCCATTCAGATAGCTGTTAAAGCTTGCATCAACGCAACTCTTTATGTCGAACTCTTTATCACCTCCATAACCGAGAAACATATCCTTATTCCTCTAAGGATAATTTTGACCGCTATCTGGTGATCTACTCTTTGATCACCTTTGTACCCTCTTGCCAGGTATGTAGCAAGGCACACATCAGGTGCGGTACTTAGCATAGCATATTGTAGAGCCTACGTCTAAAGCATAGGGGACGACCTTCGTCCTTTCTCTCTCTTTTCTGCCGTGGTCGAGCTTTAAGTCTTAACTTCGTACCTTACAACTCAGGCAAGAACTCCTTCTTTGACTGATCCATCTTGAACACCTTCAAGATCATGTCAAGGTATATGCTCATTTGAAAGTACCATTAAGCGGTTTTTGATCTATCCTCATAGATCTTGATGCTCAATGTTCAAGTAGCTTAATCCAGGTTTTCCATTGAAAAATACTTTTCAAATAACCCTATATGCATTCCAGAAATTCTACATCATTTCTGATCAACAATATGGTAACAACATATACTCATCAGAAATTCTATAGTGCTCCCACTCACTTCTTTGGAAATACAAGTTTCTCATAACTTTGTATAAACCCAAAATCTTTGATCATCTTATCAAAGTGTACATTCCAACTCCGAGATGCTTACTCCAGTCCTTAGAAGGATTACTGGAGCTTTGCATACTTGTTAGCATCTTTTAGGATTGACAAAACCTTTCTGATTGTATCACATACAATCTTTCCTTACGAAAACTGGTAAGGAAACTCGTTTTGACATCCATCTGCCAGATTTCATAAATGCAGCTAATGCTAACATGATTCCGACGGACTTAAGCATCGCTACGGATGAGAAAAATCTCATCGTAGTCAACTCCTTGAACTTGTGAAAAACTCCTCGCCACAAGTCGAGCTTCATAGACGGTGACATTACCGTCTACGTCCGCCTTCTTCTTAAAGATCCATTTATCTCAATGGCTTGCCGATCATCGGGCAAGTCCACCAAAGTCCATGCTTTGTTCTGATACATGGATCCTATCTCGGATTTCATGGCTTCTAACCATTTGTCGGAATTTGGGCCAACCATCACTTCTCCATAGCTCGTAGGTTCATTGTTGTCTAGCAACATGACCTTCAAGACAGGATTACTGTACCACTCTGAAGTAGGACGCATCCTTTTCACCCTACGAGGTACGGTAGTGACTTGATCCAAAACTTCATGATCACTATCATAAGATTCTACTTCAATTGGTGTGGGAGCCATAGGAACAACTTCCTGTGCCCTGCTACACACTTGTTGAAGTGACGGTTCAATAACCTCATCAAGTCTCCACCATCCTCCCATTCAATTTTCGAGACAAACCTTTCCTCGAGAAAGGACCCGATTCAAGAAACAATCCCTATTGCTTTCGGATCTGAATTAGGAGGTATACCCAACTGTTTTGGGTGTCCTATGAAGATGTATTTTATCCGCTTTGGGTTCGAGCTTATCAACCTGAAACTTTTTCACATAAGCGTCGCAGCCCCAAACTTTTAAGAAATGACAACTTAGGTTTCTCCAAACCATAGTTCAAACGGTGTCGTCTCAACGGAATTACGTGGTGCCCTATTAAAGTGAGTGCGGTTGTCTCTAATGCCTAACCCATGAACGATAGTGGTAATTCGATAAGAGAAATCATGGTACGCATCATATCCAATAGGGTGCAACTATGATGTTCGGACACACCATCACACTATGGTGTTCCAGGTGGTATTAATTGTGAAACAATTTCCACAATGTCTTAATTGTGTGCCAAAACTTGTAACTCAGATATTTATCTCTATGATCATATCATAGACATTTTATCCTCTTGTCACGAAGATCTTAAACTTCACTCTGAAATTACTTGAACCATTCAATAATTCAGACTTGTGTTTCATCAAGTAAATATACTCAGTATCTACTCAAATCATCTGTGAAGTAAGAACATAATGATATCCACTGCGTGCCTCAGAACTCATTGGACTGCACACATCAAAATGTATTACTTCCAACAAGTGGCTTTCTTGTTCCATTTTACTGAAAACGAGGCTTTCAGTCATCTTGCCCATGTGGTATGATTTGCATGTCTCAAGTGATTCAAAATCAAGTGAGTCCAAACAGTCCATCTGCATGGAGTTTCTTCATGCGTATATACCAATAGACATGGTTCACATGTCTCGATCTTTTCAAAAATGAGTGAGTCCAAAGATCCATCAACATGGAGCTTCTTCATGCGTTTTATACCAATATGACTTACATGGCAGTGCCACAAGTAGGTGGTACTATCATTACTATCTTATATCATTTGGCATGAACATGTGTATCACTACGATCGAGATTCAATAAACCATTCATTTTAGGTGCAAGACCATTGAAGGTATTATTCAAATAACCAGAGTAACCATTATTCTCCTTAAATGAATAACCGTATTGCGATAGACATAATCCAATCATGTCTATGCTCAACGTAAACACCAAATAACAATTATTTAGGTTTAACACCAATCTCGATGGTAGAGAGAGCGTGCGATGCTTGATCACATCAAACTTGGAAACACTTCCAACACATATCGTCAGCTCACCTTTAGCTAGTCTTCGTTTATTCCGTAGCTTTTATTTCGAGTTACTAACACTTAGCAACCGAACCGGTATCTAATACCCTGGTGCTACTAGGAGTACTAGTAAAGTACACATTAACATAATGTATATCCAATATACTTCTATCGACCTTGCCAGCCTTCTCATCTACCAAGTATCTAGGGTAATTCTGCTCGAGTGGCCGTTCCCTTTATTACAGAAGCACTGAGTCTCGGGTTTGGGTTCAACCTTGGGTTTCTTCACTAGAGCAGCAGCTGATTTGCCGTTTCATGAAGTATCCCTTCTTGCCCTTGCCCTTCTTGAAACTAGTGGTTTCACTAACCATCAACAATTGATGCTCCTTCTTGATTTCTACTTTCGCGGTGTCAAACATCGTGAATACTTCAAGGATCATCATATCTATCCCTGATATGTTATAGTTCATCACGAAGCTCTAGCAGCTTGGTGGCAATGACTTTGGAGAAACATCACTATCTCATCTCGAAGATCAACTCCCACTCGATTAAAGTGATTGTTGTGCTTAGACAATCTGAGCACAAGCTCAACGATTGAGATTTTCTCCCTTAGTTTGCCGGCTAAGAAAATCGTCGAAGGTCTCATATCTCTTGACGTGGGCACGAGCCTGAAATCCCAATTTCAGCCCTCGAATCATCTCATATGTTCCGCGATGTTTCGAAAATGTCTTTGGTGCCTCTACTCTAAACCATTTAACTGAACTATCATGTAGTTATCAAAACGTGTATGTCAGATGTTCGCAACATCCACAGACTAAGTTCGAGGTCCAGCACACTGAGCGGTGCATTAAGGACATAAGCCTTCTACGAAGCAACGAGGACAATCCTCAGTTCACGGACCCAGTCCGCATAATTGCTACTATCAACTTTCAACTATATTTTCTCTAGGAACATATCTAAACAGTGGAACTAAAGCGCGATCTTATGACATAATTTGCAAAGATCTTTTGACTATGTTCAGGATAATTAAGTTCATCTTATGAACTCCCACTCAGATAGACATCCCTCTAGTCATCTAAGTGATTACATGATCCGAGTCAACTAGGCCGTGTCCGATCATCATGTGAGACGGACTAGTCATCATCGGTGAACATCTTCATGTTGATCGTATCTTCTATACGACTCATGCTCGACCTTTCAGTCTTCCGTGTTCCGAGGCCATGTCTGTACATGCTAGGCTCATCAAGTCAACCTAAGTGTATTGCGTGTGTAAATCTGGCTTACACCCGTTGTATTCGAACATTAGAATCTATCACACCCGATCATCACGTGGTGCTTCGAAACAACGAACCTTCGCAACGGTGCACAGTTAGGGGGAACACTTTTCTTGAAATTATTGCGAGGGATCATCTTATTTAAGCTACCGTCATTCTAAGCAAATAAGATGCATAAACATGATAAACATCACATGCAATCAAAAAGTGACATGATATGGCCAATATCACTTTGCTCCTTTTGATCTCCATCTTTGGGGCTCCATGATCATCATCGTCACCGGCATGACACCATGATCTCCGTCATCATGATCTTCATCATCGTGTCTCCATGAAGTTGTCTCGGCAACTATTACTTCTACTACTATGGCTAACGGCTTAGCAATAAAGTAAAGTAATTACATGGCGTTGTTCAATGACACGTAGGTCATACAAAAAATAAACACAAGTCCTATAGCTCCTGCCGGTTGTCATACTCATCGACATGCAAGTCGTGATTCCTATTACAAGAACATGATCAATCTCATACATCACATATCATTCATCACATTCTTCTTGGCCATATCTAGCATACCCTGCAAAAACAAGTTAGACGTCCTCTAATTGTTCTTTGCATGTTTTACGTGGTTGCTATGGGTTTCTAGCAAGAACGTTTCTTACCTACGCAAAAACCACAACGTGACATGTCAATTGCTATTTACCCTTCATAAGGACCCTTTTCATCGAATCCGATCCGACTAAAGTGGGAGAGACTGGCACCCGCTAGCCACCTTATGCAACAAGTGCATGTCAGTCGGTGGAACCTGTCTCACGTAAGAGTACGTGTAAGGTCGGTCCGGGCCGCTTCATCCCACGATGCCGCCGAATAAGGATAAGACTAGTAACGGTAAGCATATTGAACAAAATCAACGCCCACAACTACTTTGTGTTCTACTCATGCATAGAATCTACGCAATAGACCTAGCTCATGATGCCACTGTTGGGGAACGTAGCAAAAATCAAAAAAATTCTACGCATCACCAAGATCAATCTATGGAGTAATCTAGCAACGAGGGGAAGAAGAGTGCATCTACATACCCTTGTAGATTGCTAAGCGGAAGCGTTCAAGTGAACGGGGTTGATGGAGTCGTACTCGTCGTGATCCAAATCACTGATGATCCTAGTGCCGAACGGACGACACCTCCGCGTTCAACACACATGCAGCCCGGTGACATCTCCCATGCCTTGATCCAGCAAGGAGAGAGGGAGAGGTTGGGGAAGACTCCGTCCAGCAGCAGCACGACAGCGTGGTGATGGTGGAGGAGCGTGGCAATCCCGCAGGGCTTCGCCAAGCACCGCGGGAGAGGAGGAGGACTTGGGAAAGGGGGAGGGCTGCGCCAGAACTTGGGAGCGGCTGCCCTCCCACCCCCCCACATATATATAGGGGCAAGGGAAAGGGGGTCCGGCCCCCTCAGATCCAATCTGAGGAGGGGGCGGTGGCCAAGGGCGGGAGGAGTGCCTCCCAAGACAAGTGGAGGCCCTCCCCCTTAGGGTTTCCCCTCTCCCATGCGCATGGGCCTTGGGGGTGCTGGTGCCCCTGGCCCATTAAGGATAGGGCGCCCCCTTACAGCCCATGTTGCTGTATTGGACGTGGTGGAACATTTTCCGGACCTGCGGACCGCTCCGGAATCCTCTGGAACCTTCTAGAAGCTTCCCGGTACAATACCGAAAAAACCGAACTTTTCCCAGAACCCGAACAACAACTTTCCATATATAAATCTTTACCTATGGACCATTCCAGAACTCCTCGTGACATCCGGGATCTCATCCGGGACTCCGAACAACATTCGGTAACCACATATATCTATTCCCTATAACCCTAGCGTCATCGAACGTTAAGTGTGTAGACCCTACGGGTTCGGGAGACACGTAGACATGACCAGGACATCTCTCCGGCCAATAACCAACAGCGGGATCTGGATACCCATGTTGGCTCCCACATGTTCCATGATGATCTCATCGGATGATCCATGATGTCGAGGATTCAATCAATCCCGTATTCAATTCCCTTTGTCTATCGGTATGTTACTTGCCCGAGATTCGATCGTCGGTATGCCGATACCTTGTTCAATATCGTTACCGGCAAGTCTCTTTACTCATTCCGTAACACATCATCCCGTGATCAACCCCTTGGTCACATTGTGCACATTATGATGATGTCCTACCGAGTGGGCCCAGAGATACCTCTCCGTCAGACGGAGTGACAAATCCTATTCTCGATTCGTGCAAACCCAACAGACACTTTCAGAGATACCCGTAGTGCACCTTTATAGCCACCCAGTTACGTTGTGACATTTGGTACACGCAAAGAATTCCTACGGTATCCGGGAGTTGCACAAACTCATGGTCTAAGGAAATTATAGTTGACATTAGAAAAGCTTTAGCATACGAACTACACGATCTTTGTGCTAGGCTTAGGATTGGGTCTTGTACATCACATCATTCTCCTAATGATGTGATCCCATTATCAACGACATCCAATGTCCATGGTCAGGAAACTGTAACCATCTATTGATCAACGAGCTAGTCAACTAGAGGCTTACTAGGGACATGGTGTTGTCTATGTACCCACACATGTATCTGAGTTTCCTATCAATACAATTATAGCATGGATAATAAACGATTATCATGAACAAGGAAATATAATAATAATAACTAATTTATTATTGCCTCTAGGGCATATTTCCAACATGAACTAGGTATGATGATACCAACGATCGAATCTCGGGCAAGTAACATACCGATGACAAAGGGAACAACATATGTTGTTATGCGGTTTGACCAATAAAGATCTTTGTAGAATATGTAGGAACCAATATGAGCATCCAGGTTCCACTATTGGTTATTGACCGGAGATGTGTCTCGGTCATGTCTACATAGTTTTCAAACCTGTAGGGTCCGCACGCTTAACGTTTGATGACGATTTGTATTACGAGTTATGTGATTTGATGTAATAAAGTTTGTTCGGAGTCCCGGGTGAGATCACGGACATGACGAGGAGTCTCGAAATGGTCGAGACATAAAGATTCATATATTGGAAGGTTACATTCGTACATTGGAATGGTTCGGGTCATTTCGGATGAATTTTGGAGTACCAGGGGTTACCGGACCCCCCGGGAAGTTATTGGGCCTCATGGGCCTAGTGATGGAACAGAGGAGGCCGGCCAGGAGTCGCGTGCGCCCCCCTCCCTAGCCCAAACCGAATTGGACTAGGGTTGGTGGGGGCTTTCCTTCTCTCCTCCTCTTCCTTCCCTCCTTCTCCTACTAGGAATAGGAAACAGGAGGGGAATCCTACTTGGACTGGGGAGTCCTAGTAGGATTCCCCACACCTGGCGCGTCCACCTTGGGCCGGCCACCTCTTCCCTCCCCTCCTTTATATACATGGCCAAGAGGCACCTCATATATACACAAGTTGATATTTTAGCTGCCCCCTCCACAGTTACACACCTCGGTCATATCATCGTAGTGCTTAGGCAAAGCCCTGCACCGGTAACTTCATCATCACCGTCGCCACGCCATCGTGCTGACGGAACTCTCCCTCGGCCTCAACTAGATCAAGAGTTCGAGGGACGTCATCGAGCTGAATGTGTGCTAATCGCGAAGGTGTTGTACATTCGGTACTTGGATCGGTTGGATCGCGACGACGTTCAACTACATCAACTGCGTTACTAAACGCTTCCGCTTTCCGTCTACGAGGGTACGTAGACACACTTTCCCCTCTCGTTGCTATGCATCACCTAGATAGACCTTGCGTGACATAGGAATTTTTTTGAAATTACCGCGTTCCCCAACACTATATCCTAGTGACAGAAAGGGGAGAAGCCACGTATTTATATTGTTTTCATTAAGGGTAAAAGGACGGGGTTTATTCATATCGATTGGATTTACTTTGTCTACATCATGTCACCTTGCTTAAGGCGTTACTCTGTTTTTCATGAACTTAATACCATAGATGCATACTAGATAGCGGTCGATTGGTTGAGTAATAGTAGTATATATAGGCAGGAGTCAGTCTACTTCTCTCGGGCGTGATTCCTATATACACGATCATTGTCTTGACTATCACCAAAACTATGCGCTTTTCTATCAATTTCCAAAAGTAATTTGTTCACCAACCGTATGCTATGTGTTTGAGAGAGAAGCCTCTAGTGAAAACTATGGCTCCCGGGTCTACTTTAATCATATATAAAATCCAAGAATACCTTACTGCAATTTTATTTCTTTTTATTTTCTTTTAAAATTTACTTTACTATCTATCACTATGAATTGATCCTTGCAAATAACGATTTCAAGGGGATTGACAACCCTCTTGGGAGTGTTGGGTGCAAGTATATATTTTGTGTGTGTAGGTGCTGTTCACGAGGCTTTGTGTGAGTTCTCCTACTAGATTGATACCTTGGTTCTCACTGAGGGAAATACTTATCTCTAATGTGATGCATCTCCTCTCCTCTTCGGGGAAAATCCCAACACAACTCACAAGTAGCACCCACGCGTATGCCCCATCCCAGCCGGTGGGGGGTTCGATAAAAATGACCCGGTGGAGGCAAGGTCATAGGCGGTTGGCACTAGATGAACATGACCCCGAGGAGGCCGTTTCATGGTACGCCACACCCCAGCCAGTTGGGGTAGATGAACGTGACCCTATTGCGGCAGTAGGTGGTTGATGTTGGATGAACATGACCCCGTGTAGACTGTTTCGAGGTACGCCACACCCTAGACGGCGGGGGTTCGATGAAAAAGACCCCATTGCAGTGGTAGGCGGTCGATGAACAAGACCCATTGGAAGCCATTCCGCGGTAGGCCACACCCAGACGGTGGGGGGTTGGATGAACACGACCCTGTTTTGACTGTGTCACGATATGTTAGTTGGCTCCGGATGAACATGACCCCGTTTCGCAAGTCCCAGCCGAACTGCTTGTTGTGCATGATGAACAGGACATGTTCTAGGTTTCCCATTGTTGCGTACACCCACCGTCATGTGCGGTCGTCCGTATATACGCGAGTACAACCTGCCGTATATATGCGACTGTGGTCGGCTGGTACACGAATAGTTGGCCCATATTTTTGCAGCGTGGTTGTACATACCTGTACACGATTTAGATGAGCCTGCATGATCTACTATGTCTGGGGCCAAATTACCTAGTACGACATGTGCCGGTCCTTCCCCGACCATGGTTCATCATTGCAAAGAGACCAGCATGTACGTATATGCTTGCGACCAGACAAATAACAGAATGCATACGCTTCCACCTGGTGCGTCCTAGCAATTAGGAGGAAGCATTTTTTGCGAGTAATAAGGAGGCACTTCCTTGTGTGCAGTCATGTACCTGGCGGGTCCCTACTGTCAGCCTCTCCACATATAGTCCTCTTCCGATGGATGTTGGTGTTGCATGTTGACAACAACGCGTCGAGCGCACTAGGCGGTTGATAAAGGCGGGCCCTCGGACGGGAACGACCTGGAGTCGGGGAAGACACGATACTGGAGTCCCAGGCATTCGGGAGTTAGAGAGTTGCCTAGTTTGCGTGTAGGGTGAAGTTACCATCACTGAAGAATAACATGAGGTGTGAAGGGGTAGAGGGATGGCCTGGCTGACGGTGTGGTAGCGCTTGTGAGCGAGGCGTACGAGGCAGAGCCGCTATCGCCAGAGGCGGGAGCACGCCTCCATGGTAATAGCCTTGGGCGCGCACTGCTGGCCCTGCATTTGTCAGTCATCACGCCAAAGAATTCACACTAGTGGAGAAATGGCTAGCCACAACTTTTGTTGGTGGCGCCTCATTTACAATCAATGTGAGGACTATTTTTTCGAAATAGTGGTGGCATGGCCATATTTGATACGACATCATTATTGGCTTATTGTTGGCATCGTAATTTTGTGTACATCATATATGTTTTGTGTTTTTCTTTCCATGGGCTACACACTGTTATGGCATAGCCTTTTACGCCCACGCTAGCACTTGTCCACTTACTATGCACCCCCAGCAAACAAAACATATCATTCCGATCCCTCTTCTTTTCACCCCACCTCTCGACCAGTGCCTCCGCCGGCACTCAATCCGGGCCCCGCCGCTTGCCATTGCCGGACTAGAAGGGTAGATCCCCTCCCCTCCTCTCGCGCATCTTCTTCCCCTCCCCTCCGGCCGGGCCCCACTGCTCGTCGCCGCTAGCCGTCGCATACTTGCAAATATGTAGTTTTTCGTACTTAGCTAGTGTTCAATCTGATTAGACTTAGTCCGATCCCCATTCAGATGTAGTTTTGCAAAGATTTGATTTACTAATATGTTTTTACAAAGATGTAGTTTTTCTGTACGTAGTGTTCAATACGATTAGACTTAGTTTGATCCCCATTCAGATGTAGTTTTGGAAAGATGTAGTGTGAACAAATTAAAGTTATCGTTTTCGAAAGATGTAGTTCGAACAAATCTGATTAGACTTGGATGCAGGCTGACATGTAGCTATTTAGGCTTTGTTTCTTATACCAATGACAATGAATACTGTAGTTTATGAAAAACAGTTTTTTTAGTATTGTGGAAACAATGGCATGTTCGGCAATCTTTTTTCTTGAGGATCGCATGTTCGGCAATCAAGGTATACAACATTGTAATAGGGCACCGGTAAGACAAGGCCTTTGTTGCATTTCTCTGTTTTTAAAAAAGAGCTTTGATTGCTTGTATCTGTGTTGGTATTTCTTCGAAGAGGAGAGGATGATGCAGCACAACAACTGTAACGCCCGGATAATTAGGCTACAGTAAAACTCTCCTAATGATGCCATGTCATCTACGTTACTGTTGCTAATCAAGTGGTAGTTTCAAAAACATTGCAAATTCAAAAATGAATTAGTGACAGACACCCAAAGTTTTCAAAAGCCAAAACAAAAATGTTCGGTGGGTGCCAAATATTGCATTGGTAATTATTGTGGAGAAAACAAATTTTTAGAAAGCGCCTAAATATTTTAAAGTGAGATAAAGCAGAACAAAAAAAAGGGAAGAAAAGGCCCCCCTGGCCAACAGGGCCAGAAGGCCCAGCTGGCTGACCCATTTGGCCCAGTCGGCCCCTCCACTCTCTCCATATCCCCACCAGGGGGGAAACCCTAACCCACCGACACCTCACTCCACCCCCCACGAAAATATCTCCCCCTCTCCCCAATTGGATCGAGATCGAGGAGGGAGGTCGCTCGACGCCGCCCGCGCCCGAAACTCGTCCTCGCCGACCTGCCTCCTCTCCGTCCCCGACTCCCTTTGCCATCCACCGCCGCCCGGAGCACTGCCTCGACCTCGCCGCATGATGCTGACACCGGAGCCGCCCCTCGCCGGACCGCTCCGCCAACGCCATCGCCTGACTGCTTCCTTATCGTCCTCTCCGTCGCCTACTCGTCCCCGTCTTCCTCCTCAACGGCTCCAACGAGCCTCGCCGCCCCTCGTCCCTGCAACGTGGGTGAGCCCCCGGGCTCCGGCCTGGCTCGTTCTCTGCTTTTGCTGCGGCTATCGCCGCGCCGTCGCCGTCGTGTCCTTCCCCCGCCGTGGCTCGCACCGCCAGCGCCCGCTACGCACCTGCCATGGCCACCACGGCCCCGGCTGCGCCCGCTCGACCGCGCACCCGCTGCTCCTGCCGCCTCTGCTCGTGTTGTCGCCTCCGTGCTACGGCCCCGCGTCGGCGCTCATCGCCATCCGCGCCTCCCCGCTCCGTCGCGGCCTCGCTGCGCCACGCACCTACCTGCGCCGTGGCACCCATTGCCCGCGTCGCATGTTGCGGCCTCGCGGCCCCGCCCGGGTTCGCCTCCCGCTCCGTCCCGCCTCTCCTGCTGCAGTCGTGCTGCGTCTTCCCGTCGGCCAACGCAGGTGCTGCCTGCGACGGCCGCGCCCCTCCCGCTTCCTCTTGCGCCACTCGCCCGCGACCCCCCTGTTGCTGCTCTGCACAACCACCTGACTCGCGCCATGGCCATCGGCCTCCCCCTGCTCCGGCGCCCTATCGGGTCCGCCCGCTCCTGGGCGTGCGCCCGAACGAACGGGTGCTGGGCGCCCATTGTGCCCGTGCCTGCTAAGGCCCCTAGGGCCTATGACAGATGGGCCCCACGCCCAGAACGTTTTCATAAAAAAATAGAATTAAAAGAATTAGAATAATAATAATAATAAATTTAATTAATTCACTAACTAAGTTAATTAATCTAATTAACATGTTAGTTTAAATAAACAGTAATTAGTTTAACCTAAACACTAGTTAACCTAATCACTTTAATTAAATTAACTAATCCTGTTTAGTTAACTAAGTCAATGACCAGTGGGACCCACACGTCAGCGACCCAGTCAACACCTCTGTTGACTGCTAACGTCATGCTGACGTCATGGTGACATCAGCATGCACTGTTCTGGATAATGTTAAATTAAATTAATTAAATAAATTCTAAAAATGATTTAAAACTTTAGAAAATCATATAAAATAAAACGTAGCTTGGATGGAAAAACTTTGTACATGAAAGTTGCTCAGAACGACGAGACGAATCCGGATACGCGGTCCGTTTGTCCGCCACACATCCCTAGCATAGCAAACATGCTACTTTCCCCCTCCGGTTCATCTGTCCGAAAACGCGAAACACCGGGAATACTTTCCCGGATGTTTTCCCCCTTCGTCGGTATCACCTACTACCGCGATTGGGCACACCTAGCATCGTTATTTGTCTTGTCATGCATCAATATGCATCTGTTTGCATGGTATTCATTGTTTCTTCCCCCTCTTCTCTCCGGTAGACTACGAGACCGACGCTGCTGCTGCAAATACGATTACGGTGTTGATGACCCATCCTTCTTGCCAGAGCAACCAGGCAAGCCCCCCCCTTGATCACCAGATATCGCCTATTCTTCTCTATACTGCTTGCATTAGAGTAGTGTAGCATGTTACTGTTCGGTTACTCCTATTCTGTTGCATAGCCTGTCATTGTTGCTACAGTCATTTGATACCTTACCCGCAATCCTAAATGCTTAGTATAGGATGCTAGTTTATCATCATTGGCCCTACATTCTTGTTGGTCTGCCTTGCTATACTATCGGGCCATGATCACTTGGGAGGTGATCATGGGTATATACTATACATATACACATACTACAGATTGTGACTAAAGTCGGGTTGGCTCATTGAGTACCCGCGAGTGATTCACGGATTGGGGCTGAAAGGACCTTTGTCCCGACGGCCCTCTGTGTGGATCTTTGTGGCGGAGCGACAGGGCAGGTTGAGACCACCTAGGCGAGAGGTGGGCCTGGTCCTGGTCGGCGTTCACGATTGCTTGATAATAACACGCTTAACGAGATCTTGGTATTTGATCTGAGTCTGGCCACTGGCCTATACGCACTAACCAACTACGCGGGAAAGATATGGGCACTCAACATCGTGGTATCAACCGAAGCCTTCTTGACGTCAGCGACTGAGCAGCGCTCATCGGGTTGGAACGTAAGCCTGCTCTTATATTAAGGGGGCTAGTTCTGCTTCCGGCCGCCCTCGCAACGTGTAGGTGTGCAATGGGCGATGGGCCCAGACCCGTGCGCGCATAGGATTTAGACCGGCGTGCTGACCTCTCTATTGTGCCTAGGTGGGGCTGCGACGTGTTGATCTTTCGAGGCCGGGCATGACCCAGGAAAGTGTGTCCAGCCAAATGGGATCGAGCGTGTTGGGTTATGTGGTGCACCCCTGCAGGAAAGTTTATCTATTCGAATAGCCGTGTCCCTCGATAAAAGGATGACCCGGAGATGTACCTTGACCTTATGACAACTAGAACCGGATACTTAATAAAACACACCCAGACAAGTTCCACAGACAACCCGGTGATCGCTTTTCCACAGGGCAACGAGGGGAGGATCGCCGGGTAGGATTATGCTATGCGATGCTACTTGGAGGACTTCAATCTACTCTCTTCTACATGCTGCAAGACGGAGGCTGCCAGAAGCGTAGTATTCGATAGGACTAGCTATCCCCCTCTTATTCTAGCATTCTGCAGTTCAGTCCACTGATATTGCCTACTTACACATATACCAACGCATATGTAGTGTAGCTCCTTGCTTGCGAGTACTTTGGATGAGTACTCACGGTTGCTTTGCTCCCTCTTTTCCCCATTTTCCTCTTCTTCCCGGATGCCGCAACCAGACTTTGGAGCCCAGGAGCTAGACGCCACCGTCGACGACGACTACTACACTGGAGGTGCCTACTACTACGTGCAGGCTGCTGACGACGACCAGGAGTAGTTAGGAGGATCCCAGGCAGGAGGCCTGCGCCTCTTTCGATCTGTATCCCAGTTTGTGCTAGCCTTCTTAAGGCTTACTTGTTTAACTTATGTCTGTACTCAGATATTGTTGCTTCCGCTGACTCGTCTATGATTGAGCACTTGTATTCCAGCCCTCGAGGACCCTGGCTTGTAATATGATGCTTGTATGACTTATTTATGTTTTTAGAGTTGTGTTGTGATATCTTCCCGTGAGTCCCTGATCTTGATCGTACACGTTTGCGTGCATAATTACTGTACGATTGAATCGGGGGCGTCACAAGTTGGTATTAGAGCCGACTGCCTGTAGGAATCCCCCTTCCACACTCCTTGGCCGAAGTCGAGTCTAGTCACTACAAAACTTTTACTAACTTGGTTGTGTGCCTTACGGGCCCACGTCGCCATTGGGTGGTATTAGGATCTTTTACTCCTCGACCTTTACTCTGGGGCTCTGAACTCTCTCCTACTCGGGTTAAACGAATTTACTAACTCTAACATTAGGATCCCGTTACCACGTTCACCCCGAAGTTGGATAAGCCATAGTTATTCTGTAGGATAGTATTTTGAATAGTACCCACATTGTCATTTGACTCCATTGAAACATCTTTGTTTTCAGATGGAACCCACGAGGTAGGTCGTGTGCCACACGGCGGCCATTGGTGCCTCAGGATCACCTGCTGTGCTAGCTGAGATGATGACCTATCTGGATTATCGCTGGCACCCTGAGTACACTGTCTATGAGGAGTATCAGGACTTTAACCAGGAGCAGTACCGTGCCATCGTCCACCTCTACTCTCGAGAGTATGACTCCACTACCGTGCTGCACACCGCTCATGGTGTTGGAGTGACCATCGAGATGGCAGTTCACGATGCTGCCTACGCTGCTCTGACACGTCTTCGTGGAGAGTATCGGGCGTTGGACACTTCCCCTTTCAGGCACATTGCTATCACATCCGATGTTGGTGCGGAGGGATACTACACTGCTGCCTACTCCACTGTCACCCGAGAGCCCTTCCACCATTAGAGCCTGGTTCTCTTCGCCATGAGTTGTACACCACTCGTCAACACCTTTACAGGGCTCTGACACTGTTGCACCCTTTGTTCTATCTAGACAACTGCCGCGTTCTACGATCTACCCAGCTAGGACTGTGATGCCCGACGGTGTCGGTTGGCCAGAGGTGGGAGGCTACTCTCCCGCATTTGGTCCTCTTCTGCCACCTGAGCGTCGGGTTCTACACCAGAGTATCCGCGGCCCCCAGGCCGCTGACGTGGAGTATCCGTTGCCTCACTACAAGTTGTCAGGCTACGACTACCTCCACAGTACCTCCTGGTACTAATGTAGTCTTGCTTATTAGTATTAGATGCATTCGCCGCGAGCCTGCGTGCCGCCTATGATGACTTAGTCTATGTACTGAACTCTGTGTACTGAACTCTATGTCCGACCCCTTTTTGTAAGTTATGTCGACTACTATGTGGTATATGTCGTGCTCCTTTCATTATGCATGTTTCATCATGAATGATTCTTGTCTATGCAAATTTCTCAATGCTGAACTACCCCTGTTATATATTAGCAGGATGGTTAGACCAGCTGGTCGTGGTCGTGGCGACAATGCCCCACCACCACCTGAGTACATGGCTGGTATGGTCCAACAACTCAAGATGAATCGCCAGTTCATGGAGAATATGATGGTTCAGTTCCCTCGCCCCAATATGAACGAGCAGCCAGCCCAAGTGACTCTACAGGATTTCATGCACCTCAACCCAACCATGTACCGCAGCTCAACTCAGCCGCTGGATGCTGATGACTGGCTCCATGATATCACCTATGAGATGGAGTCTGCTGAGGTAGCCCCTGCCCGCTATGTCACCTTTGCTTCCTTCTTTCTGAAGGGACCCGCAACTCAATGGTGGGACAGCCACAGGCGTACTCTGCCAGTTGGGACAATCATCACCTAGCCAGACTTTCAAGCTGCCTTCCGTGCCCGCTTCATTCCTCAGGGGATCATGGACAGGAAGAAGCGCGAGTTCTGCAACCTCACCCAGGGCAACAAAACCGTGGAAGCTTATCAGCGGGAGTTTCTACACTTGTCCCGCTATGCTGAAGAAGACATTGCAACTGATGCACGTAGACAGGAGAAGTTCCGTGACGGCCTTCGAGCTGACATCAAGCTTGCACTTCTAGTGCATGACTTTGCCGATTTCGCTACCTAGGTGAACAAGGCCATCAATGTCAAGACTGGTCTGCAGGAACACCAAAGCTCTCAGAGGCGCAACCGTGACACAGGCTCATCTTCGGGCCTGCCCTCGCAGAAGCGTAAGATATGGATCCCGAACAGCATGTACCATCCAAATGCACCTGCCCCAAGGCAGACCTATGCTGCACCTCATCTGCCTCCTCCACCATCTAGGCAGCCAAGGCTTCCAGCTCCACCACCCCGAGCTCCTGTTCCCACTCCCAATAATGGTCTGTGCTACAAGTGTGGTCAACCAGGGCACCGTGCTAGGGAATGCAACCAGAATCAGAATCAACTGGCCCTTCCAGCTACTGGTTGTGGTAACAACCAGCCCCGCAACAACAATGCCAAGTCTTATGGCCGTGTTCATGCCAACCACGTTGATCTGAACGAAGCTCAAGACCAGCCTGCTACTGTGATGGGTACACTCCTCGTAAATTCAGTACCAGCATCCGTTTTATTTGATACAGGAGCATCGCATTCATTCATGTCAGAAGATTTTGCATTCATGCATGGCATTAAACGCGAAGACATGAACGCTTCTCTATTAGTGCACACCCCTGCGGGCCAATGTCGGACCTCCATGATTTGCAACGACGTCCTCGTTGAAATCAAAGGACTAGAATTCCTTGTCTCCCCCATCGTATTGAAGTCCTGTAGCATTGATCTCATTCTGGGAATGAATTGGTTAAAAGCGCATACTGCTTCTATAGTTTGCGCCACTAAGACCGTCCATCGGCTACACCCTTCTGATGAAATAATTAGCTACAATGCTCATCTGGTTCAGAATGCCGAGGCCAGGCTTTATGCCTTGAATGCATTGAACGCTGCACCCCTCGAGGGCATTGAAAACATTCCTGTCATTCGCGAATTCCAAGATGTCTTTCCTGAAGAACTTCCAGGGATTCCCCCTACTAGAGCTGTCGAATTCATCATTGACTTAAAACCGGGCACCACTCCTATAGCCAAACAACCTTACAAGATGCGGCCGCATGAACTCATTGAGCTTAAGGAGGAAATCGACAAATCTCTTCGAAGTGGTTTCATTCGCCCAAGTTGCTCTCCTTGGGGAGCACCTTCTCTCTTTGTCCAGAAGAAGGATGGGACAAACCGATTAGTGCAAGACTACCGTCCTATCAACCAAGCTACCATTCAGAACAAATATCCTCTTCCTCAGATCAATGATCTATATGATCAACTGGCTGGTTCGTCAGTGTTCTCTAAACTCAACTTGAGGTTGGGTTACCACCAGATCCGTGTTCATGAAGAAGATATCCCGAAGACCACATTTTTGACTCGCTATGGATCATACGAGTACACCGTCATGTCTTTTGGATTAACCAATGCTCCAGCCACCTTCTCTCGTCTGATGAACTATATCTTTGTGGAATACCTTGACAAATTTGTCATGGTTTATCTGGATGATATCCTTGTATATTCCAAGAATGAAGAAGAACATGCTGAACATCTTCGTCTTGTTCTGGAAAAGCTTAGAGAACATCAACTATATGCCAAGTTCTCCAAATGTGAATTCTGGCTACCCGAAGTAACCTATCTTGGGCATGTCATCTCTAAGGATGGTATTGCCGTCAACCCTGAACGAGTTCAGGCTATTCTAGATTGGACTCCTCCGAAGAATGTCAAGCAAGTCAGAAATTTTCTCGGACTCGCCAGCTATTGCCGTCGATTCGTCAAGAACTTCTCCAAGATTGCTAGACCTCTGACTAACCTGCTTCATAAGGGCGTCAAGTTTCAGTGGACAGAAAAGTGTCAGGAAAGTTTCCAGGCGCTCAAAGACAAGTTGACTTCTGCCCCGGTGCTTGCTCCTCCAGATACTAAGAAGGACTTTGTCATTTATTGTGATGCTTCACGTCAAGGCCTAGGCGCTTTACTAATGCAAGAGCGCAAAGTGATTGCTTATGCCTCTCGTCAATTGCGCCCTCACGAAGAGAACTATCTAGTTCACGACCTCGAGCTTGCTGCTGTTATCCATGCACTAAAACAGTGGCGACATTACCTTCTCGGTAATCGTTGCGAGATCTTCACCGACCACCAAAGTCTGAAGTATCTGTTTACTCAACCAGATCTGAACCTCCGTCAGCAGAGATGGATGGAGATTGTTGCAGATTTTAACCTGGGTATTTCGTATACCCCAGGCAAGGCTAATGTAATGGCTGATGCCTTGAGCCGCAAGTCTTACTGCAACCACCTCCAGGTTCACAAAGTTCAGCCCTCGCTTGTTGAAGAATTCAGAAAGCCGAACCTCCATATTGTTCCTCCTGGTGCACTCGCTCCCCCTCCTCCGGAGTTTCGCAAGATGAACCTCCACGTTGTTTCCCGGGGTTCTCTCAATACCATAGTTGCTAGACCTGATCTTGTGGACACCATCAAATGGATACAGAAATGTGACGATGAAGTCGAGAGGATTAAACGTCATCTCGCAGAAGGAAAGCCCTCATTCTTCACTATTGATGACGCAGGCACCTTATTCTTCAAAGGTCGCCTAGTGGTACCGAGTAAGAGGGAAAACCTGAATCTGACTCCAAGGCTTATGCAAGAAGCTCATGATACACCTTTGTCTATTCATCCCGGTAGTACCAAGATGTACCAAGACATTCGTTAGAGATTCTGGTGGTCTAATATGAAGCAAGATATTGCTCGTTATGTTGCTGAGTGAGACGTGTGTCTTCGTATCAAAGCAGAGCATCAAAGGCCTGCTGGAACTCTGCAACCTATCTCTATTCCTGAACGGAAATGGGACCATGTTGAAATGGACTTCGTCACAGGATTGCCCAAATCGCAGAAAGGTAATGATGCTATTCTTGTCATCATTGACCGGATTTCTAAAGTTGCACATTTTCTGGCTGTCAAAGAAACGATCACTGCTAGTCAGCTGGCAAACCTCTACATGTCCAGAATTGTCTTGCTTCACAGTATTCCATGGGTAATCAGTTTAGACCGAGGCAATTTATTCACCTCAAGGTTCTGGGCAAGTTTCCAAGAAGCTATGGGGACTCATCTGTCATTCAGTACCGCATTTCATCCTCAGTCGCAAGGGCAAGTTGAACGCGTCAACCAAGTTCTCGAAGACATGCTTCGAGCTTATGTTATTTCGTTCGGCAAGAAATGGGAGGTATCTCTCCCGTATGCCGAGTTCTCTTATAATAATAGCTATCAAGCTAGTATGAAGATGGCCCCCTTCGAAGTGTTATATGGTCGAAAGTGCCGAACCCCTCTGAACTGGTTAGAAACTGGGGAACGTCCACTCTTTGGTCCGGATATTATCCAACATGCCGAAGAACAAGTCCGCATTATTCGCGAAAATCTCAAGACTGCTCAGTCGCGTCAGAAGAGTCAGTATGACCGTAAACATAAGGACATGGTCTATCAGCCTAGCGAAAAGGCCTATCTTCGAGTTACACCAATGAAGGGTGCTCACCGCTTCGGGATCAAGGGCAAGCTAGCTCCTCGCCATATTGGTCCTTTCACTATTCTGGAAAGGCATGGAAAAGTGGCATATCAACTGGAACTTCCGCCGAACCTTTCTCAGGTTCACGATGTGTTCCACGTGTCACAGCTCCGCCGTTGCTTCAAGGACCCAATCTGAGGAGTGGATCATGAAGTGCTCGAATTGCAACAGGACCTCTCCTATAAAGAGCATCCGGTTCGCATTCTCGACCAAGCTGAACGCCGCACCCGTCAGAAGGCGATCAAGTTCCTCAAAGTTCAGTGGTCGCACCATTCTGAAGATGAAGCCACTTGGGAACGTGAGGATCGCCTGCGCGAAGAATACCCCGCACTGTTTCCATCTACCTCCTAAATCTCAGGACAAGATTTCTTGTAGTGGAGGAGATTTGTAACGCCCGGATAATTAGGCTACAGTAAAACTCTCCTAATGATGCCATGTCATCTACGTTACTGTTGCTAATCAAGTGGTAGTTCCAAAAACATTGCAAATTCAAAACTGAATTAGTGACAAACACCCAAAGTTTTCAAAAGCCAAAACAAGAATGTTCGGTGGGTGCCAAATATTCCATTGGTAATTATTGTGGGGAAAACAAATTTTTAGAAAGCGCCTAAATATTTTAAAGTGAGATAAAGCAGAACAAAAAAAAGGGAAGAAAAGGCCCCCCTGGCCAACTAGGCCAGAAGGCCCAGCTGGCTGACCCATTTGGCCCAATCGGCCCCTCCACTCTCTCCATATCCCCACCAGGGGGGAAACCCTAACCCACCGACACCTCACTCCACCCCCACGAAAATATCTCCCCCTCTCCCTGATTAGATCGGGATCGAGGAGGGAGGTCGCTCGACGCCGCCCCGCGCCCGGAACTCGTCCTCGCTGGCCTGCCTCCTCTCCGTTCCCGACGCCGTTTGCCGTCCACCGCCGCCCGGAGCGCTGCCTCGACCTCGCCGCACGGTGCTGACGCCGGAGCCGCCCCTCGCCGGACCGCTCCGCCAACGCCATCGCCGGACTGCTTCCCCGTCGTCCTCTCCGTCACCTACTTGTCCCTGTCTTCCTCCTCAACGGCTCCAACGAGCCTCGCCACCCCTCGTCCCTGCAACGTGGGTGAGCCCCCGGGCTCCGGCCTTGCTCGTTCTCTGCTTCTGCTGCGGCTATCGCCGCGCCATCGCCGTCGTGTCCTTCCCCCGCCGTGGCTCGCACCGCCAGCGCCCGCTACGCACCTGCCATGGCCACCACGGCCCCGGATGCGCCCGCTCGACCACGCACCCGCTGCTTCCGCCGCCTCTGCTCGTGTTGTCGCCTCCGTGCTACGGCCCCGCGTTGGCGCTCGTCGCCAACCGCGCCTCCCCACTCCGTCGCGGCCTCGCTGCGCCGCACACCTACCTGTGCCGTGGCACCCGCTGCCTGCGTCGCACTTTGCGGCCTCGCGGCCCCGCCCGGGTTCGCCTCCCGCTCCGTCCCGCCTCTCCTGCTGCAGCCGTGCCGCTTCTTCCCGTCGGCCAACGCAGGTGCTGCCTGCGACGGCCGCGCCCCTCCCGCTTCCTCCTGCGCCACTCGCCCGCGACCCTCCTGTTGCTGCTCTGCACAACCGCCCGACTGGCGCCATGGCCATCGGCCTCCCCCTGCTCCGGCGCCCTATCGGGTCCGCCCGCTCCTGGGCATGCGCCTGAACAAACGGGTGTTGGGCGCCCATTGCGCCCATGCCTGCTAAGGCCCCTAGGGCCTATGACAGATGGGCCCGACGCCCAGAATGTTTTCATAAAAAAATAGAATTAAAAGAATTAGAAAAATAATAATAATAAATTTAATTAATTAATTAATTAATTAACTAAGTTAATTAAGTTAATTAATCTAATTAACATGTTAGTTTAAATAAACAGTAATTAGTTTAACCTAAACACTAGTTAACCTAATCACTTTAATTAAATTAACTAATCCTGTTTAGTTAACTAAGTCAATGACCAGTGGGACCCACACGTCAGCGACCCAGTCAACACCTTTGTTCTGGATAATGTTAAATTAAATTAATTAAATAAATTCTAAAAATGATTTAAAACTTTAGAAAATCATATAAAATAAACCGTAGCTTGGATGGAAAAACTTTGTACATGAAAGTTGCTCAGAACGACGAGACGAATCCGGATAAGCGGCCCGTTCGTCCGCCACACATCCCTAGCATAGCAAACATGCAACTTTCCCCCTACGGTTCATCTGTCCGAAAACGCGAAACACCGGGAATACTTTCCCGGATGTTTTCCCCCTTCGTCGGTATCACCTACTACCGTGATTGGGCACACCTAGCATCGTTACTTGTCTTGTCATGCATCGATATGCATCTGTTTGCATGGTATTCATTGTTTCTTCCCCCTCTTCTCTCCAGTAGACTACGAGACCGACGCTGCTGCTGCCCAGTATGACTACGGTGTTGATGACCCCTCCTTCTTGCCAGAGCAACCAGGCAAGCCCCGCCCCCCCTTGATCACGAGATATCGCCTATTCTTCTCTATACTGCTTGCATTAGAGTAGTATAGCATGTTACTGTTCGGTTACTCCTATTCTGTTGCATAGCCTGTCATTGTTGCTACAGTCATTTGATACCTTACCCGCAATCCTAAATGCTTAGTATAGGATGCTAGTTTATCATCATTGGCCCTACATTCTTGTCGGTCTGCCTTGCTATACTATCGGGCCGTGATCACTTGGGAGGTGATCACGGGTATATACTATACATATATACATATTACAGATGGTGACTAAAGTCGGGTTGGCTCGTTGAGTACCCGCGAGTGATTCACGGATTGGGGGCTGAAAGGACCTTTGTCCCGACGGCCCTCTGTGTGGATCTTTGTGGCGGAGCGACAGGGCAGGTTGAGACCACCTAGGCGAGAGGTGGGCCTGGTCCTGGTCGGCGTTCGTGATTGCTTCATAATAACACACTTAACGAGATCTTGGTATTTGATCTGCGTCTGGCCACTGGCCTATACGCACTAACCAACTACGCGGGAAAAATATGGGCACTCGACGTCGTGGTATCAGTCGAAGCCTTCTTGATGTCAGACTGAGCGGCGCGTGCCGGATTGGAACGTAAGCCTGCTCTTATATTAAGGGGGCTAGTTCTGCTTCTGGCCTCCCTCACAACGTGCAGGTGTGCAATGGGCGATGGGCCCAGACCCCTGCGCGCATAGGATTTAGACCGGCGTGCTGACCTCTCTCTTGTGCCTAGGTGGGGCTGCGACGTGTTGATCTTTCAAGGCCGGGCATGACCCAGGAAAGTGTGTCCGGCCAAATGGGCTCGAGCGTGTTGGGTTATGTGGTGCACCCCTGCAGGGAAGTTTGTCTATTCGAATAGCCGTGTCCCTCGGTAAAAGGACGACCCGGAGTTGTACCTTGACCTTATGACAACTAGAACCAGATACTTAATAAAACACACCCAGACAAGTTCCACAGACAACCCGGTGATCGCTTTTCCACAGGGCAACGAGGGGAGGATCGCCGGGTAGGATTATGCTATGCGATGCTACTTGGAGGACTTCAATCTACTCTCTTCTACATGCTGCAAGACGGAGGCTGCCAGAAGCATAGTCTTCAATAGGACTAGCTATCCCCCTCTTATTCTGGCATTCTGCAGTTCAGTCCACTGATATTGCCTACTTACACATATACCCACGCATATGTAGTGTAGCTCCTTGCTTGCGAGTACTTTGGATGAGTACTCATGGTTGCTTTGCTCCCTCTTTCCCCGTTTTCCTCTTCTTCCCGGATGCCGCAACCAGACTTTGGAGCCCAGGAGCTAGAAGCCACCGTCGGCGATGACTACTATACTGGAGGTGCCTACTACTACGTGCAGGCTGCTGACGACGACCAGGAGTAGTTAGGAGGATCCCAGGCAAGGGGCCTGCGCCTCTTTCGATCTATATCCCAGTTTGTGCTAGCCATCTTATGGCAACTTGTTTACTTATGTCTGTACTCAGATATTGTTGCTTCCGCTGACTCGTCTATGATCGAGCACTTGTATTCGATCCCTCGAGGCCCCTGGCTTGTATTATGATGCTTGTATGACTTATTTATGTTTTAGAGTTGTGTTGTGATATCTTCCCGTGAGTCCCTGATCTTGATCGTACACATTTGCGTGCATGATTAGTGTACGATTGAATCGGGGGCGTCACAGAAGTTCAGATGATAACTGCCAGAAGTTCACGTACTACACGGTGTGCATTTTATATTAAAAAGAATAAAAAAATAAAGACTAAAAGTTTAGTTGTTAGAAGTTCAAGTCCTCGGTAGGAGAAAGTTAAAAAAATTATTGTGAGAGAGGTTTGTACAAAAGAAATATCATTTGTGCTGACGAATGGATGAGAAAATTGCAAACAAATATACGTCACCGAAGTTCAACGTGAAAACAACAGGAAGTTCAAGTACTACACTGAATGAATTTCACATGAAATTTTTTAAAATCACCGCGAGTATGAAAGAATGATCAACACGGAAAAGTTGCGCGTTTATAGCAACTTTCCGTTGGTATATCACTTGCTCAATTCCAGTGAGTGGACGGAGAGCTACGAGCAGTGGATGGAAGGCTACAAGCAAACAAAACACATGAAAAACAGAGTGAAGTTCAAGTAGACATGCCCAGAAGTTCAAGTTCTTCACGCGGTGCATTTTCGAAGAATTCGTTACGCGATAAAGGTAGAACGCATAATCTCGCCATTTTCTAAATTACTTAAAAACGGCTAGGAATCAGAGAAAACCGTCAACATGAAAAAGTTTCGCATTTTCCGTAGCTTTTCAGCGGTATATTATTTGCCCCATTCCAACAAAGTTTGTAGAAATTAAGGCAAAAATATGTTTTTAGCCATTTTCAAATTTGACTTAAAATAGTAAGGAATTGGGAGAAACAATATATACGAAAAAGTTACGCATTTCCTCAAGCTTTCCAACGCCGTATCATTTGTTGCATTCGGACGCATGGTTAAAATTAGCTCAAAAATACGAACTCGGTGGAACTTGTACCGTTTTCTGAATTACTTTTAAACCGTTCAAAATTATAAAAAACTTTCAACATGAAAAAGTAGCGCATTTTCACAAGCTTTCGAACGCCATATCATTTGACTCAATTGGATTAGCCGTTTAGAAATTACATTGAAAATATGAACTCGGTTGTTCGGTTTGCGAAATTTTACGATTTTCTAAATTACTCTTTATCCATAGGGAATTAGAGAAAACTTTCAACATGTTGAAGGAGTAGTTTTGCAGCAGCTTTCCAACGCCATATTATTTGCCTCATTCCGATAAACGGTTTAGAAATGTGATCAAAAATACGATTCACATTTTCTGTATGAAGAAAAAACGGTTTTCAAAACTGCACTTAAACCGCTTACATTTTGCCAAAAAATTAACTTGGGTCATTATACTGGTGTCCATAGCTTTCCAACGGTATATTGCAAGCCCCATTTGGACACCTTTTAGCTGAAGTTCAACCTAGTACTCGGGGAAGGTTAGGCGCGTTACTCGGGAAGTTCATGTTGTGATCAGAATATTATTCTGATCCCGTGATCAAAATATTGTTTATGTGTGTGTGTGTGTGTGTATAGGTGGGGGAGGAGAGGCAGCCCCTAGGGCGCCTGCCTAGCCGTGCCCCCTTACCATATTTGGTTACTAGACCATGACGACGCGCGTTGCTGCACCCGTCTATTTTCCCAATAGGTTGGTAGGAATATCTAAAATATATGGATGCATGAGCGAATTGAACTCCTATTTTTAGTGACATGTACTCCAATAAAATATTGACCATTTTATGTGACCAATTTCTTGTATAGTTGTCTGGTTATGTTTGTCACCAACCACGCCGCAACCATATCAGAGCTCACTACCATGTATTCAGATATATAAATTGCTAAAGATAATGCATTCACATGGTACAAAATAGCTATGTATTTTCACATGATTCAAGCACGCTAAAATACTCCCATCAAAAAGTTCAAGTGCACAGATAACAATTGAATCAATACTGAAAGATCCCGCAGTGAATTTATGAACTCTCATACAATTGGACTGCTCAACAGGGTATAGAAATAAATAATACAAATCTATGCAAGTCTTTTCAATTTGTGCAAGCTTATGTGAATGTCTCACAAAGACTTCAGAGAATAAGAGCATCATGTAAATTATTTTCATCAGAGTGTGCTCCCAGAATGCACCCGAGATGAACTTTATAAATTATAATGATGTTCTTTAATCCATAAAGTGACAACATTCTCTAAAAAAGGAAATATAAGGGCGGGACAAATTTTTCAGAGAGAAAGTGGAAGATATGGATCATGTATAGAATATGTAACCAATGTTTGTAGGTTGTAGCAACAGTAATTTTGACTGATACTGACGAGATAATATTTGGAGGTTGCATTGCCTTATGCCTATGGCATACACTATAGTACAAAGAAATGCCTAGAGAGCCAAAAACAAGGATCAATTTTTCCTGTAACATCCTGTCAAACAATGGCAACCTGGAAAGGTGTTACAGAAAACATGGTAGCCAAGAAAGATAAGACTGAGTGAAAGAAGGAACCTACCAGGTAAAATATACATAAAGATAGGGAGAAGAAAAATAACAAGCAATCAAACAAATTTTATCTTGAACAAATGAGAGCAACGAAAAAAGGACTGCCAATTTTATCGAACAAAAAAGGACTACCATTTCTATCTATATCTGTGCAAGCACAGATTTGATAGCAATGAAGCAAGAACATACCAACACGAGATGCCTGAGCTGCATTGGCTTATTATTTCCCTTGGCATGGATACTTTCTTTTTCAGCTTGGAAAACCTACGTGCAACCTGAAAATAGGGTCCAATCATTTTCGTCAGTTTAGCAAAGATGTTATGCTTTCAAAACTACTCCATATATATGTTTTACTACGCAAAGTAAGGTTGATTACCTCGAGCATAACTCATGTTCAAATGTTGGGATTGAGTGCCCCAAATATCTAGGCATCACAATGGTTGCCAATAATCACATACCCTCAAGGAATCCCATGCCTGTTCCTACAAAACTTAGTACTATCTAACCATTATTGCCCTGAAAAATGTAAGACCATTGATCATTATGGTCCTGCATCACTTCTGTTTATATCTATTTTTTCTTTAACGTCTAATTTATCGATGATTTAGTTGACCACCATAATATACATTAGAATAGATGATTGTCTGAAAGCTAGATATAGCATAAGTCAAAGTTTGCTAGGAGATAATACACCCTGCAATCTACACACACACACATGAATTGGGAACTTGAATCAAACCAGATCGATAAGCACACACATGAATTGAAATTATGAATGCTACATATGTACTACAGTCAAGTTTGCTAAGCCACACAACACCCTACAATATTTGTACCACTAAGCAATGCCACACCTGCAATTTCATGGTAGAAAATACAAGTTCTCCAAAAAAACTTAGCTATACAAATGTAAACAGTTTTTGCGCAAGCACTTGAATATCTTCTAAAACTGATGAGTGGGCATAATAGGAGCATACCTTGTTTAATCCAGAGATTGGAGGATCACACAATGGCGAGCAGAGAGTGAGACAGTTGAAAAGGTGAATTAAAATAAAGCATAGACAGAGAGAATAAAGTCATAGATTGAAATCGTGGGAGAAACGATGTCGCGGCGGCCTCTCCCGGAAGCTATAGCGGCGGCCATAGCCGGCAATCGTGGCAAATAGCGGAAATTTTTCTGGTGGGAGAGAAGATTTCTGGAGGGTTTTGCTCATTGTTGAGCCATTTAGAGGGGTTTACGGAGGATTTCGCGGCAGCAGCCATAGCGTAGCGGCGAGGCTTCTGGGCAGCTATCGCGGCTATTCGCGGGCTATTTTTATCTATCTGATGTGGGAAGGAGCTTCACATCCCATGGTCAGGAACGTTCAAAAGCTAGATCGGACGGCTGAAAACACAGAAGGTCTGAGATGCCTCCTAAGGTGCAAAGTATAATGATTCTAAATTGGGGGGGGGGGGAGGAAAGGGAGGTGGCTGCCTTAGGGCGCCTCCCCTTTCCTTCCCTCCCTCCTCTGGTGCATGGGCAGGGGGTAGAGGGGCGCACCAGCCCCTTGTGGGCTGGTGTGCTCTTCCCCTTTTCTCCCATAAGGCCCGAAAACCTCCCGGGGGCCTCCCGGAACACCTTCCGGCACTCTGGTATATCCCAAAACCTTTCCGGTGTCCAAATATCATCGTCCTATATATCAATCTTTACCTCCAGACCATTTCGGAGCTCCTCATCATGTCTGTAATCTCACCCGAGACTCCGAATAACATTTGGTCAGCAAATTCATATAACTCATATAACACTATATCGTCAACGAACGTTAAGCGTGCGGATCCTACTGGTTCGAGAACTATGTAGACATGACCGAGACACCTCTTCGGTTAATAACCAATAGCGGAACCTGGATGCCCATATTGGCTCCTACATATTCTACAAAGATCTTTATCGGTTGAACCTTATGACAACATACGTAATTCCCTTTGTCCACCGGTATGTTACTTGCCCGAGATTTGATCGTGGCATCTTCATACCTATTTCAATCTCATTATCGACAAGTCTCTTTACTCATTCCGTAGTACATCATCTTGCAACTAACTCATTAGTCACTTTGCTTGCAAGGCTTCTTATGATGAGTATTACCAAGAGGGCCCAGAGATACCTCTCCTATACTCCGGAGTGAAAAATCCTAATCTCGATCTATGCCAACTCAACAAACACATTTGGAGATACCTGTAGAACATCTTTATGATCACCGAGTTATGTTGTGATGTTTGATAGCACACAAGGTATTCCTCTGGTATCCAGGAGTTGCATAATCTCATAGTCGAAGGAATATGTATTTGACATTAAGAAAGTAATAACCATAAACTGAACGATCAATATGCTAAGCTAACACATGGGTCTTATCCATCACATCATTCGCCTAATGATGTAATCCCGTTATCAAATCAAAACACATGACTATGGTTAGGAAACCTTAACCATCTTTGATCAACGAGCTAGTCTAGTAGAGGCTTACTAGGGACATGGTATTTGTTTATGTATTCACACATGTATTTAAGTTTCCAGTCAATACAATTCTAGCATGAATAATAACCTTTATCATAAATAAGGAAATATAAAGTAACAACTTTATTATTGCCCCTAGGGCATATTTCCTTCAGTATCCCACTTGCACTAGAGTTAATAATCTAGTTCACGTCGCCATGTGATTAACACCGATAGTTCACATCACAATGTGACCAACATCCATAGAGTTTACTAGAGTCAATAATCTAGTTCACATCGCCATGTGATTAGCACCCAAAGAGTACTAAGGTGTGATCATGTTTTGCATTTGAGAGAGGTTTAGTCAACGGGTCTGATATGTTCAGATCCCTATGTATTTTGCAAATATCTATGTCTACAATGCTCTGCATGGAGCTACTCTAGCTAATTGCTCCCACTTTCATTATGTTATCCAGATTGAGACTCATAGTCATCTAAATCGGTGCCAAAGCCTGCATCGACGTATCTCTTTATAACGATCTCTTTATCACCTCCATAACCGAGAAAATATTTCCTTAGTTCTCTAAGGATAATTTTGACCGATGTCCAGTGATCTACTCCTGGATCACTATTGTACCCCCTTGCCAGACTCATGCCAAGGTACACAATAGGTTTGGTACACAGCATGGCATACTTTGTAGAACATATGGTTGAGGCATAGGGAATGACTTCCATTCTCTCTCTATCTTCTGTTGTGATCGGGCTTTGAGTCTTACTTAACTTTCACACCTTGTAACACAGGTAAGAACCCTTTCTTTGACTGATCCATTTTGAACTTCTTCAAAACTTTGTCAAGGTAAGTGCTTTGAGAAATTCCTATCAAGCGTCTCGATCTATTCCTATAGATCTTGATGCCAAATGTATAAGCAGCTTCATCGAGGTCTTTCATTGAAAAATTCTTATTCGAGTATCCTTTTATGCTATCTATAAATTCTATATCATTTCCAATCAATAGTATGTCATCCACATATAATATCACAAATGCTACAGAGCTAGCTCCCACTCACTTTCTTGTAAATACAAGCTTCACCATAAGTCTCTATAAAACCATATGCTTTGATCATCTCATCAAGGTGTATATTCCAACTCCGAGATGCTTGCACCAATCCATAGATGGATCAATGGAGTTTGCACACTTTGTTAGCACCTTTAGGATTGACAAAACCTTATGGTTGCATCATATACAACTCTTCTTTGAGAAATCCATTAAGGAATACAGTTTTGACGTCCATTTGCCAGATTTCATAATTATAAAATGCGGCAATTGCTAACATGATTCGGACTGACTTAAGCATCCCTTCGGTCAGAAGGTCTTGTCATAGTCAACCCCTTGAACTTATCGAAAACCTTTTGCGACAAGTGATACGTCTCCAACATATCTATAATTTTTGATTGTTCCATGCTGTTATATTATCATTCTTGGATGTTTTACAATCATTTTATAACAACTTTATATCATTTTTGGGACTAACCTATTGACATAGTGCCCAGTGCCATTTGCTGTTTTTTGCTTGTTTTTTACATCACAGAAAATCAATATCAAACGGAGTCCAAATGCAGTGAAACCTTTTCAAGATTTTTTTGGACCAGAAGACAACCAGCGGGCCACAGAAGCACCTGGGGGGGGGGGTGCCCCGAGGTGGGCACAACCCACCAGGGCGCGCCTGGGGGCCCAGGCGCGCCCAGGTGGGTTGTGCCCACCTCGGTGGCCTCCCGCACCGCCTCTTCGCTCTATAAATGCCCAAATATTCCGAAAACCCTAGGGGTGTCAACGGAATTTTGTTCCAGCCGCTGCCAGTTCTAGAACCGCGAGATCCAATCTAGAGCCCTTCTCTGACACTCCGCCGGAGGGGGGAATCATCACCGATGGCCATCTTCATCATCCCGGCGGCCACCATGATGAGGAGGGAGTAGTCCTCGCTCGGGGCTGAGGGTATGTACCAGTAGCTATGTGTTGTATCTCTCTCTATCTCGTGTTCTTGAGATGGAACAATCTTGATGTAACGCGGCCTTTGTTGACATAGATGAATCATATGGAGTCTCTCCCCTCTGTATCTTCTTGATGAATTGAGTTTTCTCTTTGAAGTTTTCTTATCGGATTGAGTCTTTAAGAATTTGAGAGCACTTAATATGTGTTTTGCATGAGGATATCTGTAGTGACATTGGGATATCTAATTGAGTTACTTGATGTATATTATTGTGATCAACTTGCGGGTTCTGTGACTTTAGGGCCTATGCATAGGGGTTGGCACATGTTCTCATCTTGACTCTTAGATAGATATTTTGGGGCAATCCTTGGGAATAAAATAGATGAATCCAAAATTGTGTGATGCTTATCGTATAACCAAACCCAGGGATATTTGCGGTGACATCAGAATATCTAGGCGCCATTAGGGTTTTGGTTGATTTGCACCTTAAGGTGTTATTCTAAAGAGTAGCTTTGTGGTGGTTTCGTGCCCGACAACAATTTCTATACAACAAGTAATTTTGGAGTGAACTCTTCACCACACTTGAGGGATTTGCATATGATTCAACTATGTCAACAATATTGGGAGATCACACTAGTGAAAGTACGGACCCTAGCCCTCATTTTCAAGCATTGCAATACCGTTTGTGCTCACTTTTATCGATTGCTACCTTGTTGTTTTTATTTATTCAGATTATAAAACTATATTTCTACCATCCATATTACACGTTTATCACCATCTCTTCGCCGAACTAGTGCACCTATACAATTTTCCATTGTATAGGGTGTGTTGGGGATACAAGAGACTCTTTGTTATTTGGTCGCGGGGTTGTTTGAGAGAGACCATCTTCATCCTACACCTTCCATGGATTGATAAACCTTAGGTCATCCACTTGAGGGAAAATTGCTACAGTGCTATGCTACCTCTCGAGCTTGCGTTGGTTTTCCCTTGAAGAGGAAAGGGTGATGCAGCAAAGTAGCGTAAGTATTTCCCTCAGTTTTGAGAACCAAGGTATCAATCCAGTAGGAGACACCGCACAAGTCACCGAATACCTGCACAAACAATCAAGAACTTGCAATCAACACAATATAGGGGTTGTCAATCCCTTCACGGTCACTCGCAAAAGTGAGATCTGATAGAGATGATAAACGATAAAGTAAATATTTTTGGTCTTTTTGGTTTATAGATTGGAAAGTAAAGATTGCAAAATAGTAGATCAGAAACTAGCAAGATGTAAACGAGATTCAATAATATGGAAAAGAGACCCGGGGGCCATAGGTTTAACTAGTGGCTTCTCTCGGGATAGCATATATTATGGTGGGTGAACAAATTACTGCCGAGCAATTAATAGAAAAGCGCATAATTATGATGACATCTAAGGCAATGATCATGAACATAGGCATCACGTCCGTGTCAATTAGACCGACTCCTGCCTGCCTCTACTACTATTACTCCACAC
This sequence comes from Triticum dicoccoides, assembly GCF_002162155.2. Classification (NCBI taxonomy): domain Eukaryota; kingdom Viridiplantae; phylum Streptophyta; class Magnoliopsida; order Poales; family Poaceae; genus Triticum; species Triticum dicoccoides. Next base: position 439,574,478 of record NC_041387.1, read on the forward strand.
ATCAATCGCTATCCATCATGCATCTAGAGTATTAAGTTCATAAAGAATGGAGTAACACATTAAGCAAGATGACATGATGTAGAGGAATTAACTCAAGCAATATGATGAAAACCCCATCTTGTTATCCTCGATGGCAACAATACAATACGTGCCATGCTGCACCTACTATCACTGGGAAAGGACACTGCAAGATTTAACCCAAAGCTAAGCACTTCTCCCATGGCAAGAAAATCAATCTAGTAGGTGAAACTAGACCGAAAATTCGAAGAGACTTGCAAAGATATCAAATCATGCATATAAGATTTCATAGAAGAACCAAATAATATTCATAGATAATCTTGATCATAAATCCACAATTCATCGGATCTCGGCAAACACACCACAAAAGAGTATTACATCAAATAGATCTCCAAGAACATCAAAGAGAACTTTTTATTGAGAATCAAAGAGAGAGAAGAAGCCATATAGATAATAACTATGGACCCGAAGGTCTGTGGTAAACTACTCACGTTTCATCGGAGAGGTAATGTTGTTGATGTAGAAGCTCTCCGTGATCGAATCCCCCTCCGGCAGATCGCCATAAAAGGCCCCAAGATGGGATCTCACGAGTACAGAAGGTTGCGGCGGTGGAAAAGTGGTTTCGTGGCTCACCTGATGTTTTTAGGGTATAAGAGTATATATAGGCAAAGGAACTAGTTTAGGGGAGCCACGATGGGCCCACGAGGGTGGGGGTTGCGCCTACCCCCTGGGCACGCCCTCCTGCCTCGTGGCTTCCTTATTGCATCTCCGACTTCATCTCCAAGTCTTTTGGTTTGCTTTATGTCCAAGAAAGATCATCGCGAAGGTTTCAGTCCGTTTGGACTCCGTTTGGTATTCCTTTTCCGCAAAACTCTAAAATAGGCAAAAAAAATAGAAACTGGCACTGGGCCCTTGGTTAATAGGTTAGTCAATATAAAAGAGCATATTAAAGCCCATTAAACATCCAAAACATATAATATAATAGCCTGGAACAATCAAAAAAATTAGATACGTTGGAGACGTATCAAGCATCCCCAAGCTTAATTCCTACTCGTCCTCGAGTAGGTAAATGATAAAAACATAATTTTTGATGTCGAATGCTAGCCAACATATTTATCAATGTAATTTTGTTTATTGTGGCATGAATGTTCAAATCCGAAGATTCAAGACAAAAGTTTAATATTGACGTAAAAACAATAATACTTCAAGCATACTAACAAAGCAATCATGTCTTCTCAAAATAACATGGCCAAAGAAAGCTATCCCGACAAAATCATATTGTCTGGCTATGCTCTATCTTCATCACACAAAATATTTAATCATGCACAACCCCAATGACAAGCCAAGCAATTGTTTCATAATTTTGATGTTCTCAAACTTTTTCAATCTTCACGCAATACATGAGCATGAGCCATGGACACAGCACTATAGGTGGAATATAGTGGTGGTTGTGGAGAAGACAAAAAGGAGGAACATAGTCTCACATCAACTAGGCGTATCAAGGGGCTATGGAGATGCCCATCAATAGATATCAATGTGAGTGAGTAGGGTTGCCATGCAACGGATGCACTAGAGCTATAAGTGTATGAAAGCACAAAAAGAAACTAAGTGGGTGTGCATCCAACTTGCTTGCTCACGAAGACCTAGGGCATTTTGAGGAAGCCCGTCATTGGAATATACAAGCCAAGTTCTATAATGAAAATTCCCACTAGTATATGAAATTGACCACATAGGAGACTCTCTATCATGAAGATCATGGTGCTACTTTGAAGCACAAGAGTGGAAAAAGGATAGTAGCATTGACCATTCTCTCTTTTTCTCTCTTTTTTTTATTTGGGCCTTCTCTTTTTTTATGGCCTCTTTTTTTAATTTCTATTTTTATTTTTCATCCGGAGTCTCATCTCGACTTGTGGGGGAATCATAGTCTCCATCATCCTTTCCTCACATGGGACAATGCTCTAATAATGAAGATCATCTCACTTTTATTTACTTACAACTCAAGAATTACAGCTCGATACTTGGAAACAAATATGACTCTATGTGAATGCCTCTGGCGGTGTACCGGGATGTGCAATGATTCAAGAGTGACATGTATGAAAAAATTATGAATGGTGGCTTTTCCACAAATACGATGTCAACTACATGATCATGCAAAGCAATATGACAATGCTGGAGCGTGTCATAATAAACCGAACGGTGGAAAGTTGCATGGCAATATATCTCGGAATGGCTATGGAAATGCAATAATAGGTAGGTATGGTGGCTGTTTTGAGGAAGGTATATGGTGGGTGTATGGTACCGGTGAAAGTTGTGCGGTACTAGAGAGGCTAGTAATGGTGGAAGGGTGAGAGTGCATATAATCCATGGACTCATACATTAGTCATAAAGAACTCATATACTTATTGCAAAAATTTATTAGTTATCTAAACAAAGTACTACGCGCATGCTCCTAGGGGGATAGATTGGTAGGAAAATACCATCGCTCGTCCCCGACCGCCACTCATAAGGAAGACAATCAATAAATAAATTATGCTCCAACTTCATCACATAACGGTTCACCATACGTGCATGCTACGAGAATCACAAACTTTAACACAAGTATCTCTCAAATTCACAACTACTCTACTAGCATGACTCTAATATCACCATCTTCATATCTCAAAACAATCATAAAGAATCAAACTTCTCATAGTATTCAATGCACTTTATATGAAAGTTTTTATTATACCCATCTTGGATGCACATCATATTATGACTAATTTTATAACCAAAACAAATTATCATGCTATTCTAAAAGACTCTCAAAATTATATAAGTGAGTCATGAGAGTTCATCAATTTCTATAAAATAAAACCACCGCCATGCTCCAAAAAGATATAAGTGAAGCACTAGAGCAATATTGTCTAGCTCAAAAGATATAAGTGAAGCACATAAAGTATTCTAACAAATCACGATACATGCGTGTCTCTCCCAAAAGGTGTGTACAGCAAGGATGATTGTGGTAAACTAAAAAGCAAAGACTCAAATCATACAATACGCTCCAAGCAAAACACATATCATGTGGTGAATAAAAATATAGCCTCAAGTAAAGTTAACGATAGAAGAAGACGAAAGAGGGATGCCTTCCGGGGCATCCCCAAGCTTAGGCTTTTGGTTGTACTTGAATTTTACCTTGGGGTGCCTTGGGCATCCCCAAGCTTAGGCTCTTGCCACTCCTTATTCCAAAGTCCATCAAATCCTTACCCAAAACTTGAAAACTTCACAACACAAAACTTCAACAGAAAATCTCATGAGCTTTGTTAGTATAAGAAAATAAATCACCACTTTAAGGTACTGTTGTGAACTCATTCTTTATTTATATTGGTGTAAAACCTACCGCATTCCAACTTCTCTATGGTTCATACCCCCCGATACTACTCATAGATTCATCAAAATAAGCAAACAACACGCAAAAAACAGAATCTGTCAAAAACAGAACAGTCTGTAGTAATCTGTAACTTTCGAATAATTATGTAACTCCAAAAATTCTAAAATAATACGGTGAACGTGAGGAATTTGTCTATTAATCTTATGAAAAAAGAATCAACCTAAAAGAACTCTTCTCTAAAAAAAATGACAGCTATTCTCGTGAGCGCAGAAGTTTCTGTTTTTTACAGCAAGATCGCATTGACTTCACCCAGGTCTTCCCAAAGGTTCTACTTCGAACAAACACTAATTAAAACATAAAACCACATCTAACCAGAGGCTAGATGAATTATTTATTACTAAACAGGAGCAAAAAGCAAAGAACAAAAATAAAATTGGGTTGCCTCCCAACAAGCGCTATTGTTTAACGCCCCTAGCTAGGCATTGATAATTTCAATGATGCTCACATGAAAGACAAGAATTAAAGCGCAAAGAGAGCATCATGAGACACGCGACAAACATATCTAAGTCTAACATACTTCCTATGCATAGGCATCTCATAGGCAAACAAATTATCATAGCAAGCAAAAACTAGCATATGCAAGGAAGAAGAAAGAGACCATCGCAATCTCAACATGAAGATAGGTAATTTAGTAACATGAAAATTCCTACCATATTTTCCTCTCTCATAATAATTACATGTAGGATCATAAGCAAATTAAACAATATAGCTATCACAAAACATATTCTCAATACGATCCACATGCATGCAAAGTTGACACTCTTCCAAAATAGTGGGATCAATATTAACTAAATTTATGACCTTTCCAAACCCACTTTTATCAAAAATTTCATAAGATTGACATTCTCCAAATATGTGGGATCTAAAGTTGAAACTCTTCCAAACCCACTTCCAATATTATTACAAACACTAATATCAATCTCATATTCATCATGGGGCTTAAATAAATTTTCAAGATCATAAGAAGAATCACCCCAATCATGATCATTGCAACAAGTAGTAGACATAGCAAAACTAGCATCCCCAAGCTTGAGGTTTTGCATATCATTAGCACAACTGACATTAAGAGAATTTATAATAACATCATTGCAATCATGCTTTTCATCGAAGAAACTATCAAGTATGGGTGCAATAGCAACGATCTCATGTTTAACATAAGGAACTATAGCAAATTTGTCTTCATAAATATTGGCATCATGGCCACAAGAATAGCAAGCATCATGTTCATCAAGGGATATTTCAATCAAATCATCGGAATCATAATTACCTATAGATTCATGCATATCATTATTTTCTTCCAAAGCAATGGTCATTCTTTCAATAAATTCTTTGACATAGACATTATGAGTATAGTTTTCATAGCAATATTTAAGTATGTCAAAACAATTAGATTTGTAGAGAGTAATATCATACTTTTCAATCACGGAAGCAACTTCATAAGCACCCTTAAAAGCAACAAATTCTTCAATTTTTTCGATATCATTGTAACTATAAACACCCTTTGCATAAGAAGATAAGATTTCATTATCATTAAACTCACATAGGTAGGGAAGGTGTTTTTAGGGTTCTTAGAGCAACAAGTAAAATCATAATTTTCACAAAGATTCCAAGCATAACACAACAAACTGTTTATTTGATTCCATAAGAGTCTCCCTTTTTGAGACACATGATGACACACAAAATGAGCATGCTCAACTAAAGATTTCCAATCAACTAGGCTAGTTGGGGTTTCAGCACGAGCACATAAGGATCAAAGATGATCCAAGTAGAACACTTTAAGTGGATCCATATCAATAGATTTTTTGCAAGCAAAGATGCAAGCAGATAGAAGGCACATGGAAACACAAACAAAAGGACATATGGGAAGAAGGCAAAGAAAAGCAAAGGTTTGCAAAAATCATTTTAGAAGTGGGGGAGAGGGAAATGAGAGGCGAATGGAGAATAATGTAATGCAAGGGAGAAGAGTTTATGATGGGTACTTGGTATTGCTTGACTTGGCGTAGATCTCCCTAGCAATGGCGCTAGAAATCCTTCTTGCTACCTCTTGAGCTTGCGTTGGTTTTCCCTTGAAGAAGAAAGGGTGATGCAGCAAAGTAGCGTAAGTATTTCCCTTAGTTTTGAGAACCAAGGTATCAATCCAGTACCAGACGACGCACAAGTCACCGAATACCTGCACAAACAATCAAGAACTTGCAACCAACGCGATAAATGGGTTGCCAATCCCTTCATGGTCACTCACAAAAGTGAGATCTGATAGAGATAGATAAACGGTAAAGTAAATATTTTTGGTATTTTTGCTTTATAGATTGGAAAGTAAAGATTGCAAAATAGTAGATCAGAAACTATCAAGATGTAAACGAGATTCAATAGTATGGAAAAGATACCCGAGGGCCATAGGTTTCACAAGTGGCTTCTCTCGAGATAGCATATATTATGGTGGGTGAACAAATTACTACCGAGTAATTGATAGAAAAGCACATAATTATGATGACATCTAAGGCAATGATCATGAACATAGGCATCACATCCGTGTCAAGTAGACCGACTCCTGCCTGCCTCTACTACTATTACTCCACACATCAATCGCTATCCATCATGCATCTAGAGTATTAAGTTCATAAAGAACGGAGTAACACATTAAGCAAGATGACATGATGTAGAGGAATTAACTCAAGCAATATGATGAAAACTGTCACATCCCTGGTCCTGTTATGCACTAGGCTAGACCTCATGTGAGCATCATGTTTAAATTCAAATGAAATTGAATTGAGGAATTTTCAAAGCCTCAGAAGACCTCTAAAAATAACCAACATTTAAATTTCATCAAATGAGTCCAAGAAAATGTTCCTGTTATTCCATGGAAATATTGGTGAGAGGTAAAATTTAAACCAATATTTTTGGAGTCACAGAGATATTTATTTTGGCCATTTGAATTAATCCAATAACTATTTGCTTTGGATTTATATTTAATATATATTAAATATGACTCCAAATAATTCTGGAAGTTTGTGAGTGGCTTTGTATATAATTTAGCAAGCCACATAATAAACTACAGAATTTATTAAAATGGTTTAGTTGCTAAACTAAATCAAAACAAATACAGAAAAAATAGAAAATGGACATTAAAACAGAAAGAGAGAGGGAGAGAGTTTTACCTGGCCACTTACCCGTGCAGCCCACCAGAGCCGGCCCAGCTCCTGTGCTGGTCCAGCACTGTGCGGCCCAGCCCACCTCCTCCCCCTTGTCCTCTTCCTCCTCTGCCAGGAGGACGAACAGAGGCGAGGCGTGGCGCGCGCCGACGCTGCCTCGGCCACCTCCTGCTTCCCCTGGCCACCTCCTGCTTCCCCTGGCCGCGTGGATGAATGCCCCGGTGTCGTCCCGATCCGCCCGACCACTCTCACTCTTCCCCTGCTCCCTCTCTCGCCGTTTCCCACCTCACCGAACACGCTCGCCGCCGCCGACGAGCTCCCTCGTGGCCATCGCCACCCCCTAGCCTCGCCGATGCGCTCAAAGGCTCCGCCTCGACCCCCTCTTTCCTCCCCACCGACCCACGGCCCTCCGGAAGCCCTGCAACACCGCCACCATCGCCGTTCCGTCGCCGACCACCGAAGCTCACCGCCGTCGATTCGCCGCCTCCGACGCCTCCCCGAGCTCCCCGAGGCCACCGTCGCAACCCCCGTGAGCTCCTCCGTCGTTTCCCCCTCCCCGCTTAGTCGCGCTCGCCCTCTAGCTGTCGTCTCCACCATGGCCGAACCTTCGCCGCCGCCGCACTCGTCGCCGGTGATGCTCCGGTGACCATTTGGTCCCGGGCATGCGCCCAACGCGCTCCCCGCATCGCGTAGAGCCTCAGTGGCACTTCGCCGCGCTTGTTTGCGCACCGCAGGCCCATCCCCACTTGCACCCGAGCTTCGGCCGCCGCCGAGCTCGTCGCCGGCACCACTCCGGCCACTTCCCGGCCGCGCCACCACCACAGTTGGATGCGGACGAGCGTCCGCATCCCGAAGCTGTGCTCCGCGCGCCAAACCGAGCCCTGTGGGCAAAACCCGAGGCTCGCCACCGCGGCTGGCCTCGCCGGCGTCAAGCCGCCGGTGGGGTTGACCCATGTTGACCACGGCGGGACCCTCCCCTGTGTCCATGACAGGTGGGGCCGGCCTGTTAGTTAGGTTAGGATTAGTGTTAACTAAAAATTAGTTAGACTAATTACACTGACATGCGGGCCCCGCCCGGCTAACCAAGTTAGTTAGGGTTAGTTTTAATTAGTTAGTTAGTCCAGACAGTGACATGCAGGGCCCACAGGTCAGTTTGACCTGGACGGCGCCTGTTGACCTGATGACGTCAAGGTGATGTCATGCCGACGCATTAAATGATTTTCTGGATTTAAAATAAATCAGAAAATTCCAGAAAATAGCTAAAACTTCAATAAATCATAGAAATTCAACCGTAACTCCAAATTAAATAATTTATATATGAAAAATTATCAGAAAAATTCAAGGAATCCATCTGTACCATTTTCATGCATGTTAGAACAACTTATAGCTGCTGTTTAGCACAAATCAATTAAATGGCATTTGAATAATCACATATGGAGTTTGAATTGGAATCTTGTATTCAAACCAACTTCATTTAATCTGTTGCTAGTTGCATTAGCCCAAAACACATTCATTTTGCCATGTCATGATCATGCATCATATTGTGCATTGCATTGATTGTGTTCCCTTCTATGTTGCCGGTATTTGTCCCCTCTCGATAGACGTGATACCGATGATGTGATCGTTGACACTGATGAAGACTCAATGTTATCTTCAGAAGTGCCAGGCAAGCAAAACCCCCTTGTTCATTCCGATACAATCCTACTCTCTCGCTCCTGCTCTCTTTTACTGCATTAGGACAACACTGATTCATCTGTTACTTGCTGCGGTAGCTGAACCCCTTTATCCTTTGCATGACCTGTCATTGCCACAGTAAATAGATGAAACCCACTAGCATGAGTAGGAGTTGTTTGAGCCCTGATGTGCCTACTCATTCATGCTTGTTTGTCATGCATGCTACTGCTTAGAGTTGAGTCAGGTCTGATTCATCGAGGATGAATCAGAGGTGTGTGAACATGTCCTACTATGTGTGAGCTAAGTGTGTGAACACGATTTGGTAAAAGGTGTCGGTGAGAGGCCATGTAGGAGTACATGGTGGGTTGTCTCATTGAAGCCGTCCTTAGGAACTGAGTTCTGTGTTTGTGATCCATGATTCAGCTACTACCATGCATTGGGCCCTGAAATATGACCCCGCTCGACTTCTTATTCACCCTAGTCCTCTGTCTAGGAGTTGCAAGTAGTTTCTGGTGTTTGTAGCTTACTGGAGGCCGTGGACAGCGCTGACCGTAGGGGTGGGCTGTGATGCGGTAGGTACGTGGCACGGTGTACCGGATGCCCATTTGGTATTTCGGGAACCCTGTTCACATCGTTTGGGGCTGTGAGCGAAACTCCGGCCGGATCTCCTCATGGATGGAACCCGAATAGGCGATAAACCTGGACTAGAGACTTGAGTGTTTAGGTAGGTCGTGGTCTACACCCACGTCGGCTTTCGCTTGAAGTCTGCCGAGCACATGTCGTGTGCAGACGCTAAGTGGTGGAAACATGTATGAAGAAGTACACCCCTGCAGGGTTAACATCATCTATTCGAATAGCCGTGTCCGCGGAAAAGGACTTCTGGATTGCTTATATCAGTTCATAGACAAGTGAAAGTGGATACTTTAAAATGCGCAAGATAAGCGTGAGTGCTATGGATGGCGTTCTCGTAGGGAGACGGGAGCGGATCCATAGTGGTGTATTGATATGGTGAATATGTGGACTCGTGTGCGCCACCTCAAAGAGTCGCTTGCAGTCGTAGTTTAGGATAGCCACCGAGTCAAAGCTGGCTTGCTGCAGTTAAACCCCACCATCCCCTTGTTGAAAATGATGCATATGTAGTTAGTTCTGATGTAAGTCTTGCTGGGTACATTTGTACTCACGTTTGCCTATTTTATGTTTTTGCAGAGAGACTTCAGTCTCACTAGTAGTTCCACGTGGACTTCGACGTTTAGCTTGTTACCTCAGCTACGATCTTGTGCCCTCGGCAGGATCTGGTAGATAGTCATGCTTCTCAGCCTTTTTCATTTATAGATGTCTGTACTCAGACATGATAGCTTCCGCTTGTGCTTTGATTGGTATGCTCTGATTGTTGGGTCATGAGACCCATGTTTGTAATATCTCGCTCCTCGGAGCCTATTGAATAAATTACTTGAGTCGTAGAGTCATGTTGTGATGCCATGTTGTGTTTGCACATATCGAGCATATTGTGTGTATGTTATTGAAATGCTTGGTATGTGTGGGATCTGACTATCTAGTTGTTTATCTTTAGTAGCCTCTCTTATCGGGAAATGTCTCCTAGTGTTTCCATTGAGCCTTGGTAGCTTGCTACTGCTCCGGAACACTTAGGCTGGCCGGCATGTGTCCTTCTTCGTTCCTGTGTCCGTCCCTTCGGGGAAATGTCACGCGATGAATACCGGAGTCCTGTTAGCCCGCTACAGCCCGGTTCACCGGAGTCCTGCTAGCCCAGTGCTACAGCCTGGATTCACTCGTTGATGACCGACACGTTCGATGCTGGGTCATGGATGCCTGTCCCTGTAAGTCTGTGCCACTTTGGGTTTACGACTAGCCATGTCAGCCCGGGCTCCTTATCATATGGATGCTAGCGACACCGTCATATACGTGTGCCAAAAGGCGCAAACGGTCCCGGGCTAAGGTAAGGCGACACCCGTGGGAATACCGTGCGTGAAGCCGCAAAGTGATATGAGGTGTTACATGCTAGATCGATGTGGCATTGAGTCGGGGTCCTGACAGCGTTGGTATGAGCTTGACTGCCTGTAGGATTACCAAGCCAAACTGGTCGAAGTTGAGTCTAGAAATTCTTTAGTTATATAAGGGAATTGATTGTGGGATGGAACGTAAGGCTCTTTTTACTCCTTATACCTCATGGCTTTCTGATCTGAGTCATCATCTTCTTTCCTACGGGGTTAAGAAACTAGGCTTTCTCTTCTTTCTATCAGGATCACGTCTTGCTAATCAGTGGACTTATAAGATTGTTGGATTTAAGTCTCAGTTCAGTTCCTACTACTTCCGTATGTTAATTGTTGATCTTGAAACCTTGATATTGTGTTTCCGAGTGGTTATGCCACCATTTTTTGTGAATGTCTCAAATCTTTTCTGAGCATTTACAGCCGTTATGCTGTCCGAGTCATCCCAGGTTTCTAAGTAGTCTGATGCATTTGCAAATCCTTTCTTTCCGTTTCAATGTTCCCATGGGCCAGATTAACCACACTAATCAGTGGGTTGAGGTACTCCGTTACCTTGACATATATGTTGGAGGTATTATTATGACCCTAGGTGTCTTAGGGGATCATCTAGTAATTTAGCAATGTTTTGTGTTCCCAGTGTGAGATTCTGGCCTTTATTCTCGAAGGCATTCCGTGATGCTACTTAGTAATAGGTATTCTGTTCCTGGGTTCTTGAACCCGAGATTCACTCTACCTACTTCATGTTGATAGTAATTGCTAGTGCCTTTAGGATATTAGTAACCTTTGCGATAGTCCTTGAAGTCCGTGGTACATCCTTCTTCCAATTACCATGAATCATTCTTGGCAGGAGTTCTTCTGAACCAAAAGATGACCACAAGAGTGCTCCCGATGAGTTCTCCATGCTATGTTGTGACTCTGCCAGCTCAACCTTTCTGCATGGATTGTCCGTAAGAAATATGTCGAACTCGTTCGACATGCTAATCCATGCATCCACAACTCAGAAAATCGTATGTTCCTTGAGTTGTCCCTCTTTAGTTGTCTTCTGACCCTCGTCTATCAATTGATAGTCAAGATTATATGTGCATTCGTTCATCGATGCCTATTACTCTTGTGGTCCGTCAAGCCATTCTATTCCGGAATGACTAGGAGAAACAAACTCCAGTACCTCATCCATATCTAGGATTGGGTCAAAGTAGTTGTATTCCGCAGATCAAATGCCAATCCAGCTTTTGTTCTGTTCTACCTTGGAGTATTACCTTATTTGATATCGAGATTGTTATAGGAATTGCACACCATCCTATGAACTCTTGGTACAGTGATACTTCTTGCCATCATTGCTCATTCCTCGGATCCTGTGTTATTGTAACCGGAATGCCGACAAATGAATTATGGTGTATGAAGTCAATACTGCTAGCAACTCTATTGCTTGGTAGTTAAATGGACGATAACCTCGTTCTTAGCGTGTTGATTGTTGAATCGTCACCCTAAGACTGATTGTGCTACCTAGTCCCTATTTCTGGTGCACTCCTCGACCAATGAGTTAGGAGTTATTTCAAGTCCTCACTCATTTGATCATGTCGTCTTGCCCTCAAAAGCGAGATTGTTCTCGAGCTTAGTAACATACCGGTGGTTCGTGATTTTCCGAATATCTTCTCGGAAGTATTACCAGGTTGTCACCTGACTGCTATGTTGAGCTCGTGATCAAGTCGGGTTCTTGTGAACCACCCTTTCTCCAAGAATTTGTGATGGATATCCCGGAGCTAGTTGGTTAAGCTAGAAAACAACTTGGAGAGTTGGAAGATAAAAGCCTGTCTGACTTAGTTCATGTTAAGGGATATCTTTCTGTGTATGTGTGTGTGTTGAAGAAAGATGATATCTTCATTAATTGGTCCTTGTGATCAGTTGCTGGACCTATTGTCTTATCAATCCTTTGATTTGAGTGTGGGCTATCGTCAAATCAAATCAGTACCAACGATGCTCGTAATGTTGTCTTATTCGTGGTTGATCCCTCGAGCATACACCATTACATCTTTGGTCTGACCAATGCTATCACTTGTTCACTTAACTATGGAATTCCTTTTAAAAGGAAACCCAGATGAATTGTTGTTGTGCCCATTGACAACATCCTTGTCTTCTCCATAATTTTGCTAAACATTAAGCTAGTGTTGGAAACTTTTGAAAGCATTTGTTCATGCTAGCTCATGAAGCATATGTTTGGATGTAAGAAGTGACTTCCTCTTATACACGTGCATTTGGTGAAAGTTGCCGCCGTGGATTTGAGAAAGTTAGTTTTGCTTCCTCTGGAATCATCCCAAGTCAGTCATGCATACGTGCGAAGTATTCTGTGGTCTGGAGACTTGCAACCTTCATTCCATATGTGTTCCGAGCACACCAAGCCACTGATTGAGTTGTTCAAAGATAAAGGAGTCTGTCCAAGGTGAACTCTTTGGACTTCCACGCGTGGAGACTTCGATGTCATTAATGATGGTTCCCCACCTGAACTCGGTAGTGTTTTGTTGTAAGACTACCATGTGATAATGTTTGTCTGGGACAACGTGTTCACATGTGTGTAGCAGAACCAGCTCATGTTTTGGAGCTTGCTATCGTAGTTCGCTCCCCGAGAATCTTGCAACGTCATCTCGTCGATTTGTGTTGCAAACTTTCATTTTTCTTCCCAGACTCGATGAGTCTGGAATATCCTGACACCAACCAGATCTGAATCTCAGGCAGATATAATGGTTGGAACATTTCCCAAGAACTATAATATTGGTCCCTCGATAACCGGTAAGGTGGATGTCATGGCCAACACACCCAGCCGGAAGACCTGTTATTATAATATCATGATTGAGGAAGTTGGCCACCTCCCCATGAGGACTTCGTAGGATTTACCTCCGTAGTTATTCCTTATGGATTCCTGTGCTCCCGAAGTCCGACCTTTTTACTTGATGTTCTAGATATCAAACCATATCTATGAATGGGTTACACTAGCACATCAAGGAGAACATTAGAAGCGGAGTGCTAAATGTCTCTCGGTCGATCATCCAGATTTTGTTTCCTTGGCCTCGCTAAGGTGAAATCTGAGAAAGTGTTATCCTCCTTTGCATCTGCATCGCCCATCACTATTCATCATGGTAGTATGTTGTGTTGTCAGCTCCCTTGACACGGATGTTGATAAAATCTTGATGATTATGGAAATGCTCAAGTTCTTGAGACCACGCACAAGCGCTACGTGTTATCATCAGCACTAACTGGGATTCCTCTCAGTTTCCTCGGCAATGCTATGGCCTTTTTAAATAGTGAATTCACTCTCTATTGTTGGGTTCTTCCCCAGTTACCAGAATCATTCCCAGCATTTGCATTTTGTTCCCAGCTTGCACCGCCAATGTGCCATTCTACCATGGGTCTCTTCCATTTCCGGTGATAAGCAAAAATCATACATTACGTTGTCTTCAACAAGGTAATCCACATCATCCAAGTCCGAGTATGCCATTCTACCGACCCCCTCCAAACGATCGTTGTGAATTGCCTTAGGCTGGTATGAAGAGTTTCAATGATCTCTGAATCAAAGGTAATTCTTTTTGCCACTTAAGGGGATAATTCTACGAGTCACCTTCCCTAAGGTGCATCATTATGGTATCATGGCAACTCAACTCCTCGCTACGTGACAATCGTTTACCACATTTTTGAGTCTGGAATTGTTGTCTACCTAGTGAACCTTTGTCATCTGCTTCACTCCAATTCCTATGGATGTGTACTTCGTCTCTCAGCTCGAGAGATGTTGTTATGTCTCATTCCGTGGGTTAATCCTGAGTTGTTTGACCTTCGAGAAGAACCATTCTTTTAGGATCTTTCCTTTCCTCTCGTTGTCATGTTAGTTGGAGTTCTCAGAGCAAGACGACGGGACAAAGATGGTGATCGAATCAACGTTCATTCGAAGTGCAACCTGGATCGTGAAGATTATACTAGTTTGCGTTTCCCCTTCATCTTACGCTACACTTGAATCTCGAGACGAGATTCTTGTTTAGTGGGGGTGAGTTGTCACATCCCTGGTCCTGTTATGCACTAGGCTAGACCTCATGTGAGCATCATGTTTAAATTCAAATGAAATTGAATTGAGGAATTTTCAAAGCCTCAGAAGACCTCTAAAAATAACCAACATTTAAATTTCATCAAATGAGTCCAAGAAAATGTTCCTGTTATTCCATGGAAATATTGGTGAGAGGTAAAATTTAAACCAATATTTTTGGAGTCACAGAGATATTTATTTTGGCCATTTGAATTAATCCAATAACTATTTGCTTTGGATTTATATTTAATATATATTAAATATGACTCCAAATAATTCTGAAAGTTTGTGAGTGGCTTTGTTTATAATTTAGCAAGCCACATAATAAACTACAGAATTTATTAAAATGGTTTAGTTGCTAAACTAAATCAAAACAAATATAGAAAAAAATAGAAAATGGAAATTAAAACAGAAAGAGAGAGGGAGAGAGTTTTACCTGGCCACTTACCCGTGCAGCCCACCAGAGCCGGCCCAGCTCCTGTGCTGGTCCAGCACTGTGCGGCCCAGCCCACCTCCTCCCCCTTGTCCTCTTCCTCCTCTGCCAGGAGGACGAACAGAGGCGAGGCGTGGCGCGCGCCGACGCTGCCTCGGCCACCTCCTGCTTCCCCTGGCCACCTCCTGCTTCCCCTGGCCGCGTGGATGAATGCCCCGGTGTCGTCCCGATCCGCCCGACCTCTCTCACTCTTCCCCTGCTCCCTCTCTCGCCGTTTCCCACCTCACCGAACACGCTCGCCGCCGCCGACGAGCTCCCTCGTGGCCACCGCCACCCCCTAGCCTCGCCGATGCGCTCAAAGGCTCCGCCTCGACCCCCTCTTTCCTCCCCACCGACCCACGGCCCTCCGGAAGCCCTGCAACACCGCCACCATCGCCGTTCCGTCGCCGGCCACCGAAGCTCACCGCCGTCTATTCGCCGCCTCCGACGCCTCCCCGAGCTCCCCGAGGCCACCGTCGCAACCCCCATGAGCTCCTCCGTCGTTTCCCCCTCCCCGCTTAGTCGCGCTCGCCCTCTAGCTGTCGTCTCCACCATGGCCGAACCTTCGCCGCCGCCGCACTCATCGCCGGTGATGCTCCGGTGACCATTTGGTCCCGGGCATGCGCCCAACGCGCTCCCCGCATCGCGTAGAGCCTCCGTGGCACTTCGCCGCGCTTGTTTGCGCACCGCAGGCCCATCCCCACTTGCACCCGAGCTTCGGCCGCCGCCGAGCTCATCGCCGGCACCACTCCGGCCACTTCCCGGCCGCGCCACCACCACAGTTGGATGCGGACGAGCGTCCGCATCCCGAAGCTGTGCTCCGCGCGCCAAACCGAGCCCTGTGGGCAAAACCCGAGGCTCGCCACCGCGGCTGGCCTCGCCGGCGTCAAGCCGCCGGTGGGGTTGACCCATGTTGACCACGGCGGGACCCTCCCCTGTGTCCATGACAGGTGGGGCCGGCCTGTTAGTTAGGTTAGGATTAGTGTTAACTAAAAATTAGTTAGACTAATTACACTGACATGCGGGCCCCGCCCGGCTAACCAAGTTAGTTAGGGTTAGTTTTAATTAGTTAGTTAGTCCAGACAGTGACATGCAGGGCCCACAGGTCAGTTTGACCTGGACGGCGCCTGTTGACCTGATGACGTCAAGGTGATGTCATGCCGACGCATTAAATGATTTTCTGGATTTAAAATAAATCAGAAAATTCCAGAAAATAGCTAAAACTTCAATAAATCATAGAAATTCAACCGTAACTCCAAATTAAATAATTTATATATGAAAAATTATCAGAAAAATTCAAGGAATCCATCTGTACCATTTTCATGCATGTTAGAACAACTTATAGCTGCTGTTTAGCACAAATCAATTAAATGGCATTTGAATAATCACATATGGAGTTTGAATTGGAATCTTGTATTCAAACCAACTTCATTTAATCTGTTGCTAGTTGCATTAGCCCAAAACACATTCATTTTGCCATGTCATGATCATGCATCATATTGTGCATTGCATTGATTGTGTTCCCTTCTATGTTGCCGGTATTTGTCCCCTCTCGATAGACGTGATACCGATGATGTGATCGTTGACACTGATGAAGACTCAATGTTATCTTCAGAAGTGCCAGGCAAGCAAAACCCCCTTGTTCATTCCGATACAATCCTACTCTCTCGCTCCTGCTCTCTTTTACTGCATTAGGACAACACTGATTCATCTGTTACTTGCTGCGGTAGCTGAACCCCTTTATCCTTTGCATGACCTGTCATTGCCACAGTAAATAGATGAAACCCACTAGCATGAGTAGGAGTTGTTTGAGCCCTGATGTGCCTACTCATTCATGCTTGTTTGTCATGCATGCTACTGCTTAGAGTTGAGTCAGGTCTGATTCATCGAGGATGAATCAGAGGTGTGTGAACATGTCCTACTATGTGTGAGCTAAGTGTGTGAACACGATTTGGTAAAAGGTGTCGGTGAGAGGCCATGTAGGAGTACATGGTGGGTTGTCTCATTGAAGCCGTCCTTAGGAACTGAGTTCTGTGTTTGTGATCCATGATTCAGCTACTACCATGCATTGGGCCCTGAAATATGACCCCGCTCGACTTCTTATTCACCCTAGTCCTCTGTCCAGGAGTTGCAAGTAGTTTCTGGTGTTTGTAGCTTACTGGAGGCCGTGGACAGCGCTGATCGTAGGGGTGGGCTGTGATGCGGTAGGTACGTGGCACGGTGTACCAGATGCCCATTTGGTATCTTGGGAACCCTGTTCACATCGTTTGGGGCTGTGAGCGAAACTCCGGCCGGATCTCCTCATGGATGGAACCCGAATAGGCGATAAACCTGGACTAGAGACTTGAGTGTTTAGGTAGGTCGTGGTCTACACCCACGTCGGCTTTCGCTTGAAGTCTGCCGAGCACATGTCGTGTGCAGACGCTAAGTGGTGGAAACATGTATGAAGAAGTACACCCCTGCAGGGTTAACATCATCTATTCGAATAGCCGTGTCCGCGGAAAAGGACTTCTGGATTGCTTATATCAGTTCATAGACAAGTGAAAGTGGATACTTTAAAATGCGCAAGATAAGCGTGAGTGCTATGGATGGCGTTCTCGTAGGGAGACGGGAGCGGATCCATAGTGGTGTATTGATATGGTGAATATGTGGACTCGTGTGCGCCACCTCAAAGAGTCGCTTGCAGTCGTAGTTTAGGATAGCCACCGAGTCAAAGCTGGCTTGCTGCAGTTAAACCCCACCATCCCCTTGTTGAAAATGATGCATATGTAGTTAGTTCTGATGTAAGTCTTGCTGGGTACATTTGTACTCACGTTTGCCTATTTTATGTTTTTGCAGAGAGACTTCAGTCTCACTAGTAGTTCCACGTGGACTTCGACGTTTAGCTTGTTACCTCAGCTACGATCTTGTGCCCTCGGCAGGATCTGGTAGATAGTCAGGCTTCTCAGCCTTTTTCATTTATAGATGTCTGTACTCAGACATGATAGCTTCCGCTTGTGCTTTGATTGGTATGCTCTGATTGTTGGGTCATGAGACCCATGTTTGTAATATCTCGCTCCTCGGAGCCTATTGAATAAATTACTTGAGTCGTAGAGTCATGTTGTGATGCCATGTTGTGTTTGCACATATCGAGCATATTGTGTGTATGTTATTGAAATGCTTGGTATGTGTGGGATCTGACTATCTAGTTGTTTATCTTTAGTAGCCTCTCTTACCGGGAAATGTCTCCTAGTGTTTCCATTGAGCCTTGGTAGCTTGCTACTGCTCCGGAACACTTAGGCTGGCCGGCATGTGTCCTTCTTCGTTCCTGTGTCTGTCCCTTCGGGGAAATGTCACGCGATGAATACCGGAGTCCTGTTAGCCCGCTACAGCCCGGTTCACCGGAGTCCTACTAGCCCAGTGCTACAGCCTGGATTCACTCGTTGATGACCGACACGTTTGATGCTGGGTCATGGATGCCTGTCCCTGTAAGTCTGTGCCACTTTGGGTTTACGACTAGCCATGTCAGCCCGGGCTCCTTATCATATGGATGCTAGCGACACCGTCATATACGTGTGCCAAAAGGCGCAAACGGTCCCGGGCTAAGGTAAGGCGACACCCGTGGGAATACCGTGCGTGAAGCCGCAAAGTGATATGAGGTGTTACATGCTAGATCGATGTGGCATTGAGTCGGGGTCCTGACAAAAACCCCATCTTGTTATCCTCGATGGCAACAATACAATACGTGCCTTGCTTCCCCTATTGTCATTGGTAAAGGACACCGCAAGATTGAACCCAAATCTAAGCACTTCTCCCATGGCAAGAAAGATCAATCTAGTAGGCCAAACTAAACCAAAAATTCGAAGAGACTTGCAAAGATATCAAATCATGCATATAAGAATTTAGAGAAGAACCAAATAATATTCATGGATAATCTTGATCATAAAACCACAATTCATGGATCTCGGCAAACACGCCGCAAAAGAGTATTACATCGAATAGATGTCCAAGAACATCAAGGAGAACTTTGTATTGAGAATCAAAGAGAGAGAAGAAGCCATCTAGCTAATAACTATGGACCCGAAGGTCCGTGGTAAACTACTCACGCTTCATCGGAGAGGTAATGGTGTTGATGTAGAAGCCCTCCATGATGGAATCCCCCTTCGGCAGATTGCCGGAAAAGGACCTGAGATGGGATCTCATGGGAACAGAAGGTTGCGGTGGTGGAAAAGTGGTTTCGTGGCTTCCCTTGATGTTTTTAGGGTATAAGAGTATATATAGGCGAAGGAACTAGGTCAGGGGAGCCACGAGGGGCCCACGAGGGTGGGGGGCACGCCTACCCCCCTGGGCACGCCCTCCTACCTCGTGGCTTCCTCGTTGTGTCTCCGACTTCATCTCCAAGTCTTCTGGTTTGCTTTTGGTCCAAGAAAGATCATCGCGAAGGTTTCATTCTATTTGGACTCTATTTGGTATTCCTTTTCTGCAAAACTCTAAAATAGGCACAAAAAAGAAACTAGCACTGGGCCCTCGGTTAATAGGTTAGTCCCAAAAATAATATAAAAGAGCATATTAAAGCCAATTAAACATCCAAAACAGATAATATAATAGCATGGAACAATAAAAAATTATAGATACGTTGGAGACGTATCATGCTAAAAAACTCTGCGCTTGGAGGCCCAACACAAGTCTACAAGAATAAAGTTGTGTAGTAGACATCAACAAGTCGAGCTTTGTAGATGGTGGCATTACCATCAGCGTCTGTCTTCTTCTGGAAGATCCATTTATTCTTCGTTTGCCGATCATCGGGCAAGTCCACCAAAGTCCACACTTTGTTCTCATACATGGATCCTATCTCGGTTTTCATGGCCTCAAGCCATTAATCAGAATCTGGGCTCATCATAGCTTCTTCATAGTTTGTAGGTTCGCCATGGTCTAATAAAATGACTTGCAGGATAGGATTACCGTACCATTCTCGTGCGTAATGTGCTCTATTCGACCTATGAGGTCCAGTAGTAACTTGATCTGAAGTTTCATGATCATCATCATTAGCTTCCTCTCTTGTTGGTCCAGGCATCACGGGAATAGTTTTCTTTGATGTGCTACTTTCCAATTTGAGAGAAGGTACAATTACCTCATCAAGTTCTACTTTCCTCCCACTCACTTCTTTCGAGAGAAAATCCTTCTCTAGAAAGGATCCATTCTTGGCAATAAAGATCTTGCCTTCGGATCTGTGGTAGAAGGTGTACCCAATTGTTTCCTTAGGGTATCCTATGAAGACACACTTCTCTGCTTTGGGTTCGAGCTTATCAGGCTAAAGCCTTTTGACATAAGTGTCGCAACCCCAAACTTTAAGAAACGACAACTTAGGTTTCTTGCCAAACCATAGTTCATATGGTGTCATCTCGACAGATTTAGATGGTGCCCTATTTAACGTGAATACAGCTGTCTCTAATGCCTAACCCCAAAACGATAGTGGTAAATTGGTAAGAGACATCATAGAATGCACCATATCCAATAAAGTATGGTAACAACGTTCGGACACACCATTAGCGTTGTGGTGTTCCAGGTGGCGTGAGTTGTGAAACAATTCCATATTGTTTTAAATGAAGGCGAAACTCGTAACTCAAATATTCGCCTCCGCGATCAGAACGTAGAAACTTTATTTTCTTGTTACGATGATTCTCCACTTCACTCTGAAATTATTTGAACTTTTCAAATGTTTCAGACTTGTGTTTCATCAAGTAGATATACCCGTACCTACTCAAATCATATGTGAAGGTGAGAAAATAATGATACCCGCCACGTGCTTCAACACTCATTGGACCGCATACATTGGTATGTATTATTTCCAGTAAGTCATTAGCTCGCTCCATTTTTTTGGAGGACGGAGTTTTAGTCATCTTTCCCATGATGCATGGTTCACACGTATCAAATGATTCATAATCAAGTGATTCCAAAAGTCCATCCGTATGGAGTTTCTTCATGCGCTTTACACCAATATGACCTAAACGGCAGTGCCACAAGTATGTTGCACTATCATTATCAACTTTGTATCTTTTGGCATCAATATTATGAATATGTGTATCACTATGATTGAGATTCAATAAACAATTTACATTGGGTGTATGACCATAGAAGGTTTTATTCATGTAAACAGAACAACAATTATTCTCTGACTTAAATGAATAACTGTATTGCAATAAACACAATCTAATCTTGTTCATGCTCAACGCAAACACCAAATAATATTTATTTAGGCTCAATACTAACCCCGAAGGTAGAGGGGTGTGTGATGGTGATCGTATCAACCTTGGAATAACTTCCAACATACATCATCACCTCGCCCTTAACTAGTCTCTGTTTATTCTGCAACTCCTGTTTTGAGTTACTAATCTTAGCAACTGAACCAGTATCAAATACCCAGGGGCTACTGCGAATACTAGGAAGGTACACATCAATAACATGTATATCAAATATACCTTTGTTCACTTTGCCATCCTTCTTATCTGCCAAGTATTTGGGGTAGTTCCGCGTCTAGTGACCATTCCCTTTGTAGTAGAAGCACTCAGTTTCACGCTTAGGTCCAGCTTTGGGCTTCTTCATGGGAGTGGCAACTTGTTTTCCATTCTTCTTGAAGTTCCCTTTCTTTCCCTTGCCCTTTTTCTTGAAACTAGTGGTCTTGTTAACCATCAACACTTGATGCTCTTTCTTGATTTCTACCTTCGCCGATTTCCGCATCGCGAAGAGCTCGGGAATCATTTTCATCATGCCTTGCATATTATAGGTCATCACGAAGTTCTAGTAGCTTGGTGATAGTGAGTAGAGAACTCTGTCAATCACTATATTATCTGGAAGATTAACTCACACTTGATTCAGGTGATTGTAGTACCTAGACATTCTGAGCACATGCTCACTAGCTGAGCTATTCTCCTCCATCTTATAGGCAAAGTACTTGTCAGAGGTCTCATACCTCCCGACATGGGCATGAGTCTGAAATACCAATTTCAGCTCTTGGAACATCTCATATGCTCCGTGGCATTCAAAATGTTTTTGAAGTCCCGTTTCTAAGCCGTAAAGCATGGCGCACTAAACTATCAGGTAGTTATCATATCGAGGTTGCGAAACATTCATAATGTCTACATCTGCTCCTGCAATAGGTCTATCACCTAGCGGTGCATCAAGGACATGATTCTTCTATGCAGCAATGAGGATAATCCTTAGATCATGGACCCAGTCAACATTATTGCTACCATCATCTTTCAACTTAGTTTTCTCTAGGAACATATCAAAAATAGGGAAGCTATATCATGAGCTATTGATCTACAACACAGATATGCAAAAAATATTAATACTAAGTCCATGATAAATTAAGTTCAATTAATCAAATTACTAATGAACTCCCACTTAAATTAACACCCCTCGAGTTATCTAAGTGATACATCATCCAAATCAACTAACCCATGTCCGATCATCACGTGAGATGGGGTAGTCATCAATGGTGAACATCTCTATGTTGATCATATCTACTATATGACTCATGTTCGACCTTTCGGTCTCTAGTGTTTTGAGGCTATGTCTTTACATGCTAGGCTCGTAAAGTTTAACCCAAGTATTCAACATGTGTAAATCTGGCTTACACCCGTTGTATGTGAACACAGAGTCTATCACACCCGATCATCACGTGGTGTCTCGAAACGATGGACTGTAGCAACAGTGCATACTCAGGGAGAACACTTTTATCTTGAAATTAAGTGAAGGGATCATCTTATAATGCTACCATCATTCTAAGCAAAATATGATGCATAAAGGATAAACATCACATGCAATAAAAATATGTGACATGATATGGCCATCATCATCTTGTGCTTTTGATCTCCATCTCCAAAGCATCATCATGATCTCAATCATCACCGGCTCAACACCTTGATTTCCATTGTTGCACCGGGGTTGCCTCGCCAACTGTTGCTTCTACAACTATTGCTAATGCATGCGATAAAGTAAAGCAATTACATGGCGCTTGCATTTCATACAATAAAAAGACAACCCTAAGGCTCCTGTCGGTTGTCGGTACCACAAAACATGATCATCTGATACAACAATGTATATCATATCACGCCTTGACCATATCACATCACAACATGCCCTGCAAAAACAAGTTAGACGTCCTCTACTTTATTGTTGCAAATTTTACATGGCTACTGCGGGCTTCTAGCAAGAATCGTTCTTACCTATGCAAAAACCACAACAATGATTCATCAAGTTTGATGTTTTAACCTCCTTCAAGGACTGGCCGCAGTCAAATTCGGTTCAACTAAAGTAGGAGAAACAGACACCCGGCAGCCACCTTTTATGCATAACTAGTTGCATGTCAGTCAGTGGAACCAGTCTCATGTGCGTGGACATGTAAGGTTGGTCCAGGCTGCTTCATTTCACAATACCGCCGAATCAAAATAAGACGTTGGTGGTAAGCAGTATGACTATCACTACCCACAACTCTTTGTGTTCTACTCGTGCATATCATCTACGCATAGACCTGGCTCGGATGCCACTGTTGGAAAACGTTGTATGGAAAAAATTCTATGCACACGCAAGATCTATCCATGGAGATGCATAACAACGAGAGGGGAGAGTGTGTCTACATACCCTTGTAGACCGTAAGCGGAAGCATTTAACAACGCGGTTGATGTAGTCGAACTTCTTCGCGCTCCAACCGATCAAGTACCAAACGTACGGCACCTCCGTGTTCAGCACATGTCCAGCTCGGTGACGTCCTCTGCCTTCTTGATCCAACAAGACGACAAGGTAGTGGATCAATTCCGGCACTACGGCGGCGTGGTGACAGTGATGGTAAAACTATCTCCGTAGGACTTCACCTAAGCACTACGAAAATATGAACGGGGTTGTAAATGGTGGAGGGGGCGCCGCACATGGCTAAGACAATGTTCTGTGTTTGTGTGGTGTCCCCTCCCTCACATAGGTGGGGGAAGGAGAGGCAGCCCCTAGGGTGCCCCAAGTGGCCGGCGGCTGCCCTAGGGCGCCTGCCTTGCTGCGCCCCCCTTACCATATTTGGTCATGGGGGAAGGAAAGGGAGCTGGCTGCCTTAGGGCGCCTCCCCTTTCCTTCCCTCCCTCCTTTGGTGCGTGGGAAGGGGGTAGAGGGGCACACCAGCCCCTTGTGGGATGGTGTGCTCTTCCCCTTTTGGCCCATAAGGCCCAAAAACTTCCCGGGGGACAGATACGACCATTTTGCATCATGTTTTCCTATTGTTATTTATATTGTTTTATTGTATAATAATGATTTTTGGAGTAATTCTAGTGCCTTTGCTCTCATAATATGCAAGGTATGCACCAAGGGGGAGAATTCTGGCAACTGGAAATCTGGACCTAAAAAAGCTACGTCAAGCTACCTATTCTGCACAACTCCAAATGAGCTGAAACTCCAAGGATTTTTTTATGGAATATTTAAGGAATATTGGAGCAAATAAGTACCATAGGAGGGCCACCAGGTGGGCACAACCCACCTGGGTGCGCCAGGAGGCCCAGGCGCACCCTCGTGGGTGTTGCCCTCCTCGTCCCACCTCCGGTGCCCATCTTCTGGTATATAAGTCATTTTGACCTAGAAAAAATAGGGGGAGGACATTCGGGACAAAGCGCCACCGCCTCGAGGCGGAACTTGGGTAGGAGCACTTTTTCCCTCTGGCAGAGCGATTCCGTTGGGGGAACTTCCCTCCGGGAGGGGGAAATCATCGTCATCATCATCACCAACAGCTCTCCCATCTTGGGGAGGGTTATCTTCATCAACATCTTCACAGCACCAACTCCTATCAAACCCTAGTTCATCTCTTGCGTTCAATCTTTGTATCAAAACTATAGATTGGTGCCTGTAGGTGACTAGTAGTGTTGATTACATCTTGTATTTGATTACTATATGGTTTATTTGGTGCAAGATTATATGTTCAGATCCATTATGCTATTCAATACCCCTCTCTTGAGCATGTTTATCATTTGTGAGTATTTACCTTCATTCTTGAGGTCACGGGAGAAATCATGTTCCAAGTAATCATGTGAACTTGATATGTGTTCGATATTTTTATGGTATGTATGTTGCCATTCTCTTAGTGGTGTCATGTGAACATCGACTACATGACACTTCACCATATTTGGGCCTAAGGAAATGCATTGTGGAGTAGTTATTAGATGGTGGGTTGCGAGAGTGACAGAAGCTTAAACCCCAGTTTATGCGCTATTCCGTAAGGGACCGATTGGATCCAAAACTTTAATGCTATGGTTAGAATTTATTCTTAATACTTTTCTCGTAGTTGCAGATGCTTGCGAGAGGGTTAATCATAAGTAGGAGGTTTATTCAAGTAAGAACAACACCTAAGCACCGGTTCACCCACATATCAAATTATCAAAGTACCAAGCATGAATTAAGCCAACATCATGAAAGTGACTAGATGAATTCCTGTGTACCCTCGAGAACACTTTGCTTATCATAAGAAACCGTTTTGGCCTGTCCTTTGCCTCAAAAGGATTGGGCTACCTTGCTGCACTTTTTCTACTACTATTGTTACTTGCTCCTTACAAATTATCTTGCTACCAAACTACTCTGCTACTTACAATTTTAGCACTTGCATGCATTACCTTGCTGAAAACCACTTGTCATTTCCTTCTGATCCTCGTTGGGTTTGACACTCTTACTTAACGAAAAGAGCTACAATTGACCCCATACACTTGTTGGTCATCAGGGCCTCCCGAAACCCCTTCCGGCACTCCGGTATATCCCAAAACCTTTTTGTTGTCCAAATATCATGGTCTTATATATCAATCTTTACCCCCGGACCATTCCGGAGCTCCTCGTCATGTCTGAGATCTCATCCGGGACTCCGAACAACATTCGGTCACCAAATCCATATAACTCATATAACACTATATCATTAATGAACGTTAAGCATGCGGACCCTATGGGTTCGAGAACTATGTAGACATGACCGAGACACCTCCCATGTCAATAACCAGTCGCTGAACCTGGATGCTCATATTGGCTCCTACATATTCTACGAAGATCTTTATCGGTCGAACCTTATGAAAACATATGTAATTCCCTTTGTCCATCAGTATGTTACTTCCCCGAGATTCGATCGTCGGTATCTTCATACCTAGTTCAATCTCATTACCGGCAAGTCTATGTACTCGTTCCATAATAAATCATCTTGCAACTAACTCATTAGTCACTTTGCTTGCAAGGTTTCTTATGATGTGTATTACCGAGAGGCTAGAGATACCTCTCTGATACTCAGAGTGACAAATCCTAATCTCGATCTATGCCAACTCAACGAACACCTTCAAAGATACCTGTAGAGCATCTTTATGATCACCCAGTTATGTTATGACATTTTATAGAACATAAGGTATTCATCCGGTATCCGGGAGTTGCATAATCTCATAGTGGAAGGAATATGTATTTGACATTAAGAAAGAATAGCAATAAACTGAACGATCAATATACTAAGCTAACGGATGGGTATTGTCCATCACACCATTCTCCTAATGATGTGATCCCGTTATCAAATGACAAACATGTCTATGGTTAGGAAACCTTAACCATCTTTGATCAATGAGCTAGTCTAGTAGAGGCTTACTAGGGACACGGTATTTTTTTATGTATTCACACATGTATTTAAGTTTCCGATCAATACAATTCTAGCATGAATAATAAACCTTTATCATGAATAAGGAAATATAAATTAATAACTTTATTATTGCCTCTAGGGCATATTTCTTTCAAAAATGGTTTCTTCTAATAGGTAAAGCATTCTTGAGGGTACACGGGAATTTCACCTAGTCACTTTCATCATGTTGATTTGATTCATCTTCGCTACTTAGATAATTTGATATGTGGGTGGACCGGTGCTTAGGTGTTGTTCTTACTTGAACAAACCTCCTACTTATTATTAACCCCCTCGCAAGCATCCGCAACTACGAGAAAAGTATTAAGATAAATTATAAACATAGCATTAGACTTTTGGATCCAAATCAGTCCCTTACGAAATAGCGCGTAAACTAGGGTTTAAGCTTATGTCACTCTAGCAACCCATCATCTAATAACTACTCACAATGCATTCCCTTAGGCCCAAATATGGTGAAGTGTCATGTAGTCAACATTCACATGATACCACTAAGGGAATCACAACATAAATATCAAAATATCGAACACATATCAAGTTCACATGATTACTTGTAACAAGATTTCTCCCTGACCTCAAGAACAAAAGTAACTACTCACAAATTATAATCATGCTCAAGATCAGAGGGGTATTAAATAGCATAATGGATCTGAACATATAATCTTCCACAAAATAAACCATATAGTAAGCAACTACAAGATGTAATCAACACTACTAGTCACCCACAGGTACCAATCAGAGGTTCTGGTACAAAGATTGGACATGAGATGAACTAGGGTTTGAGAGGAGATGGTGTTGTTGAAGATGTTGATGGAGATTGGCCTTCCAAAGATGAGAGGGTTGTTGGTGATGACGATGACGATGATTTCCCCCTCCGGGAGGGGGGGGGGGAGAAGTTTCCCCGGCGGAATCGATCCATCGGAGGGCAAAATTACTCCTGCCCAAGTTCCGCCATGAGACGGCGACGCTTCATCCCGAAAGTCCTCTCCTTATTTTTTTTCTAGGTCAAAAAGACTTATATACCAGAAGATGGGCACCGGAGGTGGGCTGGGCTGAGCACAACCCACCAGGGAGCGCCTGGGGTGCCTGGCGCACCCAGGTGGGTTGTGCCCACCTGGTGGGGCCCCTCCAGTAGTTATTTGCTCCAGTATTTTTCTTATATTCCAAAACAATTCTCCGTAAAATTTTAGCTCATTTGGAGTTGTGCAGAATAGGTAACTCCGACATGGCTTTTTCGGGTCCAGAACTCCAGCTACTGCCATTCTCCCTCTTTGTATAAACCTTGCATATTATGAGAGAAAGTGCTTTAGAATTACTCCATAAAGCATTATTATGCATAACAATATAGTAAATAATAGTAGGAAATCATGATGAAAAATGGACGTATCAACTCACCCAAGCTTAGACCTCGCTTGTCCTCAAGCGAAAACCAAAATTGAAAAAGATGTACACATGCTTAGAGAGAGAGAGAGAGGTGTCGATAAAAATAAAATACGGTCATAGAAGCATCATGTATATTATTATAACAGCAACAAATTTTATCATATAACCTTTATCATATAACTTCTCATGAACAAGTAACAATTCATCACAACATCAAAGTAGAACCATAAACTCTATTGAAAACCAACAAACTATGTTCTCAGTCAACTTTGCCACTACAATTCATCATCTTTTCAAAAGGGTCACGTATCGGAGCCTTTAGGCAAGTCCACATACTCAACCATCATATAATCTTCTACGATTGCTAACACTCACCGCATACACATGAACAAAAAGTTTTAACCGGACACATAGAAATATAGGGGCTTATAGTTTTGCCTCCCAACGCATTCACCTCAAGGGTGATGTCAACAATAATAATTCATGCTCACTCATATATATCCAACTGGATATATGTCCCTAGATCTTTCCTCACCACATGATGCTTGCAAAAAGAGAAAATAAAAAATAAATAGGGAAGACTACTTTGACTCTTGCATAAAAGTAAATACATAAAAGTAAAAGATAGGCCCTTCGCAGAGGGAAGCAGAGGTTGCCATGCACTTTTTGTTTTGCATGTTCAATCTCTTAGTGCAAAAGAACGTCATGTTATATTGTCCCTTATGATAGCAACCTTTATTATGCAGTCTGGCGCTTTTATTATTTTGCCATCTTAGTTCGTACAACGCTCAATTTCTCTTACACTAAATGATCCAACATATTTAGAAGCAATTTTTATTGCCTTTTTGCACTGATGAAAACTTACTTGAAGGATCTTACTCAATCCATAGGTAGGTATGGTGGACTCTCGAAATAAGATTTTGGGTTTAAGGGTTTTTGGATGCACAAGCAATATCTCTACTTAGTGCAGAATTTTTGGCTAGCAAAGATGGGGGCAAGCATCACATGTTAAAGGATCTATGACAATATAACTTCTATGTGAATATGAACAAACATAAATCATTATGTTGTCTTCCTTGTCCAACGTCAACAATTTTGGCATATAATATTTTGATGGGGGCTCACAATCATAAAGATGTCCAAGGTAGTGTTTTTGCATGTGAATCTTCTCCTCCCTTATTAATTCTTTCATGAATTGCATAATTGACCAATGCTATGTTTGTCAATCCCCAATAAATTTTACTACTTATACTTTTCCTTATGTGATGTCATTACTTACCATAAAATAGCATATGATCTTTTTTCATTATTTCTTTTCTTTTGATTGAAACATAAAACTAAATAAAGCAAAACTAGAAATAATCTTTATTATATAAGTCGCACATGATTACATACATAGATAGATAGATCTCTCTAAGAAAACACTCAAAGATAGATCATACTAAACTTTTATTTGACTAATGCAAAAGATAACTAAAGAATGAACTAAGATAGATAAAGGCAAAGAAAGTGATGGTGATACGATACCGGGGCACCTTCCCCAAGCTTGGCACAAGCCAAGGGGAGTGCCCATACCCTGAACTCAAGTATCCTTTGGTGGCAAAGAAGGTGATCACGGTGTAATAGTCATGTTCTTTTTCTCCCGCTTGCATCGAAGGCTGAAATTATCATCCCTAAGATCCTCATTCTCCAGCTCAAGCTTTAATATCTTTTTGCATAATGCTGCCTTGCTATCCTGCAGAAAACAAGACGACATAGGTTGGGTTTTAGTTTTGCTTTGGAGGCTTGACTTCCTGAGGTCCGCATGAAGATCTCTAGGTTGAGGTAGCAGGGCTTCATCTTCGTCGGAGGATGCATCCTCCGCCTCCTCCGAATCAGATTCTTCTTCTTTGGTGGACCATAGGTAGGGATAAATCTCCCCAAAGATCTTTGGATCCACAACATAGTTAGAGACATAGCTCTCTCCTTCCGAATCTTGAGACGACATAATTCAGATCTGTTAGAAAATAGCAAGAAAGAAGAACAGAAGATTTCTCCATGATACGGTGGTCAGTACGTTCGGGTGGTATATAAATATTTTTTATCTTGGGAGATGAAAGTGTGTTATATCGACAAGAGGGGGGTGAATAGGGGATTTTTACAAATTTATCACTAAGGAAATACAACTTGAGGAATTTGCTAAGTGACAAACTACAAGCAGTGGGATAAGTACTCAGGTGCATGCATAACAAGACAGTAGAATAGTCATTGCTACCTCTTAAGCATGCGTTGGTTTTCCCTTGAAGAGGAAAGGGTGATGCAACAAAGTATTTCCCTCAATTTTGAGAACCAAGGTATCAATCCAGTAGGAGACGACACACAAGTCACAAAGTACCTACACAAACAATCAAGAACCTTGCAACCAATGCGGTAAAGGGGTTGTCAATCCCTTCATGGTCACTCGCAAAAGTGAGATCTGATAGAGATAATAAAGTAAATACTTTGGGTATTTTTGTTGTATAGATTGGAAAGTAAAGATTGCAAAATAGTAAACGAGATGTGAAATAATGGAAAAGAGATGTAATATAATAGGAAAGAGACCCGGGAGCCATAGGTTTCACTAGTGGCTTCCCTCAAGATAGCATGTATTACGGTGGGTGAACAAATTACTGCCGAGCAATTGATAGAAAAGCGCATAATTATGAAGATATCTAAGGCAATGGTCATGAATATAGGCATCACGTCCGTATCAAGTAGACCGAAATGATTCTGCATCTACTACTATTACTCCACACATCGACCGCTATCCAGCATGCATCTAGAGTATTAAGTTCATAAAACCGAAGTAACGCATTAAGCAAGATGATATGATGTAGAGGGATAAACTCAAGAAATATGATATAAACCCCATCTTTTTATCCTCAATGGCAACAATACAATACGTGCCTTGCTACCCCTACTGTCACTAGGAAAGGACACCGCAAGATTGAACCCAAAGCTAAGCACTTCTCCCATTGCAAGAAAGTAGGCCAAACTAAACCAATAATTCGAAGAGACTTGTAAAGATATCAAATCATGCATATAAGAATTCAGAGAAGAACCAAATAATATTCATAGATAATCTTGTTCATAAATCCACAATTTATCGGATCTCGACAAACACACCGCAAAATAATTACATCGAATAGATCTCCAAGAACATCGAGGAGAACTTTGTATTGAGAATCAAAGAGAGAGAAGAAGCCATCTAACTAATAACTATGGACCTGAAGGTCTATGGTAAACTACTCACACTTCATCGGAGAGGCAATGGTGTTGATGTAGAAGCCCTCCGTGATCGATTCCCCCTCCGGCAGATTGCCGGAAAAGGCCCCAAGATGTGATCTCATGGGTATAGAAGGTTGCGGCGGTGGAAAAGTGGTTTCATGGCTCTACCTGATGTTTCTAGGGTATAAGAGTATATATAGGTGAAAGAATATGTCGGTGGAGCTACGAGGGGCACACGAGGGTGGGGGCACCCCCCCCCCCGGGCATGCCCTCCTGCCTCGTGGCCTCCTCGTGGAGTTCCAGACTTCAACTCCAAGTCTTCTGGATTGCTTTTGGTCCAAGAAAGATTATTGTGAAGGTTTCATTCCGTTTGGACTCCGTTTGGTATTCCTTTTCTGTAAAACTCTAAAATAGGCAAAAAAAAATAGAAACTGGCAATGGACCTCCAGTTAATAGGTTAGTCCCAAAAATAATATAAAAGAGCATATTAAAGTCCATTAAACATCCAAAACAGATAATATAATAGCATGGAACAATAAAAAATTATAGATACGCTGGAGACGTGTCAAGCATGAAGCATCTGCAAGCTTAATTCCTGCTCGTCCTCGAGTAGGTAAATGATAAAAACAGAATTTTTGATGTGGAATGCTACCTAACATAATTATCAATGTAATTTTCTTTATTGCGGTATGAATGTTCAGATCTGAAAGATTCAAGACAAAAGTTTAATATTGACATAAAGATAATAATACTTCAAGCACACTAACAAAGTAATCATGTCTTCTCAAAATAACATGGCCAAAGAAAGTTCATCCCTACAAAATCATATAGTTTGGCCGTGCTCCCTCTTCGTCACACAAAATGTTCAAATCATGCATAACCCCGATTTCAGCCAAGCAATTGTTTCATACTTTAGTATTCTCAAACATTTTCAACTTTCATGCAATACATGAGCGTGAGCCATGGACATAGCACTATAGGTGGAATAGAATGGTGGTTGTGGAGAAGACAAAAAGGAGGAAGATAGCCTCACATCAACTAGGCGTATTAATGGTCTATGGAGATGCCCATCAGTACATATCAATGTGAGTGAGTAGGGATTGCCAAGTAACGGATGCACTAGATCTATAAATGTATGAAAGCTCAACAAAAGAAACTAAGTGGGTGTGCATCCAACTTGCTTGCTCACGAAGACCTAGGGCATTTTGAGGAAGTCCATCATTGGAATATACAAGCCAAGTTCTACAATGAAAATTCCCACTAGTATATGAAGTGACAACATAGGAGACTCTCTATCATGAAGATCATGGTGCTACTTTGAAGCACAAGTGTGGAAAAAGGATAGTAGCAAGGTCCCTACTCTATTTTTCTCTCATTTTTTTGTTTGGCTTCTTTGACCTCTTTTTTTCATTGGCTTCTTTGGCTTCTCTTTTTTTATTTCCTCACACAAGACAATGCTCTAATAATGATGATCATCACACTTCTATTTAATTACAACTCAAGGATTACAACTCGATACTTATAACAAAATATGACTCTGTATGAATGCCTCCGGCGGTGTACTGGGATGTGCAATGAATCAAGAGTGACATGTATGAAAAATTATGAATGGTGGCTTTGCCACAAATACGATGTCAACTACAAGATCATGCAAGGCAATATGATAATGATGGAGCGTGTCATAATAAACGGAAAGGTGGAAAGTTGCATGGCAATATATCTCGGAATGGCTATGGAAATGCCATAATAGGTAGGTGTGGTGGCTGTTTTGAGGAAAGTAAATGGTCGGTTTATGGTACCGGCGAAATTTGCACGGTACTAGAGAGGCTAGCAATGGTGGAAGGGTGAGAGTGCGTATAATCCATGGACTCAACATTAGTCATAAAGAACTCACATAATTATTGCAAAAATATACAAGTCATCAAAACCAAGCACTACGCACATGCTCCTAGGGGAAGGGTTAGTAGGAGTTAACCATCGTGCGGTTCCAACCTCCACACGTAAGGAAGACAATCAAATAAACACCTCATGCTTCCAATTTGTTACACAACGGTTACCATACGTGCATGCTATGGGACTTGCAAACCTCAACACAAGTATTTCTCAAATTCACAATTACTCTACTAGCATGACTCTAATATCACCATCCCCATATCTCAAAACAATCATCAAGCATCAAACTTCTCATAGTATTCAACGCACTTTTTATGAAAGTTTTTATTATACCCATCTTGGATGCCCATCATATTAGGACTAGTTTTATAACCAAAGCAAATTACCATGCTGTTCTAAAATACTCTCAAAATTATATAAGTGAAGCATGAGATATCAATAATTTCTGTAAAATAAAACAACCACCGTGCTCTAAAAAGATATATGTGAATCACTAGAGCAAAATTGTCTAGCTCAGAAGATATAAGTGAAGCACATAGAGTATTCTAATAAATTCTAATTCATGCGTGTCTCTCCCAAAAGGTGTGTACAGCAAGGATGATTGTGGTAAACTAAAAAGCAAAGTCTCAAATCATACAAGACGCTCCAAGCAAAACACATATCATGTGGTGAATAAAAATATAGGCTCAAGTAAAGTTACCGATAGACGAAAACGAAAGAGGGGATGGCTTCCGGGGCATCCCCAAGCTTAGGCTTTTGGTTGTCCTTGAATTTTACCTTGGGGTGCCTTGGGCATCCCCAAGATTAGGCTCTTGCCACTCCTTATTCAAAATCCATCAAGTCTTTACCCAAAAACTTGAAAACTTCACAACACAAAACTTCAACAGAAAATCTCATGAGCTCCGTTAGTATAAGAAAATAAACCACCACTTTAAGGTACTTGTCGGTGTCAAAACCGGCGGATCTCGGGTAGGGGGTCCCAAACTGTGCATCTAAGGCTAATGGTAACAGGAGGCGGGGGACACAATGTTTACCCAGGTTCGGGCCCTCTCTATGGAGGTAATACCCTACTTCCTACTTGATTGATCTTGATGATATGAGTATTACAAGAGTTGATCTACCACGAGATCGTAGAGGCTAAACCCTAGAAGCTAGCCTATGATTATGATTATTATTGTCCTACGTACTAAACCCTTCGGTTTATATAGACACCGGAGGGGGCTAGGGTTACACAGAGTCGGTTACAGAGAAGGAGATCTACATATCCGAATAGCCAAGCTTTCCTTCCACGCAAAGGAGAGTCCCACCCGGACACGGGACGAAGTCTTCAATCTTGTATCTTCATAGTCCAACAGTCCGGCAAAAGTACATAGTCCGGCTGTCCGTGGACCCCTTAATCCAGGACTCCCTCAGTAGCCCCTCAACCAGGCTTCAATGACGATGAGTCCGGCGCGTAGATTGTCTTCGGCATTGCAAGGCGGGTTCCTTCTCCGAATACTCCATAGAAGATGTTGAACACAAGAATTGTGTCCGGCTCTTTAAAACAAATTTCACATACCACCGTAGAGAGCACAATATTCCATAAATCTAATCTGTTGACAACTTTCCGCAGCGTGACACCACGCCACGGCCCGGTTATTATTCGAACCATTTTCTCAACCTGTTGCTGCGCATATTGCGAGGCGGTTTCATTGGCACGTCTTGTCAAAGCAGAGATCGTGTCCCCTTATCACGGGATTCTCATCAATACGGGTGTGGGTAACCCAACCGCGCTATCAACGCGGCGCTTGGGGAATAAGCGAGTTTACCGGGCAAGTGGGGAGGCGCAGGATCCCTGCTGCCTTTATAAGGAGATAAGGACTCCTCCTTTTTCACCCATGCCTTCTCCTTCCTCTGCTCATCCATTCTCTCGCACTCGAGCTCCGGTGCCCAAGCACTCGTCTTCTCCGCCCATAAGGCCCTCAAAAAATGTCTGGATCCGAAGCAGGAGGCAAGTGGATGGCAAGGATATCAAAAAACTTCAGGACACCAGGTATCTGGCCAAGAAAATCAGCCATCGCCTCTCGACGGTGGGACAGATCGTCCCAACCCCGGAACCCCACGAGAGGGTCGTATTCCTCCCACATTTTGTCCACGGGCTAGGGTTTCCCCTCCACCCATTTGTTTGCGGCATCATGTATTACTACAGGATCGATTTTCACGATCTATCCCCCAATTCCTTCCTAAACATCTCGACATTCATCATTGTGTGCGAGGCCTTTCTCCGCATCTCACCACACTTCGGCTTATGGCTGAAGATTTTTAATGTGAAGCCCAAGGTAGTGAGTAGCGAGCAAGACCAATGCGGAGGCGCCATGGTGATCAAGATGCCCAACGTCACATGGCCAACAGGTACTTTTAATGATTCCGTCAAAGAGTGGCAGCAGCAGTGGTTTTACATCACTGAGCTGTGCGGCACGAAATTGGTCGCCGCTCCCGAATTCCGATCTAGAGCTCCCTTGCGGCTTACGTCCTGGCCCAAGAAGGGCCTGAGCTGGTCTTCACCCGATGCATTGTCGGCGCTCCAGACGCGCGTCGAGGATATGGAAGACAAGAATATCAAACTTGTCAATGTAGTCCAGGTGATGTTAGTTCACCGGA
This sequence comes from Triticum dicoccoides, assembly GCF_002162155.2. Lineage (NCBI taxonomy): Eukaryota > Viridiplantae > Streptophyta > Magnoliopsida > Poales > Poaceae > Triticum > Triticum dicoccoides. The sequence goes on from NC_041387.1 coordinate 439,610,117, forward strand.
TTCTCCCTTGTCAACATAGGGCCTGCAATTTGTGGGAATTTGATCCAGCCAAGCACCAGACCCTGTCGGAGTTCTTTGGCTCCTCGCATAAGGACATCTGGAAGGTGCTCTTTAAGTCCGGCAAATCGTGTCTGGACTCAGCCAAAGACCACGGGTACCAACTGTCCCATCCTTTAAGTTCGGTAAGCCATTATATGTTGGCAAGTCACACGTTTTATTCGCATAACCCAAGGTAAATGCTCAATGTGTTTTGCAAAACTCTCCTAGGGCTGGACGAAGAAGGCAGGGCAGATCTATAGTCTGGCCCCACTGCCATAAGAACCGGTCGGCCCACTTCTGAAGAAGATGCTGGTCCCGGCGCCTTACAAGGCGCCGAAGAAGAAGGCCAAGAAGGAGGCCAAAGAGACCAGGGGCGGCCTTTGTCGCCGCTGCACTTCAGACACAATATCCGAAGACTCGGAAGCACTTTCTTACTCCGGAGAGGACGACGAGGAGGAGGAAAACCAATCCTCAGCGAAGGGAAGAAAGAAAAGGACGGCCTCCACATCCTTGGAGACCGAGTCACCTAAGAGGGGAAAAACTCCCCTTCCGGAGGAGTCCCCGGCGCTACCGACAGCGGCCCAGAGTGGGATCCGAGGGCCCAGCCCCTAGTGAATTCGTGAGTATAAAACCCGAACACGCTTGCGTATCCAGACCCACTATGGCATAACGTTTTAATTATTGAGCCATAATTTTTGCAGTCCAGCGAGGTCCCGCATAGAACAATCCTCATCGGAGGATTTACTGAGTTCGGATGCTATGGACAGCAGGACACCCCCGAAGGCCCCCTCCCCAAAACACGTGAGTGATTCCGAGGCATCGTCCCAAAGGGACCTAAGCCAAGGAGTGGGCGACAAGAACGTCAAGGCAGCGTCGGGGGTCAAACCTTGGTGACCGGACACATGGGAGAAAAGGCTCCCATGGACATCGACAATGGGGGCTATCTCAAATCCCCCCCCCCCCTGCCGGACACAGTTCCGGAGACCGATACGGCTTCAAAATCATGCAAGCAGCCTCCCTTGGCTGGAGGGGGTGCGCCTGTTCCACCGGCAACCTCAGTCCATCCAGAGATGCCGAATACTTTATCAGTTGCGCCGAAGAGTGCCTCCATCATCAACGAACATCGTGCCCTTATGGGTGCAGTGATTGAGAAGATTCAGTCCGCTGAGAGTGGACTGAATGAAGCCTGCGCCAACCTGATAACGGGCTTTGAGGTATGTTTTGTGAGGTTTCGAAGAGTGTCATAGTATAGGTAGTAGCCCCTGATACACTATTCGGTGAAAGAAGGAGCCGGACAGAGGATCAAATATATATTCGCAGGAGACTCACTTTATGGCATCTCTCTCTCTCTTTATTTTATAAGAAGGCATCTATAGCGACTGCCTCCTCTCGTACTGTGGAAGTCTCCGGACTGAAGCAGAGCCTGGAGCGGGCCGAAGAAGAACTTGGCCGAGTGAAGAAACAGTTGGAGGATAACCACGGTATACAAAAATCTTGTTCGCGTTAGCGCGAATGACTAAGTTAATATGACGAAAATATTTTGATGACATGCTCTAGGGTGACAGCCGAGATTGAGGCTCTTAAGAAGGTTGTGGCTGAAGCCGAGAAGAAGGCGGCCACAGAGCAGGCTCTTCGTGAGAAGCACGAGGCCAAGGTTGTTGAAGCGGAGCAAGAGCTTCAAGAGGCTATGAAGAAATGCGAGATCTTGGAGCAGAGTTTAATGGAGAAAGAGTCCGAACTCGCCCAGGCTCATCAAGCCGCACGCGATGCCCGGGGGGAAGCCCAAGGCGCCCTGCAGAAAATACAAGGGGCGAGGAAGATCGCGGCGGGTAAAGCTTTTTCTATGCAAAGCAGGTATTTGAAGGGAAAAATCGCGTTTACTAATGAATTCGGATTTCTCCAGGGGTATTTGCGGAGCTGCCACGCAGCATATCTGATGATGCACAGTTCTATCGAGTCGAAGAGAGGAGTACTGCGGAGAAGCTGTTCTGGTCGCAGTATCTGGCGCTGGTGTATCCAATGCCTTTTGCCGATCAGTTGAAACAGCTGATCAAACTGCATAAGGCGGCCGAACTAGCCATGAAGGATTTGATTATCCGGCTATGGCTTGCTGAGCAGATTCCAAGCAGCAACTTCGGGCTCGTGAAGTGGCTTGTGAGTGCCTGCCCTCGACTTGAAGTCATCAAGCGGTCGGTCTGTATAGAGGGTGCGTGAATGGCCTTCGCCCGTGCAAAGGTGCACTGGGGGAAGATGGACGTTGAGAAGCTGATGACCAAGGGACCGCCAGAGGGGAAGGATCACCGCAAGCCTGAGTTATATTATGACAGTGTCCTGAAAGGATCCCGCCTTGCGGTGGAGCAATGCGTCAAGGACATTATATTCCCATGAATACATTCATGTCGTCCTTTGTAATGTTGAACAAGGCCATTTCTATTATTTATTGCCTGTTATTTGAAAAAAATTCCTCCAATGCGGCCATTTTATATATATTAATCCTGAGAGTTGGCCAGTCGTCGGCTTCTACCCCCACATAGGAAGTACGGGGGTGTTCGAGATAAACTTGAGCACTCTGTATCCCAATTTTGGGTCCTTGAAGGAGGTGTTCAGCACAACGAACCAGGCAATCGGACTATAAGGCTTTATCACTCTCACTTAGCCATAGGTTTTTGATAATAGGAAGGTAGGCGCAGACCCTGGTGTTCGGAAGACCGCACGAGGGGCTCTATAAGCACCTGATCGGAGGAAAAGTCGATCCATCGCACGCTGCATTAGTTATGGCATAATGTGGAAGAAATCCTTAAAGATTTTACAACCTCTCGAAGAGCTGACCAGCTCTCGCCGCATCATGATAGTCAGTTTTCGGCTTTCTCTACTGAGGCGCTCGTCCGGAAGAATCGGAACACAATCGCATTAGTTCTCCCTGTGCCGCCTTAGCTGATATAGCAGAACGTAAGGCAGCAAAACATGGGAGCCAGGCAAACCCAACTATTGACCCAAGACATGATTCCGAGCTGATGCATATAATGCTATAAGTTCCGGGTGTCGAACGATCGTGAAGGTGTTCGGACTTTATTGCCGTATTATCGGTACAATGAAGCCCCTGGCATATTAAGGCATATCGCGACGTATAGATGCCATTTGACAAAAAGTGTTGATAAGAAACAACAGCAGATAAGCGTCATATAAAGCCACATGTTGTAATTGAATAACACGTCGATGTGATGAGTACAGGTAATGTGATAAATATAAATATGACTTCGGAACCTGCTGAGACCACGCGGGAGGAGGCCGCGTGCGGATCTGAAGTGTAGTCGGATGGTCATCGAGGGGAATATCTAAGGATTCCTTCATGCGTTCCAGCTGTTTCCATGCCGCCAGTCCTGTCCTACACAAAAGTGAACCACAAAAGAAAATGCAAGAAACGTTTGTGTGCCACGGAGCGGTTGATTTGCAGTGCGTGGCCTATCTTAGCCTTGCCTCCGTTTACTGTCGGAGTGTTTTAATTGAACTCCGGACGAGCCGGGCTATCCTGCCGTGAAGTAGTACGGACTCCCTTGGAGGTGTCCGGGAGCTTGGACGTCGACTCGAGGTTCGATTGAAAGATGCCACTCAGTGCTTCTACTGTTAAGGTGGTGGTATACTCTTCGGCACAGAGGGGGAGTTCGGCCTTGCCATTAACTGTTATGACGCCGCGTAGACCGGGCATCTTGAGCTTTTAGTAGGCATAATGTGGCACCACGTTGAATCTAGCAAACACGGTTCGTCCGAGCAGTGCATGATAACTACTGCGAAAAGGGATGATGTCGAAGGTTAACAATTCGGTACGGTAATTGTCCGGTGATCCGAAGACTACCTCAAGAGTGATGGAGCATGTACAACGGGACTCCACACCTGGTATAACACCTTTAAAGGTGGTTTTAGTGGGCTTGATCATCGAAGGATCAATACCCATCTTGCGCACTGTGTCATGATATAGCAGGTTTAGCCTGCTGCCTCCGTCCATAAGGACTCGTGTGAGGTGGAATCCGTTAATTATTGGGTCAAGGACTAGTGCGGCTGAATTGCCTGATTGGTATTGGCCGGACGATCCGGATGGTCGAAAGTGATCGGCCATAATGTATATTGTGGGGTGACTGGCTTCGTTAAGTCGACATCCCTAAGAGTGCGCATCCGTTCCAGCTTGGGAATGTGGGTGGCGTTTATCATATTCACCATTTTGATTTGCGGGGGAAATTTCTTTTGTCCTCCTGTGTTTGGTGGTCGGGGCTCCTCGTCGTCGTCATCGCTTTGAGACCCCTTCTCCTTGTTTTCGGCACCTGACCTGCCGGCTTGTTCGAAAACCCATCATTGTTTGTTGGTATGATTGGCTGGTGTTCCTGGGGTTCCATGAATTTGGCATGGACGGTCGAGTATGCGGTCCAGACTGGACGGGCCTGAATTGTTCTTTTGAAATGGCTTCTTCTGCTGATCGGACTTAGTCAGTGATCTGGCCCCCAATTTCATCAAGTACCTCCCAGTGGGATGGACTTCCATGATCTGGCCCCCAATTTCATCCTCAACATCTCAGTGTTTATCATCGTATGCGAGGCCTTCCTCCGCATTACGCCCCACTACGGCCTATGGCTGAAGACCTTCAACGTGAAGCCAAAGGTGGTGGTCGGCCAGCAAGCGGAGTGCGGGGGCGCCATGGTGGGCAAGATGCCCAATGTCACCTGGCCCGAAGGCTTCTTCGTGGAGTCCGTGAAGGGGTGGCAATCGAGGTGGTTCTACATCACCAAGCCGTGCGACACCAATTGGGCGGCGACCCCCGAATTTCGATCCGGCGTCCCCATGCGGCTCACCTCCTGGAAAGAGAAGGGCTTAGCCTGGGGCTCATCGGTGGAGCTGACCTGACTTCAAACCTGCGTCCAAAATATGATAGGCAAGAAGAACAAGCTTGTCACCGTGGTCCAGGTCATGCTCATCCACCGGATCCTTCCATGTCAAAGACGGGCTTACAATCTGTGGGAGTTCGACCCGGCCGAACACCAGATGCTGCAAGAGCTTTTCGGCACGACGCACGAAGACATCTGGAAGGTGCTCTTCAAGGCCAATGAGGTCCCTCCACCCATAACTGAAGATCGCGGACTTAGCGCGAAACGCCAAGCCCATCTGGTGAGTTTTTATATTTTGCAAGATGTGCCTTTTACCAGCACATTCGCGGGAGGAATCTAAGCCTCCATGCCAATTTAACAGGACTGGGTAGCGATAGCAGAGCGGATTGACTGTCTGGCTTCGCTACCTGAAGATCCAGAATCAACTCTTATAACGAAGATGTTTTTCCGGTGCCCTATGAGGTGACGGAGAAGAAGGCCATGGGGACTAGGAAAGGTCTCCGGTGCAAGGTTGTATCAGACACGACGTCCGAAGACACCGAGGGGCACTCCTCCAACGAAGACGAGGAGGAGGAAGAGGAAACCCCTCCTCCCCCCAACCGGGGGGCGAAGAAGAGAAAGGCCTCCCCGCAGGGGGAGGCCGAGGCGTCCAAGAAGGGAAAGACCTTCCTTCTGGAACACTCCACCACAGCCACCTACAGCGGCGAGGAGTGATTGCCCAGGGACAAGCCCCTGGCTAAGTCGTAAGTATCTGGACGCTATAATACTTCCAGTATGTTTTGCTTTATTGCTTCTTAGCATGCCGAACATGCATATGCAGTCTGGCTAAATCCCATATCGAGGTATCCTCTTCCGAGGGTCCCCGGGCCCGTCGGCGATGAACAGCGATTCACTCCTGACAGCCTCCTCCCCCAGGCCCGCGGACGACACCGAGGTGTTGTCTCAGAGGATACCGGACCAGGGGGAGATAGCTCTGGAGACGCCCCAGGAGAAATCCCAATCGTCGGGCACAAGGGGGGGGGAAGACCCCCATGGACTCCTATAACGGGGGTCGCAGCAAGTTTGGCCCCCAGCGGAATACGGATCCGGAAACCCAAGCGGTTCCAAAGTCAGGCAGGCAGCCTCTCTCTAAGGGGGGCGAGCCGCCTGTACCGGTGACCTCTATCCATCCAGAGGCATCGGACAACTTACTGGAAACGCTTCGCGGCGCTTCCATTGATGAAGAACACCGTACTCTTATGAGTACAGTGATTGAGAAGGTCCGGTCCGCCAAGAGCAGATTGACCGAAGCCTGCGCCAGCCTCCTAACAGGCTTTGAGGTAAGTAATAAAATTGTAGGAAAATATCACAACATAGACAGTAGCGCCTGATGCTCTTTTTGGAGTTCGGAAAGAAAGGCCGAACAGAGGATCAAATAACATCCGTAGGAGTCTAATAAAAGATGTCTATGTGAATAAGCAGGCGTCGCTGCTGGCCGCTGCCGCTCGTACTGCAGAGGTCTCCGGACTGAAGCGGGACCTGGAGCGGACCTAGGGAGAGCTCGGCCTCGTGAAGAGGCAGCTCGAGGAAAACAAAGGTATACAATACCCCGTCTGTATATTTATAAAGGAAAAATGGTTTCTGCTAATAGAAATGTCATGAACTTTAACATGGGCCACGACTGAGGTGGCGGCCCTTAAGAAGGCGCTGACCAAGGCCGAAGATAAAGCGGCCAAGGAACACCTTGATCGTAAGAAGCAAGAGGCCCGAGTCAATGAGGTCCAGCAAGAGCTCTAGGATTTCGTCCAAAAATACGAGTCCCTGGAGCGTGACTCTAAGACTCAAGAGTCTGAGCTTGCTAAGGCTCTCCAGAGCATGCGAGACGCCAAAGCCGAAGCCCAAAAGGCCCTCCAGGAGATTCAGGCGGCCAAGAAGATTGCGGCGGGTAAGGCATTCATTATGCAAAGCAAGCATGTGAAGGAGGCTTTCCTGTTACTTACCCGAATTTGGAGCTCTCCAGGAGCGTTCACAGGTCTGCCGCGCAGCATATCTGATGCCGCAGAGTTCTATCGAGCCGAGGAAGGGAGCTCGACGGAGAAGTTGTTCTGGTCTCAATATATTGGGACCGAACATCCGATGCCCTTGAGCGACCAACTGAAGCAACTGGTCGAACTGCACAAGGAGGCCGAACTAGCCATGAAGGACCTCATAGTCCGGCTATGGCCTGCCGAGCCTCTGCCCAGCAGCTACTTCGGCCTCATAAAGCGGCTTGTGAGTGCCTTCCCACGGCTTGAAGTCATAAAGCGGTCAGTTTGCATTGAAGGTGCGTGAATGGCCTTCGCCTTCGCAAAAGTGCACTGGGTGAAGATGGATGCCAAGAAGCTGATGACGGAGGGGCCACCGAAGGGCAAGGAGCACCGCCAGCCGGAAAAGTATTATGACAGTGTCCTGAAGGGCTCCCGCCTTGTGGTGGAGCATGTGCTAAGGATGTAATCTTTGGGTGAATGTACTCATTTTATCCTGTAATATGAAACAAGTTCTTTTGCGTAATATAACGCTTGTTGATTTAAAATTTTACCTTTTGTGCGGCCGTTTATAAAATCTGAGAGTTGGCCAGTTATCGGCTTCTGCCCCCATGTAACTAGTACAAGGGTGTTCAGGATAAATCTAAACACTCTTTATCCAAAATTTTGGTCCTTTAAAGAGGTGTTTAGCGCAACGAACAAGGCAATCGGACTATACGGCTTTATTACACTCACTTAGCCATAGAAGTTCTATAATTTTAAATTTTGGTGTAGCCCCTGGTATTCGGAAGGCCGAATTTGGTGCGCTATACACGCCTAAATCGGACAAAGACTGATTCCTCGCCCAAAGCGGAAAAAATCTTTAAGGATTTGAGACCTCTCGAACAGCAACCAGCTCTCACCGCATCATGACAGTCAGTTTTCGGCTTTCTCTACTGAGGTGCTCGTCCGGAAGAACCGGGACACAATCGCAGTAGTTCTCCCTGTGCCACCTTAGCCGATATAGCGGAACGTAAGGCAGCAAAACATGGGAGCCGGGCAACCCAACTATTGACCCAAGACATGATTCGGAGCTGATGCTTATAATTCTATAAGTTCGGGGTGCCGCACTGTCGAAAGTGTTCAGACTTTCTTGCCGTGTTATTGGGCACACTGAAGCCCCTGGCGAACTGACCGTACCAGAATGTACATGTGCAATTTGTAATAAATAAACAGTCAAGGAAAACAGAAAAATAAATGTAGTAATAAGTTGACGCTGCACATTATTTTCCATTGTTTATTTAAATGATACGTCAAGGCATATGTATACAAGTAGCGCGATAAGCAAAAAATAGGACTATTTGACATTTTCTAACCAAGAGCGAGCTGTGTGTGGGTATGTAAAACAGGTATAGCGATCGTTAACGGAGACCACCTGAGGATTCCCTTGTACGTCAAAGCTCCTTGCCTTCTTGGTGTTTCCGTCCCGTGATGGGTCCGATAATTAGGTTATTGAAAGAGCCTCGAGAAGATAGGGACCTGAAAGAAAGAAAAGGGTGAAGGTATACGGGTCCTAGGGCGGTTGAGCCGCATTTTGGACCGCATTGTAGCTGTGCCTCTGCCTATGCCCATGGTATTTTAAGTGCGTAATTATGTACGCACGGCACAAATTTCACCGCTTGACTGGGACTAGGACGGAGGCCGAATTGCTAGGCGAGCTCTGGACGTGCCGAATGATCCTGTTGCAGGGTACTTCAGACTCGCTTGACAGTGTCCAGGGGCTTTATTGCCAAATTGGAGGTCTGCCTAAGGAGGCTGCTCTATACTTCTGTTGCGAGGGCCGCAGTGTGTTCCTCCGTGTGGAGGGACCGCTCTGTGTTTCCATTGACTGTTATAACCCGGCGAGGTCCTGGCATCTTGAGCTTGAGGTAGGCATAATGCGGCACCACATTGAATCTGGCGAATGCGGTTTGTCCGAGCAGTGCATGATAGCCACTGCGGAAGGGGACGATATCGAAGATTAACTCCTCCCTTCGGAAATTGTCCGGAGATCCGAAGACTACTTCCAGTGTGATCGATCCTGCGCAACAGGCCTCTACACCTAGTATGACACCTTTAAAGGTGGTTTTGGTGGGTTTGATCCTCGAGGGATCGATGCCCATTTTGCGCACTATATCCTGATAGAGCAGGTTCAGGCTGCTGCCACCGTCCATAAGGACTCGTGTGAGGTGGAATCCGTCAATGATAGGGTCAAGGACTGGTGCGGCCAAACCGCCATGACGGATACTGGTCAGATGGTCCCTGCAATCAAAGGTGATCGAACAAGAAGACCATGGGTTGAACTTTGGGGCTACTGGCTCCATCGCGTAGACATCCCTTAGTGCACGCTTCCGCTCCCGCTTGGGAATATGGGTGGCGTATATCATATTTACCATTTTTACTTGGGGAGGAAATTTCTTCTGTCCTCCTATGTTCGGCGGCTGAGGCTCCTTGTCGTCATCACTATGCGGCCCCTTTTCCTTGTTTTGGGCATTCAACTTGCCGGCTTGTTTAAACACCCAACATTCTCTGTTGGTGTGGTTGGCTGGTTTATCAGGGGTGCCGTGAATTCTACATGAGCGATTAAGTTTGCGGTCCAGACTGGACGGGCCCGGGTTGTTTCTTTGAATGGCTTTTTCTGCTGACTGGACTTAGAGCCACTGGATCCAGCATTGACGGCCGTGTCTTCGGCGCTATCGCCATTATTGTGACGCTTGTGTCTGTTGCGCCGGGGCTTGCCGTTGTTATCTCTGACGTCTAAAGTGCCAGGATTTCTTGATGTGTTGTTGCTATGAGCCAACCAGCTATCCTCGCCCGCACAAAAGCGGGTCATAAGTGTCGTAAGGGCTGCCATGGATTTCGGCTTCTCTTGGCCTAGGTGTCGGGCAAGCCACTCATCACGGATGTTATGCTTAAAGGCCGCTAGGGCTTCAGCGTCCGAACAGACGACAATTTGGTTCTTTTTAGTTAGGAACCGAGTCCAGAATTTCCTGGCTGACTCTCCGGGCTGTTGGGTTATGTGACTTAAGTCATCAGCGTCCGGTGGTCGCACATAAGTGCCCTAGAAGTTGTCAAGGAATGCGTCTTCCAGGTTCTCTCAACTGCCTATGGAGTTCGCCGGCAGGCTATTCAGCCAATGCTGAGCCGGCCCCTTGAGCTTTAGTTGGAGGTATTTGATGGCATGTAGATCGTCACCGCGGGCCATGTGAATGTGGAGAAGGAAATCTTCAATCCATACCGCGGGGTCTGTTGTCCCATCATATGATTCGATGTTCACGGGCTTAAACCTTTCTGGGAACTCATGGTCCATTACTTCGTCAGTGAAGCATAGGGGGTGTGCAACACCTCTATGCCGGGCTACATCACGACGCAGTTCAAATGAGTCTGGTCGGTTGTATTCGGCCCGGCCGGATTTATATTTAGTGTATCCGACATCGTGATCACCGTCACGCACTGGGGCGCGCCCCCGTGATCTGTAGATCGACCTTGACTGTCCTGCTTTGTTTTCCAACACGTCTTGCAGGTCCTACGTGTAGCCCTGTGCCTTCGTGTTTTTGTTTGATTGGCAACGGGGTGTGGGCTGATATGCTGCTTTGTCTCAGCCATGGGGTGGCCGGTCAGCCGCATCCTGCGCTGGTAGTGTAGGCTCTAGTGCCTCCTCCTCAAATTGAGGTAACAACTTGCGCTTTGGGTAATTTTTGGTTGGGTGCTCGAGTCCATATTCCTCGGCTGCCAGGACCTCGGTCCATCTATCAGTTAGCAGACCTTGATCAGCTTGGAGCTGCTGCTGCTTTTTCTTTAGGCTTTTTGCAGTGGCTATAAGCCAGCGCTTGAAGCGCTCCTGCTCGACTCAAGAAACCAAACTGATTGAAACAGTGAGTTTGAATTGCTTGTGCCAGCGGTAGTGGCCAGTAACTCGAACACTACACCAAGACAGGTCTTTGAAGCTGTCTCACTGTCTTCAAGATAGTTTTCCTTAGCTATTTTATCAGCTTTGTTGGAGACCAACAAGGATGTCTCACTATCCTAAACCTTATTTGCATTACTTCCTTTACCATTGCTTAATAAGGCACCCTTCCCCAATAGTCTGTCAGCATTCTAAAAGAAGAAACAAGCAGACACATAACAGGTTTAGCATGTACTAGTATATGAAACTCATTTCGGTGAACTAGTTCATTAGTAAGGTGGACATGATTAAACTACCAAGTCTTCTATTGCCAAGTAGTACATAATAAAAGCATCAAACAAACATATATCTATGTCCTATGGTCACTGCATTGTCTTGCCAAATCAAAATAGAGACACGGTTCAAATCATATCAGTTTAAGACAAAGCAACATTGAAAGAGTACAAAGCTTGGGAAACTACACGTCACAACAACATTTCAGATGGGTCCCATGGGTCTACATATACAACACCACTATTGGCTCTTTTGTGATGCTAGTAATGTGCATGATATGAGAAGTCAACTGTATACACAATTGAAATTGAAATCAACAAAGCTATTTATAAGAGCAAACCTGTTAAAGAAACATGTGTAAACATACATGTTGTGCCATTGGAGTTTCGATTGGATCCTTCAATTTAAAAATAAGTATGTATGAGTAAATATAGTGATACAAGAGCAAAGCAGTATGCACGATAGCAATGGAATCTTAAATGAGAACAGTTGCTCTTCAGGTTTAAGCACTTGTTCTACATGAACAGAGTACAGTAAGACGCATGCATGTAGTACTTAAAAATAAAAAATGAGCTCATAGACCTTACCACATTCTTGGTTCGGGACCAGTACAGAACAAGGCGTTCCTAGTCATCGTACAGTAAATATGTCTCAGGGGAACGCAAAGGAATTTGATCAGTCAAGTACGTTTTCTTCAGGTAATTCTGATACTGCCACCAAGCATTCTTGAAGATAGCAGAGGTATTAGCACAGGTTAACTCATCCTGAGTTTCCAAATAGATCCTTCTCTACAGAGAAAAATGGGAAAATTTGTTGTATTATAACCATCATGGGGGTAGAATGTATGGGACAAAGCAAAGTAATTGCCATGAATAACATTATTTACACATAACTCCTGGACAAACACCTGCAACTGGCATTTTCCTTCATCTTCAGTATAATATTTCCATGATGGGAAGATACGCACATAGGATTTAACAACATCAAATGCGATAGATGCTAAACTACGAATGGCTAGTGATACGTCTCCAACGTATCTATAATTTTTGATTGCTCCATGCTACTTTATCTACTGTTTTAGGCAATATTGGGCTTTATTATCCACTTCTATATTATTTTTGGGACTAACCTATTAACCGGAGGCCCAGCCCAGATTTGCTGTTTTATGCCTATTTCAGTGTTTTGAGGAAAAGGAATATCAGACGGAGTCAAAACAGAACGAAATCAACTGGAGAAGTTATTTTTGGAAGGAAACCCACCTGATGGACTTGGACCCCACGTCAGAAGATACGGGAGGTGCTCACGAGGGTGGGGGGCGCGCCCTCCCCCCTGGGCGCGCCCCCTGCCTCGTGGGGCCCCCGTAGCTCCACCGACGTTCTCCCTGCACCCATATATACCTACGTACCCTAAAACTTCCAGAACAGAAAATAGATCGGGAGTTCCACCGCCGCAAGCCTCTGTAGCCACCAAAAACCAATCGGGACCCTGTTCCGGCACCCTGCCGGAGGGGGATCCCATCACCGGAGGCCATCTTCATCATCCTGGCGCCATCCATGACGAGGAGGGAGTAGTTCACCCTCGGGGCTGAGGGTATGTACCAGTAGCTATGTGTTTGATCTCTCTCTCTCTCTCTCGTGTTCTCTCTCGTGTTCTTCTATGGCACGATCTTGATGTATCCCGAGCTTTGCTATTGTAGTTGGATCTTATGATGTTTCTCCCCCTCTACTCTCTTGTGATGAATTGAGTTTCCCCTTTTGAAGTTATCTTATCGGATTGAGTCTTTTATGAACACTTGATGTATGTCTTGCCGTGATTATCTGTGGTGACAATGGGATATCATGTGCCACTTGATGTATGTTTTGGTGATCAACTTGCGGGTTTCGTGACACTTGGGAACCTATGCATAGGGGTTGGCACATGTTCTTGACTCTCTGGTAGTAGCTTTGGGGCAGTCTTTGAAGTACTTTTATGTTGGTTGGATGAATCTGAGATTGTGTGATGCATATCGTATAATCATGCCCACGGATACTTGAGGTGACAATGGAGTATCTAGGTGACATTAGGGTTTTTGTTGATTTGTATCTTAAGGTGTTATTCTAGTACGAACTCTTTTATAGATCGATCCGAAAGAATAGCTTTGTGGTGGTTTTGTACCCGACCATAATCTCTACATTTGTTCTCCGCTATTAGTGGCTTTGGAGTGACTCTTTGTCGCATGTTGAGGGCTTGTCATATGTTCTATCTATATTATTATTGTTGAGAGAACTTACACTACTGAAAGTATGAACCCTAGGCCTTGTTTCCTACCATTGCAATACCGTTTACGCTCACTTTTATCATTAGTTACCTTTCTGTTTTTATTATTTCAGATTAAAAAAACCTATATCTACTATCTATTTTGCACTTGTATCACCATCTCTTTGCTGAACTAGTGCACCTATACAATTTACCATTGTATTGGGTGTGTTGGGGATACAAGAGACTTTTTGTTATTTGGTTGCAGGGTTGTTTGAGAGAGACCATCTTCATCCTACGCCTCCTACAGATTGATAAACCTTAGGTCATCCACTTGAGGGAAATTTGCTACTGTCCTACAAACCTGTGCACTTGCAGGCCCAACAACGTCTACAAGAAGAAGGTTGTGTAGTAGACATCAAGCTCTTTTCTGGCGCCGTTGCCGGGGAGGTGACTGCTTGAAGGTATATCTTTAGATCTTGTAATTGAATCTTTTTGTTTCTTGTTTTAGCACTAGTTTTTTTATATAAAAGAAAACTAAAAAAATGGAGTTGAGTTTGTCTCATACGCTTCACCTTTTTAATATCTTTCGATAGTATGATGGAAAAGAAAATTGTGCTCAAGTGCTAGAAGAAGAAATCTATAGAATGTTTTTATATGATGAGCATGATTGCAATGTTGTTAGTATGAATTCCTTGAATATCCATGTCGGTGTACTAGAGTAAGGGTACCCTAGTATCCCGAACTTGTGCACGGGCAGTCGCAGCGCCCCGTGGCAAGGCTTGCCAGGTGACCGCCAAGGTCCTCCGTGGTTCCTTTGGAGCCATTCAAGAACAAAGTATTCAAGCCAAGGAGACAAGGCCCCGGCAAGAGGAGCTTGCCGGGAAGGCCAACCAAGGCATCTCAAGGAACTTGCCGTGACGCGCCACGCGTCCCGGCAAGGCCCAGTGAGCAACAAGCTTCCGGACGCGACAAGACAACGACCGCGGAGAGGCGCTTGCCGCGGCAAGCGACCACTCTGTACCCACGCTCCAGCACATCCACCAACGTGTCGCCCTGGGGCCTTTCCAGGTGCGCGTGGCGACAGGCTGTGCAGCCAGCGGTGCGCGGTGGCATGCGACGCTGACAAGATTGCCATCGTGGCAAGTGGTGGCGTCCCTGACGGTCCTTTTTTGCACTGTTTGGGCGACGCAGACGGACATTTAATGCCTTTGTCCCCTGCCGCCAGGGTTAGGTAGGATGCACTGTACGGGTAGCTGTACCAACCACCCCTCTTTTTCCATTTTTACCCTTGGCTACGTTGCCACCTGTCGGTGACCCCTTGTGCATATAAAAGTAGGCCCATGCGCAACGTAGAGGGGGGTTCGAAACCAGAAAACACTCACGCTCAGTCTCGTTAGCAGCTCGAGTGTACTATAGCACTCAGCGCTCCTGAGCAAGAACTCAATACAATCAGACAAGCAGCAGTAGGAGTATTATCTCTCTGGAGAGCTCCAAATCTGGGTAAACTGCTCGTGTGCTTCGCCTCGATCCGCTCTTC
>NC_041387.1:439625193-439637470 GCF_002162155.2 Triticum dicoccoides
GGCCCGGTCCGCCGATCCCCATAGGTGTTCGTGGATCAGCTTCCCCGACATCTTTGGCGCGCCAGGTAGGGGGCGTCGAGGTTGTGTGAACCTGATCCGGCGTGCACACGAGCCAGATCTTCATCTTCTTCATCAACATGCCACCGAAGAAGAAGACTTCGGCGGCAGCTGTTCTGTCCACGTCGATCCCACCATCACCGGAACAATCGGGCGGTGGGGTAGACGCCGGCGGAAGAACGGACATCGACGAGGGAGCTCACGACGCTGCCAGGTCCAAGGACAAGGCTGCGCAGACCTCGGTGTCAGTGCATGTTCCGCGCCCATCTCAGGAGGCGCAGGACCGACGGCGTCATGGTATTCGCAGTACCATACGTTTGTTGGACCAAGATCGAGCTGGTGGATCTCGGGGCACTCAAGACCAGCATGCACGCCAATGTGCTGGCACGAGCGAGGCACGGTCGCCTGGACGGGATACTGCTCCTTCTAACATAGTTAGAAGTCCAAGCATATCCCGCTCCTCGCATCGTTCGCCACTGCCTCCCACCACTCCAGCAGAAGCTTTGGCGCGAGCTCAACTACTCCTGGATTACCCTCCAACAGAAGACAAGATCGATGGATGGAGGGCCACCATTCAGAGTCTCATCGGCTTCGCCAACGGCGACACTCCGCGGTAGCCGAGTACATCGCTGCCGCGGCAGGACCGCCAGGCACGAGCCGACGGCGACGGAACTGGTGGGGGTGCAACCACCATGCGCTCTCCACTCCGAAGGCCAAGATCACCGACTCGCCGGATCCACCTCGACAGCGACTCCACTGCATCATCTGATCCACGAGCTCGTCGCGATCAGCGCCAAGTTCTTCACGAACGACAGCAAGAAGACGCTCGTACTCGCATCGAGCGCCGAAGAGAAGCGCGGCGTCAATCAGACCAGTGCACTGGGCCCTCTGTCGACATGCATGCGCCAGGGGAGCCAGGCGACTTGTCGTACGCGGTAGGTTGCCCTGCGTTCACTCGTGAGCTGCGGCAAGTCCAGTGGCCCAGCACGAAAAATTTCAAGCCAGATGTACCAGAGAAGTACGACGGCAAGTCGCATCCGTCGGAGTTCCTCACCATCTACACCATCGCGGTGCAGGCTGCCGGGGGGCGGGACGACAAGATCCTAGCCAACTACTTCCCGCTGGTGCTCAAGCCCAATGTCAGATCCTGGCTCATGCACTTGCCGGATAACTCCATATCCTCCTGGGCAGACCTATGCCATCAGTTTGTCGGCGCCTTTACAGGCGGCCACAAGCCTCATGGCCAAGAGAGCGATCTTCATCTGCTCGCCCAAAAGATAGGAGAGCCCCTGCGCAAGTACATTCAGAGGTTCAGCCGTGTACAGCACAACATCCCAGATGTCCACCCTGCCACGGTAATCAGCGCGTTCCATCAGAACGTGCGAAACCGCAGGATGCGGGAGGAGATGGCGATGTGCAAGATCAGAGACGTCAGTGAGCTATATGCCCTGGTCGACAAGTGTGCACGTGCTGAGGAAGGAAGGAAACTCCCCGGACAGAATATAGGAGCAGGAGGATCTGATAGTGAGGAGACTGCCCCGGCAAAGAGAAACCGGCGGCGAAACAATAGGAAGAAAAAAGGCAGAGATGTGCTAGTCGTTGAGCAGTCCGGCAACGGAGGCGGCGCCAAGAAAGCCAAGGCTGGTAGCTCCGACAAGGAGATTGCCACAGGCATCAACTACCAGGCTGTGGCGGTCGCCGACAAGCAGGACGACACCAACAAGCAGTACTGCAAGATCCACCGCACCAAGGGCCATGACCTCCAGAGCTGCAAGAAGGTCGAGCAGCATGTCGAGCAGCAAAAGGCTGAATACGAGCGACGCGACAAGGAGAAAACCCAGGAAGGTGCTGGAGGAGCCAGCAAGAAACGTCCCGGCCGAGGAGGACGCCGCGGCAAGGCCAAGCAGCGGCAAGGAGACAGACCTCCCCGCGGCCGCGACAAGGATGAAGATGACGACGACGATGAAGATATGGATGATGACGAGACCGATGAGCAGGAGTTCCAGAAAGCCACAGAGGTCCCGTGCGTTGACGGCGGTGCTTCTCTGCATACTTCACACCGACAGCTCAAGCAGTGGGTGCGGGAAGTCAATGCGGCAGAACCACCCATCGAGTCATGCAAGCCTTTGAAATGGTCAGGCACGCCTATCATATTTGATATTGAGGACCACCCTGATCGCATAACTGCGGTCGGGTGCTTGCCGATGTTGGTTTCACCAACTATCCGCAACCTCAAGGTCACTAAGATGCTAGTTGACGGCGGGGCCGTCTTGAACCTGATCTCCTCCGCGGTGCTCCAGAAACTCCAGATCCCTGATAGCGAGCTCGAAGAGCCCGGCACATTCCAAGGAATCAATCCGAAAGGAGCAAGCCGAAGGGAAAGATCACATTGCCGGTGACATTTGGCGGCGAGTTGAACTTCAGGACTGAGAGGGTCACTTTTGACGTTGCTGACTTTCCATTGCCTTACAATGGGATACTCGACCGTCCAGCACTTTCCAAATTCATGGCAGCCTCTCACTATGCATACAACATGCTGAAGATGCCAGGCCCGATAAGTGTCATCTCTGTCCCTGGCGACAAGAAGGATGCTCTTATTTGCACCGACAAGATCTACCGGGAAGCAGCAGCAGCAGCAAATCGCAAGTCACTTGCCGTTGAAGCTCCCGGGGCGAAGAAGAAGACCAAGTCTGGCAAGAGTTCTGATGCCCACTCCGACAAGCGCACCTCTTCGGAGTGTTGCGCTACCGTCGAGGACGCACCATCGAGCTCCACCGGCAAGTATAAGAAGACAATGACAGCTCCACCAGAGACCAAGAAAGTGTCCGCCAAGGAGGATGGCACTGGTGGTACCTTCACCATCAGTGCCACTCTCGACCCTAAATAGGAAAGCGCGCTCGTTGCTTTCCTGCGGGCGAACGTCGACGTGTTTGCGTGGCAACCGTCTGACATCCCCGGTGTTCCCAGGAAAGTAATCGAGCACCACCTTGCCATCTGTCCTCATGCGCGACCCATCAAGCAGAAAGTCAGGAAACAGGCAGTGGAGCGCCAAGAATTCATTATAGAGAAATCAAGAAATTGGAAGCAGCAGGCCTTGTCAGAGGAGTGCTCCATCCTACGTGGTTGGCCAATCATGTAGTCGTGCATAAGGCAAATGGGAAATGGAGGCTTTGTATCGACTTTACCGATGTCAATAAAGTTTGTCCCAAAGACCCATTTCCCTTGCCGCGCATCGACCAGATTGTTGACTCCACGGCCGGATGTGACTTGCTTTCATTTCTTGATGCATACTCAGGATACCATCAGATCTTCATGGCAGAAGAGGATGAGGAGAAGACCGCATTCATCACCCCATGTGGCACTTACTGTTTCGTACGGATGCCTTTCGGTTTAAAGAATGCTGGTTCAACATTTGCAAGGGTAGTCCATGACGCTTTTGAACCGCAAATACACAGAAATGTGGAAGCCTACATGGACGACATAGTGGTCAAGATCAAGGACAAGGCAACTCTGATTCAAGATTTAGATGAAACCTTTGCAAATCTGTGCAAGATCAACCTCAAGCTTAACCCCGAGAAGTGTGTGTTTGGAGTCCCCTCCGGCAAGCTTCTCGGGTTCTTCGTGTCTCAGTGGGGAATTGAAGCCAATCCCGACAAGATCAAGGCCATTGAGCAGATTGAAGCACCAAAGCGCGTCAAGGATGTACGAAGACTTGTCGGTTGCGTAGCTGCTCTCAGCAGGTTTATCTCTAGGTCTGCTGAGCGCGCCCTGCCGTTTTTCAAAATATTGAAAAAGGCAGGTCCAATGAAATGGACTCCAGAGGCGGAGGTTGCGCTGCAGGACTTAAAGAGATACCTGTCCTCCACTCCAACACTTGTCGCACCTAAGCCACAAGAGAAGTTGCTGCTATATATAGCGGCAACCAATCAAGTGGTTAGTGCTGCGTTAGTAGCGGAAAGGGAGGCGGATGATGAGCCAGCAACCATGGCAGATGCATCCAGCGACAAGCAGGGGACTTCACCGGCAAGCTCTGGTCCCAACAAAGATGGATCTACGCAGGAGCATGAGAAGATGCAGAAAAGAATGGTGCAGCGCCCAGTTTATTTTGTCAGTTCCCTTCTGCAGGGGGCTAGGTCAAGGTACTCTAGTGTGCAGAAATTGCTTTTCGGCCTTCTCATGGCCTCGAGAAAGCTGCGCCATTACTTCCAAGCACATGAGATCACAGTCGTCACTCGTTTTCCGCTGAAGAGGATACTGCAAAATCCAGAAGCAACAGGCAGGATTGTCGAGTGGGCACTGGAACTATCAAGCTTTGGCCTCAAGTTTGAGAGCACTTCAACTATCCAAAGCAGAGCATTGGCAGAGTTCATAGCAGAATGGACGCCAACGCAAGATGAAGAAATTCCAGAAACGAGCATCCCCGTCAAGGAAGCAAGCAAAGAGTGGCTGATGTACTTTGATGGTGCCTTCTCGCTGCAAGGCGCCGGTGCGGGCGTGCTACTCGTCGCACCCACCGGAGAGCACCTCAAGTACGTAGTCCAGATGCACTTTCCCAAGGAGCAAGCAACGAACAATACAGCAAAGTATGAAGGTTTGCTTGCCGGTCTCAGGATCGCAGCAGACCTTGGGATCAAGAAGCTCATTGTCAGGGGTGACTCACAGCTTGTCGTCCGCCAAGTGAACAAGAATTATCAGAGTCTGTTGATGGAAGCCTACGTTGATGAAGTGAGAAAGCTAGAAGAGCACTTTGACGGCCTACAGATGGAACATGTTCCAAGAGCTCAGAATGACATTGCTGATGGCCTGTCGAAGTGCGCCGCACTTAACTTACCTGTGGAACCAGGGATCTTTGTGCTCAAGCTGACTCAACCGTCTGTAAAGCCATCAACTGGACAGAGCAAGAAGAGGAAGTTGATTTCTGGTGACTATTTTCCGGCAGAGCTCCCCGAAGCCGCCACCAAGAAGGTCGTCAAAATCAACACCAAGAGTGCTGAGGAGCAGTCTGCTCCGGCAAGCATTAGGATTTGTTCCGTTGAAGCAGACGCTCCCGACAAGTTTTGCTCCGGCAAGCTTGCCGGGGAACATCAAGCTCCGGCTGAGCCGCAGGTTCTCGCCGTAGAAGCAGATGTTCCCGCAGCGGCAGATGTGCCTTTAGTCCTTGTTGTCGAGCCGCAAGCTCCAGCATGGGCACAGCAGATTGTCCTTTTCCTTCAGACAGGAGAACTACCCAAAGAGCAAGAAGAAGCGGAAAGAGTAGCCCGGCAGTCAAGTATGTACCAGTTTGTCGACAACACACTGTACAGAAGAAGACTCAACGGTGTGAAATTGAAGTGTATTCACCGGGAAGACGGAAAAAATCTGTTGGCAGAGATACATGGAGGCATATGTGGTCACCACATTGGCGCAAGAGCGCTTGCCGGCAAAGCGTTCCGGCAAGGTTTCTTTTGGCCGACAGCCCTCCAGGATGCAACTGCACAAGTAACCAAGTGTGAAGCGTGCCAGTTCCATTCCAAGCAGATACACTAGCCAGCTCAAGCTCTCCAGACGATCCCTTTATCCTGGCCATTTTCGGTCTGGGGGCTCGACATCCTCGGCCCCTTTCCCCGAGCTGTCGGGGGCTTTGAGTACTTGTACGTTGCAATTGACAAGTTCACAAAGTGGCCGGAAGTGGAAGCAGTGAGGAAGGTGACAGCACAGTCAGCAGTGAAGTTCTTCAGGTCGATTGTTTGCCGCTTCGGGATTCCTAACAGGATCATCACCGACAACGGCACGCAATTCACGAGCCGCACCTTCATGCAGTACGTCCAAGATCTTGGCCCCAAGGTCTGCTTCGCTTCTGTTGCTCATCCGAGAAGCAACGGTCAAGCGGAGAGGGCAAATGCTGAAGTGTTGCGCGGGCTCAAGACCAGAACTTTCGACAGGCTGCGCAAGTGCGGAAAGAACTTGATTGAGGAGCTGCCGGTGGTTCTTTGGTCGATCAGGACGACGCCAAATCGAGCCACTGGCCAGACACCTTTCGCTCTAGTCTATGGAGCAGAGGCAGTTCTCCCCACGGAACTCGTATATGGGTCACCTCGAGTGCTCGCTTATGATGAGCTTAAGCAAGAGCAGCTACGGCAAGATGACGTGCTGCTCCTTGAGGAGGACCGTCTTCAGGCTGCTGTACGAGCTGCTCGATACCAGCAAGCTTTGCGCCGCTACCATAGCCGCAAAGTTAATGCCAGAAGTTTCGAGGAAGGCGACCTTGTTCTTCGGCGCGTTCAGTCCGCCAAGAATTCCAACAAGTTGACGCCGAAGTGGGAAGGCCCTTACCGGGTGAAACAAGTCACGAGGCCTGGCGCTGTCCGCCTTGAGACCGAAGATGGCATTCCGGTGAGCAACTCCTGGAACATTGAGCATCTTCGTAAGTTCTACCCGTAAGGCGCGGTTGCTGGAACCTGTTCCGGCAACCACCTTTGTACAAGTCTTGCCGATGTTGCATGTAATCCTCTGTACAAAGCCGGACGCAGACCCCGTGCATAAGTAAACCTCATGTGCTCCGCACATCTTGTCAATTTCATGCTTTTTTTGCATGCGTTATCTGACACTTTGTGCAGCACCTACCCCCGGTAAGTAATTATGAGCCGTAAGGCTCCATATCTTTATTTTCTCTTCTTTCTTTTTCTCAAAAAGGAAAGGAAGATTCCCTCGCACACAAGTTTGCCGGGGGAAAGGAGAAGATAATGGTGTGGATCAGGCATCGTTCAAGGAAGTTTCGCCTTACCGGGTTACCGGAAAGCAAGCGACAGAAATGCTAAGTTGCCAAAGTTTGAGCAATCAGTTTTTAAATTTTTAAGTTATCTTCCTCGAACGACCGTGCTTTGTATGGAAAACCTGTGCGCGGAGGAACCAACTCGTAGCTAGTTGCGCCCTTACTTTGTTTCGAGTCCGCTCAACAACTTATGTGAGCTGTGACTAGTTGTGACAAGGTTTCTTGTCGGAAGCGGCACCGCCAGCAGGCTGCTGACGTCCCGCACTCAGCGCTCGCGGCTCAGGTGCCTGCGCCGACAAGTTCCCTAAAAGCGTAGGGCAAAAACATACAAAGGAAGGAATCAAGTAAAGGAAATAACATAGCAATCTCTACCCAAAATAGAGTTATATTACAAGATAACTTGTCGCAGCTCTAACAGATTGTTCTCATAACATGACCAACAGCGACAAGGAAAAAAGAGAAAATGGGCGGCCTAGTCTACGCGATCGCCCTCAACCCTCTTGATTTCGCTCACCTTGTCCACAATGGGTGCGACAAGGGCCTTGAGCGCCTCCAGATCAGCATCTGGCGGCAAGGACCTGAGGACGTTGGTGAGGTTGAGGCCTGGGTTGTGGAAGGCCACCTTCATCAACACCTTCTGAAGAACTCCCACGCAGATCTTGCGCGACTCGTCGGCCAGCTGCTTTGGGATCTTCTCCCGGAGTCGCTGGAGGGCCGTCGCCACGCCTTTGAAGAACAAGCTGAGCTTGGCGCTGGGTTGGAGGTGCTCATCGGAGGAGTACCCGAGATCCTCCATCCCCAGCTGCGCCAGCTCCCCGTCAATGGCTGTGGCAACATTCACCAGACCCTCGGTCCAGTGCTCCACAGTCTCCCTAAAAGTATCCTGGGCGGCAGCAGCACTCGCCAGCAGCGCCTCGTCGGCCTTAATCTTCTCCGACAAGGCCACCTCCCGCTCCCTGGCGCCGTCCAGCGTCTGAGTCAAAGTAGCCAGCTTCAACTCGAGATCTGCATTGGAATCCTTGGCGGCACTGAGCTCCTTGCTCCTCTCAGTGAGAAGACCCTGCAGCTCACCATGAGCGGCAGCGTCCTTCTCGCGCTCACGCTTGAGCGCGGCAAGCTCCTCGCCGCTCGCCCTGAGATCGGCTTCCAGCTGCGCCACCTTCGTCTCCAGCTCCTTCTTGGCGGCCTCGGCAGCTGCGGCAGCATCCCTTGCCTCCTTGAGAGCCCCGCCAATTGCTTGCTTGCGCGCGGCAAGCTCCTCCTCGTGGCTGTCAAGGTTCACCTTCCGTTGCGCCAACTCACCTTCCTGCGCAGACAGCTTCTCGGCAGCGAGCCGCTATTGCTCTTCAACTTCAGCCTTCGCGAGGAGGAAGGCTTTACGCTCCTCGAGAAGTTGCTCCCGCTCCTCCGCCAGGGACCGGAGGGCTTCCTGTCTGAGACACCGGAGCTCCTCCGCCCGCTTCTCGATGTCCACTCCCGCCTTCGCGACAAGTGCTTCTCGGGATGTCAGCTTGGCTTGTTGGGCGCGGTAGAGCGACAGCAGCTTCCGCAGCAGCCGATCCTCCTCAGGCTCCTCGCTGCTGCTGCTTGGCGTGTCGACCAACGTCAGCCCAGCGGAGGCGAGCACCTCTCCATCTAGAATCTCTCCTTCGACCGGCGCCCTGGAGCTTGACGCCCAGGGGAGCTTGATGAAGATGCCATCGCCGGCCTTCAAGTAGGCGCTTGGCTGGGGCTCTTCGGAGCCTGGCTCTGCAGCAGCGGCGGAGGGATCAGCGGTCGGCGCAGCGCCTAGCGCTCCTGCGGCCTCGGGGCCGTCAGTGCAATCGCCGGATCCCTCGCCAGCTTCTGCGATGGCAGCCTTGGCGGCCTCTTCGCCGGCGAGATCATCCGCGTCGGCTTCTCCTTCGGTAGCAATGGCGTCGTCGGTGTCGCCGCGCGAGCCCTGCTCGCCGGCGACCTCGGTTTCCATCGGCTCCGTGGCAGGTGGATCTGACAAACGGAAAAGGGAGAGGAGTCAAGCAAATATGCAAAAAAGAAAATCAGAAGAAGAAGAACCAAAGGGAAGTTTTCAAGCAAGTGGCTTACCTGTGCTAGGATCTGCGGTCGAGGTCTCAACCACCGGAGGATCGCCAGTGTTGTCCCTTGCCGGAGAACTACCCCTTGCCGGAGAATTCTCCCTTGCCGGAGAACGCTCCCTTGCCGGGGAATCCTCCCTTGGCGGTGTAGTAGAAGCAGATGGCATTTTGGGAGCGGCCTCCGGGCCCTCCTGGTGAGGCTGCTCTGCTCCTGCACAAACCAGCAATCAGATATCAGCAAGGAAAGATCACCTATGCGCGCCTGACAGCAGGAAGTAAACCATATACTTACACTGAGGGCTGCGCTGGGGGCTGCTTTGGGGAATGGTTGCCGGGTCCGACAAGGTGGCCTTGGACATGTCCTCTGCCGTCGTGGTGGGATCATCCTCGATGACAATCACCGGGGCCTTGGCTCTCTTCGCCGCTCTCTGGGCCAGCGTCCTGAAAAGGAATAGGTTCAGAGTAAAAGCAAGTCAGATACAAGACAAAGCAACAAAATTGAAGAGTTACGAGAACAACAAAGAATCTTACTCTTCATCTTCCTCGTCGGAGCTGAGCGCGGAGAGATCGAAGTCCGGCTCGCCTCCGGTGCGGCGAGGCGGAGGAGTAGGTTCCCTTGCCCGCTTGGCAGGGGCAGTAGCGGTGGACCGGGAAGACCCCGCCCCAGTTGTCGCAGCGGCGTGAGGCACTCCCGCGGCAACAGTGCTTGCCGCGGTAGAGCGTGTCGCGTGGCACGGCGGTTGTTGACTCGTTTGCCGCCTGCTACATCCCCAGCCTTGCGGAGACGCCTTCTTGGCGGAGCTGGGGGCTCCGCCTGCGGCAAGCTGTTTGAAGGTTCGGGCCCGACAGGCTCTCCCTCGGCGGGCTCGCTCGACTCGGCCTCAGGCCCGACAAGCTCTTCCTCGCCGGCGAACTCCTCTCGCTCGACAAGGCTTGCCGCCTCTGCTGCCTCTGCCTCCTCCACGATGAATCCAAACTCACCCGCGGCAGCGGCTGCCGCCGCCTCTTCCAGCCTGGTGGCGATGCGCTGCATCTCCGCATCGGTGGTGTCGCGGGTGAGGCTCTTCTGTTCATCGGCGCAGACCGGCACTTCTACCAGGCCGTCAAAAAACTCCTGCACGACAGCATCTGCCGGCTCTTGCCAAGTTGGGACAATTCCATGTGAGTCGCACAGCGGCATCATTGCGCGGATGCGGTCGAGCGCGGAGTTGTTACACAACGGAACCACACCCCTCGGCAACATGAATGGGTGTTGAGGATCGCGCTTGAACAGTTCCAGGAGCATCGCGTCCAGCTCCAGGACAGTGAAGTTGAAGTTGAGGCCCGGGCATAGCCTCATGATATCCGCCGAGTTCTGGAACTCCTAGGCGGGTCTCCTCCTCTCCTGCAAGGGGGCGATGCGGCAGCGAAGAAAATCTGCGCCAATGGCGCCTACCGTGAGCCCGGCAAGCCTGAGGCATAGGATCCGGGTGACGGCAATCTTCAACCTGTCGTCTTCCGGGGCCACGTTGCTCCAATCATTGCCGCGCATGATTGGGGCTTGGCGCAAGGCAGTAAATGGCTGCGGGTTCTCCTCGACAATCCAGCACCACTCTACTCTCCATTCCTCCCACTTGTTGCGGAGCTCTCCCTCCAGATAAGCTTCTTTCTTGCCGACTCTCGAGATCCAGGCGATCCCGCCGGCAAGAGGCTCTCCTCTCTCGACTCGGGGCATAAAGAAGTGGCGAAAAAGAGCTACGTTTGGGTGGACTCTGACAAAGTTTTCGTAGAGATGTGCGAAAACTGCCATGGTCAGAACGGCGTTGGGGGTGAAGTCAAGGAGACGGAACCCGTAGGTGTTCATGATGTCACAGAAGAATTCAGAGAAGGGCGGGCAGAGCCCGCAGTAGAAGAACAGCGCGAAGAAGGGTTACCCGTTTGGAGCTAGTTCCGAAGCAGCGGCCGGGAGTACCTTCGTGCGCGGATGCGCTCGCGTCTCCGTCGACTAGAAAAGGTAGTAGTACTCCCTCAGCTCCTTCGCGCCAAGCTGAGGGGGGAAGATGGCCCGCTCCTTTCACAGCGCCGCAAGCCGCTGCGCCTCGACAGATTTCACGCCCTTCCCCTTGTCGGCTTTCGGAGCCATGGCGGAGGCGGTGGGGGAGATCGACGGTGTTGGTGGTGCTGGTGGCAATGGGGGGCGGAGCGCTGCTCTCTTTCGGCTTTGAGAAGAAGGGGGGGAGCGGCGGAGATTTCCGAGATTGGAGTAGCAACCGGCAAGATGGGCGAACAGCCCCTGTTTCCCCTACTTATAAAGAGGGAGGGGGCGGACGTTTCGCCCTTCCGAATAAAGAAACCACCCACGATCTCTCCCACGACGCCGCATTCAACGCATGCCGTTGGGGGAAGGCGCGGTGGATACGGAGTAAGATACGGTGTAACCCAGGCCGCGTGTGTCCGTGCCCTGTTTTGGGCCTGGCCCAATAGCGCTCGACACCGTGTGTGGCCCAGGCCCGGGGGCTCCTATCGGTGTACTAGAGTAGGGGTACCCTAGTATCCCGAACTTGTGCACGGGCAGTCGCAGCGCCCCGCGGCAAGGCTTGTCGGGTGACCGCCAAGGTCCTCCGTGGTTCCTTTGGAGCCATTCAAGAACAAAGTATTCAAGCCAAGGAGACAAGGCCCCGGCAAGAGGAGCTTGCCGGGAAGGCTAACCAAGGCATCTCAAGGAACTTGCCGTGACGCGCCACGCGTCCCGGCAAGGCCCAGTGAGCGACAAGCTTCCGGACGCGACAAGACAACGACCAACCAAGGCATCTCAAGGAACTTGTTGTGACGCGCCACGCGTCCCGGCAAGGCCCGGTGAGCGACAAGCTTCTGGACGCGACAAGACAACGACCGCGGCGAGGCGCTTGCCGCGGCAAGCGACCACTCTATACCCACGCTCCAGCACATCCACCAATGTGTCGCCCTGGGGCCTTTCCAGGCGCGTGTGGCGAGAGGCTGTGCAGCCAGCGGTGTGCGGTGGCATGCGACGCTGTCAAGATTGCCATCGTGGCAAGCGGTGGCGTCCCTGATGGTCCTTTTTTGCACTGTTTGGGCAACGCAGACGGGCATTTAATGCCTTTGTCCCCTGCCGTCAGGGTTAGGTAGGATGCACTGTACGGGTAGTTGTACCAACCACCCCTCTTTTTCCATTTTTACCCTTGTCTACGTTGCCACCTGTCGGTGACCCCTTGTGCGTATAAAAGGAGGCCCATGCGCAATGTAGAGGGGGGTTCGAAACCAGAAAACACTCACGCTCAGTCTCGTTAGTAGCTCGAGTGTACTGTAGCACTCAGCGCTCCTGAGCAAGAACTCAATACAATCAGACAAGCAGCAGTAGGAGTATTATCTCTCCGGAGAGCTCCGAAGCTGGGTA
>NC_041387.1:439637844-439674650 GCF_002162155.2 Triticum dicoccoides
GCCGAACCGAAAGGGGCCCGGTCCGCCGATCCCCATAGGTGTTCGTGGATCAGCTTCCCCGACAATCCATGATGCTAATGATATGCAAAGCCACAAGCTTGGGGAAGCTATGTTTGATGAATATGATATATTTTGTCCCCCAAGCTTGGATGAGCAAATTTACTATGATGAAAGCATGCCTCCTATCTATTATGATTATTGTGATGATACGTATGCTATAAAGAAAAAGTTTGCTTATGTGGAGAGTAGAAAAATTTCTATGCTTGTAGATCATGAAAAGAATGCTTTAGGTGCTGGTTATATTGTTGAATTCATTCATGATGCTACTGAAAATTATTATGAGAGAGGAACATATGCTTGTAGGAATTGCAATAATGTCAAGTTTCCTCTCTATGTGCTTAAATTCTTGAAGCTATGCTTGTTGTGCCATCCTATGCTAGTTGATTATTGTTCCAATAAGTTGTTTGCTCACAAAATCCCTATGCATAGGAAGTGGGTTAGGCTTAAATGTGCTAGTCATATGCTTCATGATGCTCCCGTTATGTTTCAATTCTTATCTTTTATGTGAGCATCATTGTCATCATCATGCCTAGCTAGAAAGGCATTAAAGAAAAGCGCTTGTTGGGAGACAACCCAATATTTATCCTTACTATTTTTGTGTGTCCACATGATTATGCTA
The DNA here is from genome assembly GCF_002162155.2 of Triticum dicoccoides. Lineage (NCBI taxonomy): Eukaryota > Viridiplantae > Streptophyta > Magnoliopsida > Poales > Poaceae > Triticum > Triticum dicoccoides. The sequence goes on from NC_041387.1 coordinate 439,638,524, forward strand.
CTGTAGTAATCATGTTTTATAGCTTTTGTTTCAATAAAGTGCCAAGTAGAACCTTTGGGAAGACTTGGGTGAAGTTTATGTGATCTTGCGGTGAAAAACAGAAACTTTAGCGCTCACGAGATTAGCTGCCATTTTTTACTGGAGAGTGATTTTTGGTTGATTCTTTTTGAAGATGATTAATAGAGAAATTACTCAGGTCCAGCAAGTTATTTCATAATTTTTGGGGTTCCATAAGTATACGTTTTATACAGATTACTACAGACTGTTCTGTTTTTGACAGATTCTGTTTTCTATGTGTTGTTTGCTTATTTTGATGCATCTATGGCTAGTATTAAGTGGTATGAACCATAGAGAAGTTGAAATACAGTAGGTTTTACACCAATATGAATTTAGAATGAGTTCATTACAAGTACCTAAGTGGTGGTTTTATTTTCTTATACTAACGGAGCTTACGAGTTTTGTGTTGAGTTTTGTGTGGTTGAAGTTTTCAAGTTTTGGGTAAAGATTCGATGGACTATGGAATAAGGAGTGGCAAGAGCCTAAGCTTGGGGATTCCCAAGGCACCCCAAGGTAATATTCAAAGACAACCAAGATCCTAAGCTTGGGGATGCCCCGGAAGGCATCCCCTCTTTCGTCTTCGTTCATCGGTAACTTTACTTGGAGCTATATTTTTATTCACCACATGATATGTGTTTTGCTTGGAGCGTCATTTTATTTTGTTAGTTTTTTGTTTTCTGTTAGTTCAAATAGTTTTTTATCTCTTTAGTTTCAATAAAAAGTCAAGGATAGCCTTTGCCATGCTTATTTTGCTAGTTTGCATGTTGCTGTTTGAAAACAGAAAGTTTACCGCTGTTGAAAACATTCCCTAGAAAAGTCAGAGCATGGTCTAACTTGAATCTTTTTTCATATTGAGCTCTGATAAATTTATTACAGTGGGAATTTTAGTTCATAATTTTTGGGATCAGGGAAGTATTGATACTCTTGCATTCTTTACAGACTGCACTGTTTTGACAGATTGCTGTTATGGTTGCATTGTTTGCATATGTTTGCTTGTTTAATGATTCTATTTGATGATAGGAGTATTAAATATGCAGAGGCATTTAGTATTCAATGTTGAATAATAATTTAAGTGATTTGTTACAGTAAAATATGATAAGGTTTTGCATTGGTTTATACTAATCTATCTCACGAGTTCTTGTTGAGTTTGTTGTGAATGAAGCTTTTGATAAAAAGAGAAACCATGATATGAGAGGAATTAAGGAGACACAAAAGATCAAGCTTGGGGATGCCCAAGGCACCCCAAGATAATATTTCAAGAAGTCTCAAGCATCTAAGCTTGGGGATGCCCCGGTAGGCATCCCACCTTTCTTCTTCAACAACTATCGGTTAGTATCGGTTGAGCCTAAGTTTTTGCTTCTTCACATGAGTAGTGCTATCCTCGCATTGTAGTTTTCTTTAGCTTTGCTTGCTGTTTGAATTAAGTATCAAGATCTGAAATCCTTTAATGAGAGAGAGCCATACATGATTTGGAATTTGTTAGAATACTCTATGTGCTTCACTTATATCTTTTGAGCTTAATAGTTTTGCTCATAGTGCTTCACTTATATCTTTTGAGCGTGATAATTTTTGCTCTAGTGCTTCACTTATATCTTTTAGAGCACGGTGGTAGAATTGTTTTAAAGAAACTATTGATCCCTCATGCTTCACTTAGATTATTTTGAGAGTCGTTAATAGCATGGTAATTTGCTCAATGTTAATATACTTGGTGTTCAAGATATGTGAAACTTTCTTATGAGTGTGTTGAATACTAAGATAAGTTTGATGCTTGATAATTGTTTTGAGATATGGAGGTGATAATATCATAGTCGTGCTAGTTGGGTGATTATGAATTTGAGAAATACTTGTGTTGAAGTTTGCAAGTCCCGTAGCATGCACGTATGGTTAAAGTTATGTAACAAATTTGAAACATGAAGTGTACCTGGCTTGTGCATCCTTATGAGTGGCGGTCGGGGACGAGCGATGGTCTTTTCCTACCAATCTATCCCCCTAGGAGCATGCGCGTAGTACTTGAATTTTTGATGACTTCAAAATTTTTGCAATAAGTATATGAGTTCTTTTGACTAATGTTGAGTCCATGGATTATACGCACTCTCACCTTTCCGCCATTGCTAGCCTCTTTGGTACCGTGCATTGCCCTTTCTCACCTTGAGAGTAGGTGCAAACTTCGCCAGTGCATCCAAACCCCGTGATACGATACGCTCTATCACACATAAACCTCCTTATATATTCCTCAAAACAGCCACCATACCTACCTATTATGGCATTTCCATAGCCATTCCGAGATATATTGCCATGCAACTTCCACCATCATCATCATGACATGCATTACTTTTGTCATATTGCCATTGCATGATCTTGTAGTTGACATCGTATTTGTGCCAAAGCCACCATGCATTATTTTTATACATGTCACTCTTGATTCATTGCACCATCCCGGTACACCGCCGGAGGCATTCATATAGAGTCATATCTTGTTCTAAGTTTCGAGTTGTAATCCTTATGGTGTAATCAATAGAACTGTGATGATCATCATTATTAGAGCAATGCCCAAATAAATAAATAAAAGCCCAAAAAAAGAAAGGCCCAAAAAATAAAATAAAATAAAAAGAAAAAAGAAAAGGGCAATGCTACTATCTCTTTTTCCACACTTGTGCTTCAAAGTAGCACCTTGTTCTTCATGTAGTGAGTCTCATATATTGTGCTTCAAAGTAGCACCTTGTTCTTCATGTAGTGAGTCTCATAAGTTGTCTTTTTATACTAGTGGGAATTTTTCATTATATAACTTGGCTTGTATATTCCTACGATGGGCTTCCTCAAATGCCCTAGGTCTTCGTGAGCAAGCAAGTTGGATGCACACCCACTAGTTTTCTTTTGTTGAGCATTCATAGCTCTAGTGCATCCGTTGCATGGCAATCCCTACTCCTCATGTTGACATCAATTGATGGGCATCTCCATAGCCCATTGATTATCCTCGTCAATGTTAGACTTTCTCCTTTTTTGTCTTCTCCGCACAATCCCCATCATCATATTCTTTTCCACCTATAGTGCTATATCCATGGCTCACGCACATGTATTGCGTGAAGGTTGAAAAAGTTTGAGATTATTTAAGTATGAAACAATTGCTTGGCTTGTCATCGGGGGTATAGAAGTTGGGAACATCATTGTGTGATGAAAATGACGCATAGCCTAACTATATGATTTTGTAGGGATGAACTTTCTTTTGCCATCTTATTTTGAGAAGACATGATTGCTTTGATTAGTATGCTTGAAGTATTATTATTTTTGTGTCAAAATGAACTTTTGTCTTGAATCTTTCGGATCTGAATATTCATGCCACAATTAAGAAGATTTACATTGAAATTATGCCAAAGTATCACTCCGCCTCAAAAATTCTGTTTTTATCATTTACCTACTCGAGGACGCGCAGGAATTAAGCTTGGGGATGCTTGATACGTCTCCAATGTATCTATAATTTTTTATTGCTCCATGCTACTTTATCTACTGTTTTAGGCAATATTGGGCTTTATTATCCACTTTTATATTATTTTTGGGACTAACCTATTAACCGGAGGCCCAGCACAGATTTGCTGTTTTATGCCTATTTCAGTGTTTCGAGGAAAAGGAATATCAGACGGAGTCAAAACGGAACGAAATCAACTGAAGAAGTTATTTTGGAAGGAAACCCACCTGATGGACTTGGACCCCACGTCAGAAGATACGGGAGGTGCTCACGAGGGTGGGGGGCACGCCCTTCCCCCTTGGGTGCGCCCCCCCCCCTGCCTCGTGGGGCCCCCGTAGCTCCACCAACGTTCTCCCTGCACCCATATATACCTACGTACCCTAAAACTTCTAGAACGGAAAATAGATCGGGAGAACCGCCGCTGCAAGCCTCTGTAGCCACCAAAAACCAATCGGGACCCTGTTCCGGCACCCTGCCGGAGGGGGATCCCATCACCGGAGGCCATCTTCATCATCCCGGTGCCATCCATGACGAGGAGGGAGTAGTTCACCCTCGAGGCTGAGGGTATGTACCAGTAGCTATGTGTTTGATCTCTCTCTCTCTCTCGTGTTCTCTCTCATGTTCTTCTATGGCACGATCTTGATGTATCCCGAGCTTTGCTATTGTAGTTGGATCTTATGATGTTTCTCCCCCTCTACCCTCTTGTGATGAATTGAGTTTCCCTTTTTCAAGTTATCTTATCAGATTGAGTCTTTTATGAACACTTGATGTATGTCTTGCCGTGATTATCTGTGGTGACAACGGGATATCATGTGCCACTTGATGTATGTTTTGGTGATCAACTTGTGGGTTTCGTGACACTTGGGAACCTATGCATAGGAGTTGGCACACGTTCTTGACTCTTCGATAGTAGCTTTGGGGCACTCTTTGAAGTACTTTTATGTTGGTTGGATGAATCTGAGATTGTGTGATGCATATCGTATAATCATGCCCACGGATACTTGAGGTGACAATGGAGTATCTAGGTGACATTAGGGTTTTGGTTGATTTGTATCTTAAGGTGTTATTCTAGTACAAACTCTTTTATAGATCGATCCGAAAGAATAGCTTTGTGGTGGTTTCGTACCCGACCATAATCTCTATGTTTATTCTCCGCTATTAGTGGCTTTGGAGTGACTCTTTGTCGCATGTTGACGGCTTGTCATATGTTCTATCTATATTATTATTGTTGAGAGAACTTACACTAGTGAAAGTATGAACCCTAGGCCTTGTTTCCTACCATTGCAATACCGTTTACGCTCACTTTTATCATTAGTTACCTTGCTGTTTTTATTATTTCAGATTACAAAAACCTATATCTACTATCTATTTTGCACTTGTATCACCATCTCTTCGCCGAACTAGTGCACCTATACAATTTACCATTGTATTGGGTGTGTTGGGGACACAAGAGACTTTTTGTTATTTGGTTGCAGGGTTGTTTGAGAGAGACCATCTTCATCCTACGCCTCCTACGGATTGATAAACCTTAGGTCATCCACTTGAGGGAAATTTTCTATTGTCCTACAAACTTGTGCACTTGCAGGCCCAACAACGTCTACAAGAAGAAGGTTGTGTAGTAGACATCAGCTGGTTGTGCTTCCTCCATAGGAATGGGTGTACTAACTGGTGGAGTTGGGGTTCGCCGTGGTAGTACTGGCGCTTTGGGCACTGGAGCTGCCTTACTAACTTCTCTTGTTTGGGAGCTCTGTGGTGGAGATGGTGTTGTGTCGACAGGAACTGGGTTACTATCTGCTGGGGTTGGGGTTAGATTGGGTGAAGCTGGTTCTCTGTCCATCACGGTAGGGGTACAATCTGTGAGAGTCTAGGTTATATGTGGTAGGGCTGGTTCTCGTGCATGTACAATTGTGGTGCTATCTCCACCAAGAGGTAGCACTGTTTTATTTGAAGACCGTGTTTTTACTCCGCTAGATACTGCCATCACCCGGTCCAATTCAAATGGCTGATAAACAGGAAACATGGTTGAATGTACAGATATTGTATGAGAGACAGATGCAATAGATAGTGTGGAAAAAGGAGGGCATGAAATAGTCCACATGTATATTGTTTACCTAAAAAGGATAGCATGACATAATTTCACATATATGATGTCTATCTAAACTGGATAGCATAGCATGACATACTTCAAAGATATGATGACTAACTAAACAGGATGTCATGAGATAATTATATGATGTCTTTAGTAAACAGGTTCGCATGACATAATTCACATACATGTTATCTAAGTAATTAGGATCACATTATTTAATTCACATATGTGATTTACATGCTAAGAAGAGGGCATTCGCATATATGATGTCTGAACTAAGAACATGGTGTTGAAAATTGTGTATATGATGTCTAAACTATGCAATGCAAGACTTCATATGCATGATACGTTGGTGCGCGTCGGTGCTATACAAACGGTTTTTAACCCCTTTCCGCGATGACATTTGGAACCGTCACCAAGTGGGTGTGGGCAATAGGGGGGTCCTTCCCACACGACCCAGAAACCGTCGGGGATAGGGAGCCAAGATGCATATACAGTACTCCTACTCGTTTGTGCTCACATTGCCATCGCAGTCAGTATTCTGTGGTGCTAAGTTTAGGATGCGCGACCCATCACAAACGGTTCACTATTATAAAACGTGTATGATAAGCATACAATCACACACGTTCACTTTTCCCAAACCGTATGCGATAACTAATTAAGAAGATTAGCTAATCGTCATACGATTGTCGGATAGGATTATGAAACGTCATACCATCGTAACATCGTCGTACACGACAACTATTGCACACGCTATTCTGTGGTGCACCGTTTATGATGCATACTTCATCAGAAATAGTTCATGGTTGCGAATCATGTACGGTAAGGCAACTATCACAAATGTTTAGTTTGCCCATACCATTTGTGATATTGTCTGACATCGCACACGCTTTGCAAATGGCAATTGTGTGCACGCTTGCACACATTTCCTCTCTGTAAACCATCTCGTATTATGGTGTATATCGCAGACATTTGTGTTTTACCAACTGGGTGTGCCGTAACGACCTGGAGAGCGTAATTTCACCATAATTTAATTGCTGCTATTTCAAATAGTACCGAATTTGAATTTGAATTTGAATTGCAATGTATGCTATAGCTTTATTCATATTCATCAGGTTCAAACAACCAATGCATTATTCGATTCATAGGTACATATCAAGAATTACATAAGAACCAAATAAAGAGTGATGAACCACAGTTGTATACTTGTACTATTAAAGACGGTAAAGAAAGAGGTGAAATACATTCTGGTTGCTAAACAAGGTGAACCGGAATGCCCATATTGTGCCCTCCTCCATGCAGAAAGCACGCACGACTCTAGTCCAACCCCTTGTGATGGCCGATCGTCCATCCTTCACGGTCTTCAAGAAAACATCTAGATAGTCATCATGTTCTGGTAGAAATACTTTAACCTTTGCATGCCCACCAATCATGTAGTTTGAGAGGTAATCTTGAGTAAACTGATTTGGGAACCACTATAAAGGAAAAAAGAATCAGACATTGTCATCTAACAGAACTCATTATGGGCAGTAAAAAGAAGGCTACAGAGTTCTTACTTACCATCTTGCAGTTTGTTGTTGTATTGGATAAAGTGTAAACAAATAGTTTAATTGCCATCTTTTGACCCATTTTGTCGTGGAATTAACACGTCAGATGTCCTTAGCGTGAGGACTTAGTCGCGACGCCAACGCATCTATGTGGTAGCTTGAGAGGGGTTGAGCGGAATCGAGAGGCGCAACACAAGACAAGGGTTTAGAAAGCTTTGGGCCTCGGGAAACATCATCCGGTAATAGCCCTACATGTTGTTTGAGGCTAGATCTCATTATCATCACGAGGGAGTCGCCGTAAGCCGGCTCTCCTTTAGTTTTGTCTAGCCCTAGAGATTGTTTCTTGCTTGTCCCTCTTTGGGGAGCCTTGCCCCTCCTTATATAAGTTGAAGGGGCGGGTTACATGTAGAGTCCATCTCGGACTAAGACTTAAACTATTTTTGACTTCCTTTCCTGGGCTTCTTAACGTCTGCCGGTTTAACATTGTCTGCCGGTTTAACATTGTCTCCGGTTTAACATTGTCTTGCCGGTTTGACAACGTCTGCTGGTTCAACAATGTCTGCCGGTTTAACAACGTCTGTCGGGTTATGATTGACTTAACACCTGCCGGTGCTACCATCTGTCTTAACTCTACCAGTTTAACACTCACCGGTTTACCGTCTGCCTTAGCCATCTGTCTTAACTGTCTGCCGGTTTAACATCCGCTGGTTTACCAAGTCCCAGCCGGGTTACGACTCCGGCCGGGTCATACCACGGGGTATATCCCCGACATTAGCCCCCAGTTTAATTTGGATTTATCCATGTTAAACTGACTCTGATCATCCTTAAGTCCTTGTCACTTCCTTCTAAAAAATCCAGTTTAATAGGCCAGCTTCATAATCACCTTGCTGACATTGGTTCTCATAGAAAATATATTGCGAAGAATAACTCCTTTGATTCAACTCCCAATGCTTAAAAACAATATTGGTCCTTGAAATACTTATCTGATCTTCATCCGGTTTAAGGACGTAGAACTTGCCGGTTTATCATTGCCAAGATCACCGGTTTATAAATATTGATAGCACCGGGTCATACTTGTAGTTAACATCCAGCTTGAAAATACACCTCTTATATGCCTATCACTTGTAGCCCCCAAGTCTTAAGAAGGTAGCATAGCAACAGCTTAAGACTTGCTTCAATATAAATATCACAATCTTGAAGAAATCCAGGTTGTTCATCTCAATCACTAGTCAAAACTGAGTATTCCACATATGTAGCCCCCAAGTGCCGGGTTGTCATGCTTGCAACAACCTGGGACTTGTAATTTCCTGACGCTCATAAAAACTTCAACCAGTGTAGCCCCCAAGGGGCGGGTCATTATGCAATAATGAGCAGGGACTTTGTAAATATAATCTTGTAAACTTTGAACAGCAACGTGTAGCCCCCAAGGGCCGACTCAGTAAGATAATATTGAGCTAGGACTTTGATATATAATTCAATGAAAATAACATCATATGATGTAACCCCCATCATGGGGCTTGAATCCATGTCCACAAGGTTAAGAGCCTTGTGCTTTACCAACTAAGCAATGTACCCTTCAATATAATGGATAAAAAGCTTTGTACCTTGAAATGTTGACAGGAGAAATTGGTAGCCCCCAAGGGCCGGCTTATTATAATATGATGAGTCGGGTCTTCAATAAGATGAGCAAAAAATGACTTTGCATTAGCCCCCAAGTGTCATGGTGCATGCTTGCAGCGACATGAGACTTGCATATTTGATGTAATCTCAACTTAAATAATGTAGCCCCCAAGTGCCGGGTTGTAAGCCTGCAGCAACTCGGGACTATTCCTTCAATTGTAGAATAAATCATATCCATTGACAATATGATAGCCATTGCGTAAACCGACTTTGAAAACCTTAATCATAATACTGGTTATTGATAACCATAATAGAAATCCAGCCATGTTGGCTATTTGAATAATATACCCAATGATTTATAAGCGCATAATTCCAATGGCGCAATCCAAATATATGCTGGCGACTTATAGTCCAAAGCCAGGCCGGCTCAATAAACACCGGATTATAAGTGATTATGTACTGACAACTTATAGTTGAAAGTCGAGCCGGGTTAATGAAAACCGGGTTAATTTGATGACTGATAGTCATGCTGGGTCAATAGACGCCGGTTCAACATAAAATTTATCAAAAGAGAAAAATCTTGACAAAGGAAAATAAAAACAGTGTAGTCGAGGCTTTTCAAGGGCTGCCAGGCCCAAATTCGAGGCTTTTCATGGTCTGCCAGGCCACTGAGTTAAACCATTTGACAAAGCCTTTTAAGATGGGCCTCCAACTAACCAATCGTCGTTTTAACTTTGACAAGTTCAGGGTCTCAATGAGAGTAACTGTCAAACGTTCGGCGGGTCATGCCAGGATTACATGGATAGGAGTGGCTTACTTGATGAAGGCAGGTTAACCCGGGGTTTTAGGTGAATACACCAGGCTTCCAAGCCGTGGGTCGATACCCAATTACAAGGGTCCTTTCAAACTCTTTGTTACTTTACACAAAGAGCCCCCAAGTAACTTTGTGAGCTGTGCTCAATGGGTGCCTATGTTTGAGCTGTGCGTAGCAACAAAACTCTCTTTGGCCCCTTGGGTGTGAAGCTCCCAAGCTTTGTAGTGGCATGATAGCTGGATTAATGGACAGGACCCCGCTTTGTCAGCTGAAGCCCCCATGTGCTATATTTTTGAGCTATGCTCGTCGGGTGCCTATGTTTGAGTTGTGTTGTGCAACAAACTCTCTTTGGCCCCTTTTGACTTTTCTGAGAACTCGAACTTTGCGAGAGATATTTTTCTTGAACCGGATGTTAAACCGGATATTGAGAGCTTCAAAGCTTTATGGGAGACATCTTTCCCTTGAACCGGATCTTAAACCGGAGTCCTTCTTTTTTAGCCGGAAATTTTCTGACGGCCTTTAAACTCGAACTTGCGAGAACTTAATTCCTTTTTGAACCGAAAATTCTTAAACCAGACTGTAAAATGGATATTTGAGAGCTTCAGTGAGACTGACTTCCTTAGAACCGGATTTCGAACCGGAATCCTTTCTGATGACCCAGAACTTCTTCACTGAGCCGGGATTTTGTCATATACTTTTTGAGCCGGAAATTCGCTGACGGCCTTTAAATTTTCATCAATATAGCAGTAGCCTCCGGGACCGGGTTATCTTTCCCTCCATCGTCCTGGCGTTCTTACATTTGCTAAAATTGGCAAGATTGGCTGAGTCATGTCATTGTAGCCCCCCGAGTCTCAAAGGTGACTCGAGGAGTTGGCTTGAGACTCTCCATATTTCACCGTGATATAAACTGGCATAACTTGTATATCATTGGTGTTGATAGCACGATGTGAATCCGCAGAAGGTTGAGGTGACTGCGGCAGGTTAAATGATCCCGTATGAGCTGTGTCAGCAACTCGGTTAATGGTTCCTTCCAACTGGCTGTTTTGAAGTTTAACCAAACTATAGTGGCAGCGATTTGTGCGCATGTCCATTGAGTCATCCAGTGCAGATGACGGCTGAATGATAATTTGCCTCCAATATGACGATTTAGGGTCCTGCATTAGACAACTTTACAAGCTGGAGTAATTGCTCTTTTAAAGAAGGCAATATGTAATATAAAATATATTGGATGGATTTCACCTGATATATCATGCCAGGGATTATCCACCATGGAGTTGATGATCGCAACGGTGAAGCTGAAATCAATCATGGCCGAGTCGGCCGTGGGAGCAGATAGATGCGCTGGCCATGGCGTTGTAAACCAGCACGGATGGGCAAATTGATGTAAACCGGGCCACAGGGACGGCGACTTGCGCATGTTCATTCACCGTGTGGTATGATACAGAGGAAACACCAGTGTAGAATGCTGCTATCGCACACTCCGTAGCCGTAGTATAACACCTTATTTGTAAGCAACAATTGTCCTGCATCAAAAAATATCGCAAACCACAATAATTGTATAACAATTAATATGTGCTGAAATAAACCGGATGGATATCACCTGGTCGTTTTTTACTTGCAGACTAGGAGAACTTTTTCTGTACTATATGCATAATTGCATTTTACACTTACTGGTACTCCCTCGGGTTTTGCTTTTACCTCCTCAAACCCCTCAAGATATGATGATTCTGTTTTCATGTAATGAACAAGAAATTTTCTTCCAAGTGCAGATTATCTCATCAGTGACCTACACTCTAGAGTCTTAACCAAAGTTGATTGTTTGGACTCCATAAAGTCAGTTGGAACTTACTGACGCAGGTGGCTAGTGGGAGTAAACACTCGAATTTGACCGGTGGGCAAGCAAACCGGCGACTCAAAAACGGCTGCTTAGCAAAGCCAGCCTGAGGCAGAGTGAAGCGGGCCACGACCCACGACAGTTCAGCGGCGCCGCAGCAAGTAGTGGAACATGACAGTAGGCAGCCGCGGCAACTCGCAGCAGCGGCGAGGAGACTCGACGGCTGTCGATGATTGAATCGGCCCCGACGGCGGGAGCGGCGACTCACAGGTGAGACGGAGCCCTTGGCGACTCATGGAAGTAATTGGGCAAGGCGGATCATGGCTGCGGCAGCCTTAGTGCTCAGGCGAAGAAACGGGGCGGCTCGTAGCCGGTGAAGTGCAACTGAACCGGTGGCGCATTAGGAGAGGCACCGGTATGGCGGGGACACGGCCGAGCGGCGGTTTGAAGGCGACAGGGCCGGTTCCATCCGGCAGCGGATTCAGGCCGGGGCGCTGGCGAGTTAAGGCATTAGCAGTTTGCAGGCTACGAGCCGGATCAGCAGTACAAGCCAGATCAGCAATATTGGAGGTCGGGTCGAGGTACATTGATCTAGCCCCATACTGCCGCGTGCCATCCTGCCCCAGCACGTCGACGGTGATACTGTGGTTGGCGACAGCCATAGTGGGTAGTAGCACCGAGTGCGCCTGGGCGGGGGTGCAGAACGATGCAGCGACGACATGGTGCAGGCGCGGCCATGGGAACACAGCAGAACGAGGAGGGACGGGGGCGGGCAAGGGCGGCCGAGCGCGGCGGTGGAGAAGCGCACCCGCAGGCAACGCAGCCGGCCGCTGGGGTTCTCGGGAGTGGGACGGGGGAGCCGGTCGGCAACTCGGCATGGAACCGAAATCCAATCCACTTCCGGCAAGGCGGAACGGCGAGCTGGCAGATTGAACCGGCAGTGTGGAGGGCAGGCAGAGGGCAGAGAAGTAGCCGGCGGTGTGGAGAGGTGGCGCGGCCAGGGCAAGGCGGCCTGTGGCGTGCCGGTCGGTGTTGGCTTTTGAATAGCTCGGCGACTCAGCACAACATGATGCGCCGTGAAGCGGCGCTCAGTGTGCTTCAATGCAGTGGCGGTTTAGAGCAGAGGCGAGGACCGTGGCTATGGTGGGTCGGCCATGGCGATGCAGCAATGGTGGTTTGAAGAAGCACGGCTAGCAGTAGAGGACCCTAGCGCGGTTTGCTTGCTCTGGCAGTGAGGCGGAGGAGACCCAGCAGCGGCTTAAATCCGGTTGGTGGAGAAGACCCAGCGGAGCGGCGGTTCGCGGGTTGCAAGACCGCGCTCGACGTGCAACAGCAGAAGCGGCTGGGCATGAAGAGCAGAGCTGGCGGACCACGCCCCAGGAGAGGGTGACCTGGTGCAGTCGTGACAGCGGCTGGCGGTTAATCCGGGAGGATCGGCGACTTAGGGTGTGGTTGTGGCCTTTGGTAGCGGCTCGACGGCAGTCACGGCAGAGTGGAAACGCGGCCGCAGCACAGGGGCTCCTGTGACCCGGCAAGGAGCAACAGCGATCGCGGAGGCGATCAGTCCCCGCGCTGGTTGGAGCAGAAGCGGCACGTGGGCGGGCACACTGGGACAAAGGCCCAGCAGCAACGCGAGACGGTGGAGTGGCCACAGGGACACACAGAGCATTAACCCGGCGGCAACAGAAAAGACGCCGGCACAGGAGGCTGCAGCGGTAGCGGCAGTAGGTGATGGCTCCAGCGAAAAGTAAACTAGGGCAATGGATCGTGCGGCAGAGATGAACCAGGCACGGCCGCGAGGGCGGAAGTGACCTAGCAGGGGCTTGAGGCGCAAGCCGGCCAGGGGAGGCACAGAAGTAGGCCGGAGCAAGACCACCGGCAGCCCGGGGCATCACGATGGAAGGTCAGTGGTTTGAAGGTGCTGCAGTCTCGACGAAAACCAGAACGAAGCCGGGGCGGTTTTAGAGGCAATACTCCCGCTGCTCGCGGTGACCCGCGAGATGGAGGGACAAACCGGTAGCGGTTTTCAGATGACGGTGGTTGAAAGAGCGAAGCGGATGACGACAGCGGAGCTGGTTCAGTCAGCGCGAGGCCGTGGTAGCTCTGATGCAAGCGTTAGGCGCTCGGCAATTGCATTGGTCGGCGGGTCAGCGGGGCCAGCTGAGGCGCCTGGCGGGTCCGGCTTGGAGGCAGAAACCAGCGGCGACCCAGCTCGCCGGTTTGACGGAGATCAACGACTCGGTAGTGGAGTCACGCAATTAGCGGAGGAGTCCGAGTCAAGATGTAGTAGTAGTTTTCTTTCCTTCTCTTCTTCTCTTGGAAAAATGTGTTGATTGCTATCGATTCCTTCATACGTACAGTGGTACTTATGGATTGATTTGCAGGCCTCGGTCTCCACGCCTCAGAGTAGTAGTGGCAGACTGGATTTGATCCTCTGGTCAAGAACAGCTGATGTGGACGTGAAAAGCAATCACAATCGGACTCGTCCGCAGAAACTGAAACGGCAGTTTCGGCGGAATATTGCAATACACTGTTTGATCCGACGGAAACTCTTGTCGGACTCGACCACGACGAACTCTGCGTCACATGTGTTGTTTCCCGAGCTTTTTTCTAATTTTTGAGCAATGAACTCGGAGTTGATGTAGATCCTCCGCACTGTCTCTTCTTCATCCGGAACATTGCGAGCTCCTCGATCCCTAGGAGAGATCCCTCAAAGAACTCAACACCACCATGCGCGAGCCCCACAGTGGGCGCCAACTGTCGTGGAATTAACACATCAGATGTCCTTAGCGTGAGGACTTAGTCGCGAGGCCAACGCATTTATGTGGTAGATTGAGAAGGGTTGAGCGGAATCGAGAGACGCAATATAAGACAAGGGTTTAGATAGCTTCGGGCCCCGGGAAACATCATCCGGTAATAGCCCTATATGATGTTTGAGGCTAGATCTCATTATCATCACGAGGGAGTCGCCGTAAGCCGGCTCTCCTTTAGTTGGGTCTAGCCCTAGAGATTGTTTCTTGCTTGTCCCTCTTTGGGGAGCCCTGCCCCTCCTTATATAAGTTGAAGGGGCGGGTTACATGTAGAGTCCATCTCGGACTAAGACTTAAACTATTTTTGACTTCCTTTCCTGGGCTTCTTAACGTCGGCCGGTTTAACATTGTTTGACGGTTTAACATTGTCTGCCAGTTTAACATTGTCTTGCCGGTTTAACAATGTCTGCTGGTTTAATAATGTCTGCCGGGTTATGATTGACTTAACACCTGCCGGTGCTATCATCTGTCTTAACTCTGCCGGTTTAACACTCGCCGGTTTACCATCTATCTTAGCCACCTGTCTTAACTGTCTGCCGGTTTAACATCCGCCGGTTTACCAAGTCCCGGTCGGGTTACGACTCCGGCCGGGACATACCGCGGGGTATATCCCCGACACATTTTACTAACAATCTTTATCAGCTTCCTCACTTGATGCTGGTTTAATAGATATCTCATTTCCCCATACGCGGAAAGGGTCGAAGCGCGGATCTTTACCAATGACATATATACCTAAAAGTACCAAGTTAATATCAGAAGCTAAACACCAATTGCACAATGATGTAGTACAACACACTTTTATAATATCTTATAACATCCAATAGACTCACATATTAGATGAATTAACATCTTATATTATGGGTCGGAAGGAGTTTATTGCATTCTTACAAATTATCGATCGATTAACTAATGTTGTATCCATGGGTTAGAGTTAGTTTGAGATATTTAAGGCTCAAATAGCCCTAAAGTATACCTAAACATGAGGGCTAGTTTGAGCTAGTTGCATCTATAAACCACCCAAAAAAATATCCAACCCAAGAGGTGCTAATTGGAGCTAGTTCTCCTAGTGCATTTATTGTCAATCTAACCCTGTCATCCAAACACCTCTTTGGATGGAGTTAGTTCAGGGTTAGTCATGAGCTAGAAACTAACTCTAACCTCTAGCTAAGTTGAGTATCCAAACAGGGTTGTGTTATTGTTGTTTCTGCTGCTGCTCTCCTACGTATATCTAGACATCATCAAAACATTAAGGTAACACTCTTCCTTGTTGCTATGTAGCCTAGGATTGCATATTTAGACATTAAGTATAGTGCATGTTGCTATGTAGCCTCAGATATATTACATATGGCCCTAGTTAACCCAAGGATAAATGGGTTGCAGATATATTCGGTTAAAAGTTTGATTCACCGATTAGTCCCTTATCAGCCCCCGGCCTATATGGTACCAGCTACCGATATCCTGAACAGTGAGCATATATAAGCCATGGGATAAAACTAACCTCGATGGAAAACAGCAGTCGTTCCCAAAATTGTCCTGTGTAGGTACATCAAGAAGCATGTTAAGCACAACAGGCTAAACATCAACCAAAATTATCCATGGCAAACAAAATAATCTCCGAAAGATAGCTTCAGTGTGCAGGTTTAAGCACGCTAGTAGAGCAAAACAAGTGGAAAGGTGTGTTAGTTGCAACATGCCTAACATTTAACAACAAGCAAAGATAGTCATTCAAACTAGTATTGTATTGGTCTAAGTACACTGGTTATTGTTAAATAAAAATGGAAAGGCCTGTTAACTACAATATGCAGCAACCAAATGTAGTCATTCATAGTGATATTTGTTGAACCTGGTATTGATGAAATTGAACTGCATAGTTCATACTTGCACATATAGAACATCACGTTGTGAATAACTGGAATAAACAAGGCATACTACGAACAACCAAAGATAGCATTTGAAATTGGACATATGCTAACTACAAACAACAAAACAATCAAAAAACTTTAGAAGAGGCATATGCTAGCTATAACAGGCTTAACAACAAGCAAATACATGCATTCCTATCGGTATATTTAAAACTGGATTGATGAAATGTACTGCACAGTAAATAATTGCACATGTAGAGCATCACATTGTGAACAACTGAAATAAACAAGGCGTACTGCAAACAACCAGATATAGCAATTAAAACTAGACATATTCTCACTACACTACAAAAGGGACTCGACAAAACCAATCATGGGTTTCCCCCTATGAAGAGGCACGGCAAAACAAATCATGGGTTTCTTTACTTGTCACAGATGGGCTCGTTCCCGTGGGAAGAGCATGGACCCTGGATGCGCTCCATGTTGACGCAGATGGGCTCCTTCCCCTTGGAAGAGCACGGCTATAGGGTGCCCTCCCTGATGTGCAGACGGGCTCTTTCCCCTTGGAAGAGCAGATGGGCACTTTCCCCTTAGAAGAGTCGGAGAGGGTGCCCTCCTCGTGGTCGCCATCAATGAGGTCTGACTTGGAAGTTGTGGATCCCAAGCCAGTGTTGCAGAACGTGTCCTTCCAAAATGATAAAAGGGGCTCGATGGCGATGTAGGATGGCAAATTCTTGACAACAAGCCAGAGGAGAGCAGTGGCGGGGCCATGGATGAGATCGATGGCGGTTGAACCCGGGGGGTTGGGGGTGGGCCACTTAACCTATGACATAGCCCGCCTCAGGTTGTCATTGTCAACAACCTCGATGTCGTAGCCGGCGTCCGCGACATACCCGCATACACTAGCCCACTGATTGAGTGTCTGCAGCTAGTAATGGTCGTCATCTTCCTCGGCAACATCGGGCGAAGAGACCGCGATACACCTCTTTTGGGATAGTCCCTCCTCAAGGTCCACGGGAAGCGTAGCCGGGCTTAGGCTGCAATGCTCTGGAGTGGGGGATGGGGATCTGTGGGAAAGGGGGCGTTTGGCAGGCATCATCTAAGAAACTCAGGGCGGCCTGGGTATGGAGATCGGTGCGTAAGCTACATGGGCAAACCGGAAGATGTTGACAATGGAGGCCTTGCAGCACCGATGCCGGGACCTTGCTAGGGTTTCGAGCGAGGGAGGGGGTGTGTGCATGCGCACGCTCGAGGAGGATTTGGTGTGTGTGTGTGTTTGTGTGTGTGGAGGGGGGCGGGGGTGTCTTTGAGGAAATGACGTGGGTACTGAAAAGTTTACTACGCGAGAGTCAAACACGGGAGTGAAATGCCGGGGCTATTGAAAATTTTGATGATGGTGCATCGCACACGGTCCGGAGATAACAACCGTGTGTTATGAAACAGAAAAACCCTCGAGGCGGGCAGATATTTTCTAGGGATGCAGGCGGGATTGGGAACAAGAAACATCCCACACGGTCTGGAGATAACAACCGTGTGTTATGAAACAGAAAAACCCTCGAGGCGGGCAGATATTTTGTAGGGATGTAGGTGGGATTGGGAACAAGAAACATCCCACACGGTCGAAACACAATAACTGTGTGTTATCAAACAGAAGAAAGCTGCAGGCGGGTAGATATTTTTTAGAGGGGAAGCCTCGTGGAGCCCAATGCACATGGTTAGTTTGAGTGAACCGTGTCTGTTGCATCATTCGACTTGTCTAATGTTCATAAATTTGGCAAAAATGACGCGGGAGAGGGTCAGAACACGAACACACTTGCATGTGGACTAAATTTATGTATGAAAAGGGTGGTTTGATTTTCAAATACCAAATGCAACTTCGATGTCACACCTATCTCGCAAAGCGCACGGTATTGCTTGCCCCCCCCCCTCATGTCGGCACGAAGGGAATCCTAAGCTATGAATTTATGCCCCCCAAAACCGAGGTTCACCTAGCAAAGTGCGAAGTAGCTAGCAGCCCCCTCCCTCGTGTCGGCACGAAGGGAATCCTAAGCTATGAATGGATGCCCCACAACCGTGGTTCACCTAGCAAAGTGTGAAGTAGCTAGCAGCCCCCCCCCCATGTTGGCACGAAGGGAATCCTAAGCTATGAATGCATTCCTGATACGTCTCCAATGTATCTATAATTTTTTATTGTTCCATGCTATTTTATTATCCATCTTGAATGTTTTATATGCATTTAGATGCTATTTTATATCATTTTTGGGACTAACCTATTAACCTAGAGCCCAGTGCCAGTTTTTGTTTTTCCTTGTTTTTGAGTTTTACAAAAAATGAATATCAAACAGGGTCCAAACGAGCTGCAAATTCCCGATGATTTTTTATGGACCAGAAGAAGCCCCCGAAGCAAAAGAGTTGGGCCAAAAGAGTCCCGAGTCATCCACGAGGGTGGAGGGAGCGCCCTACCCCCTGGGCACGCCCCCCTACCTCGTGGCTGACTCGGAGACCCCCCTGACGTGAAACTGACGCTAAAAATTCCTACAAATACAGAAACCCCCGAAAAGAAACCTAGATCGGGAGTTCTGCCACTGCAAGCCTCTGTAGCCACCAAAAACCAATTGGGACCCTGTTCCGGCACCCTGCCGGAGAGGGGATCCATCACCGATGGCCATCTTCATCATCCCGATGCTCTCCATGACAAGGAGGGGGTAGTTCACCCTCCGGGCTGAGGGTATGTACCAGTAGCTATGTGTTTGATCTCTCTCTCTTGTGTTCTTGATTTGGCACGATCTTGATGTACCGCGAGCTTTTATATTATAGTTGGATCTTATGATGTTTCTCCCCCTCTACCTTCTTGTAGTGGATTGAGTTTTCCCTTTGAAGTTATCTTATCGGATTGAGTCTTTAAGGATTTGAGAACACTTGATGTATGTCTTACATGTGCTTATCTATGGTGACAATGGGATATTCACGTGATCCACTTGATGTACATTTTGGTGATGAACTTGCGGGTTCAGTGACCTTGTGAACTTATGCATAGGGGTTGGCACGTGTTTTTGTCTTGACTCTCCGGTAGAAACTTTGGGGCACTCTTTGAAGTTCTTTGTGATGGTTTGAATAGATCAATCTGAGATTGTGTGATGCATATCGTATAGTCAAACCTGCGGATACTTGAGGTGACATTGCAGTACTAGGTGACATTAGGGTTTTGGTTGATGTGTGTCTTAGGGTGTTATTTTACTACGAACTCTAGGGCTGTTTGTGACACTTATACAAATAGCCCAATGGATTGATCGGAAAGAAAAACTTTGAGGTAGTTTCGTACCCTACAATAATCTCTTCGTTTGTTCTCCGCTATTGGTGGCTTTGGAGTGACTCTTTGTTGCATGTTGAGGGGTTGTTATATGATCTAATTATGTTATCATTGTTGAGAGAACTTGCACTAGTGAAAGTATGAACCCCAGGCCTTGTTTCAAAGCATTGCAATACCGTTTGTGCTCACTTTTATCATTAGTTACCTTGCTTTTTTATATTTTCATATTACAAAAACCTATATCTACCATCCATATTGCACCTGTATCACCATCTCTTCGCTGAACTAGTGCACCTATACAATTTACCATTGTATTGGGTGTGTTGGGGACACAAGAGATCTTTGTTATTTGGTTGCAAGGTTGTTTGAGAGAGACCATCTTCATTGTACGCCTCCCACGGATTTATAAACCTTAGGTCATCCACTTGTCGGAAATTTGCTACTGTCCTACAAACCTCTGCACTTGGAGGCCGAACAATTTCTACAAGAAGAAGGTTGCGTAGTAGACATCAAGCTCTTTTCTGGCGTTGTTGCCGGGGAGGTTAGTGCTTGAAAGTATATCTTTAGATCTTGCAATTGAATCTTTTAGTTTCTTGATTTATCACTAGATTAGTTTATAAAAGAAAACTACAAAAAATGGAATTGAGATTGCCTCACATGCTTCATATTTTTAATGTCTTTTGTGAAAATAAGGATTTCGATAACTTTGCTCAATTGCTAGAGGAAGAATGCAATAAAATGTTTGGCATAAAATATGTGAATGATGAGCATGATTGCAATGTTGTTAGTATGAATTCCTTGAATATCCATAATGCTAATGATATGCAATGCCACAAGCTTGGGGATGCTATGTTTGATGAAGATGATATTTTTTGTCCCCCAAGTTTTGATGAGCAAATTTATTTTGATGATAGCATGCCTCCTATTTATGATGATTATATTGATGAAAGTGGGTTTGGAAGAGTGTCAACTTTAGATAATGATTCGACTATTTTGGAGGGTGTTGAATCTTATTGTGATAATCATGAAAGTGGATTTGGAGAGGTCATGACTTTATTTAGTGATGAATCCACTATTTCGGAAGAGGTTCCAATTGATTATGAGAACAAAGTTGATATCTATGATGATTATTGTGATGGCATGTATGCTATAAAGAATAATGATAACCATGAAACTTGTCATCTTGATTTTAATTTTCAATTGGGTTATGCCACACATGATAGTTATTTTGTTGAGTTTGCTCCCATTACTATTCATGAGAAGAAATTTGCTTATGTGGAGAGTAATACAATTTCTATGCTTGTGCATCATGAAAATAATGCTTTATGTGATGGCTACGTTGTTGAATTCACTCATGATGCTACTAAAAATTATTATGAGGGAGGAATATATGCTTGTAGGAATTGCAATAATATCAAGTTTCCTCTCTATGTGTTGAAAATCTTGAAGCTATGCTTGTTTTGCTTTCCTATGCTAGTTGATTCTTGTTCCCATAATTTGTTTGCTCACAAAATCCCTATGCATAGGAAGTGGGTTAGACTTAAATGTGAGAGTCATATGCTTCATGATGCTCCCGTTATGTTTCAATTCTTATCTTTTATGTGAGCATCACTGTCATCATCATGCCTAGCTAAAAAGGCATTAAAGAAAAGAAAAACTTTTGCACTCACGAAAACAATTTCTGATTTTGGAGTGACTCTTTGTTTGGAGTGACTCTTTTGCGCCCAATGGATTGATCGAAATAAAAAACTTAGAGGTGGATTCGTACCCTACAATAATCTCTTCGTTTGTTCTCCGCTATTACTGGCTTTGGAGTGACTCTGTGTTGCATGTTGAGGGATTGTTATATGATCAAATTATGTTATCATTGTTTGGAGAACTTGCACTAGTGAAAGTATGAACCCTAGGCCTTGTTTCGAAGCATTGCAATACCGTTTGTGCTCACTTTTATCATTAGTTACCTTGCTTTTTTTATATTTTCAGATTACAAAAACCTATATCTACCATCCATATTGCACCTGTATCACCATCTCTTCGCCGAACTAGTGCACCTATACAATTTACCATTGTATTGGGTGTGTTGGGGACACAAGAGACTCTTTGTTATTTGGTTGCAGGGTTGTTTGAGAGAGACCATCTTCATCCTATGCCTCCCAGATACGTCTCCAACGTATCTATAATTTTTGATTGCTCCATGCTACTTTATCTACTGTTTTGGACTATATTGGGCTTTATTTTCCACTTTTATATTACTTTTGGGACTAACCTATTAACCGGAGGACCAGCCCAGAATCGGTGTTTTTTGTCTTTTTCAGTATTTCGAAGAAACATAATATCAAACGGAGTCCAAACGGAATGAAACCTTCGGGATCGTGATTTTCCAACTGAACGTGATCCACGAGACTTGGACCCTACTCCAAGAAGTGCCCGAGGAGGTCACGAGGGTGGAGGGTGCCCCCCCTGGGCGCGCCCCCTACCTCATGGGCCCCTCGGAGCTCCACCGACGTACTCCTTCCTCCTATATATACCTACGTATCCCCGAACGATCAGAATAGGAGCCAAAAACCTAATTCCATCGCCGCAACCTTCTGTATCCACGAGATCCCATCTTGGGGCCTATTCCGGAGCTCCGCCGGAGGGGGCATCCACCAAGGAGGGCTTCTACATCATCACCATAGCCCCTCCGATGAAGTGTGAGTAGTTTACTTCAGACCTTCGGGTCCATAGCTAGTAGCTAGATGGCTTCTTCTCTCTTTTTGGATCTCAATACAATGTTCTCCCCCTCTCTCGTGGAGATCTATTCGATGTAATCTTCTTTTTGCGTGTGTTTGTTGAGACCGATGAATTGTGGGTTTATGATCCAGTATTATCTATGGAAAATATTTGATTCCTCTCTGAATTCTTTTATGTATGATTGAGTTATCTTTGCAAGTCTCTTTGAATTATCCTTTTTGGTTTGGCCAACTAGATTGGTAGTTCTTGCAATGGGAGAAGTGCTTAGCTTTGGGTTCAATCTTGCGGTGTCCTTACCCAGTGACAGAAGGGGCAGCAAGGCACGTATTGTATTGTTGCCAGCAAGCCCCAATAGCGCGCGGCAACGATTGGAGCAATGTGGCCCTGGAAGACGATAGGCTGAAGATTGCCGTCATCCGGATCTTACGCCTCAGGCTTGCCGAGCTCACCGTAGGCGCCGTTGGCGCAGATTTCCTTCGCCGCCGCATCGCCCCCCTGCAGGAGAGGAGGAGACCCGCCTGGGAGTTCCAGAACTCGGCGGATATCATGAGGCTGCGCCCGGGCCTCAACTTCAACTTCACTGTCCTGGAGCTGGAAGCGATGCTCCTGGAACTGTTCAAGCGCGATCTTCAACATCCATTCATGTTGCCGAGGGGTGTCGTTCCATTGTGCAACAACTCCTCGCTCGACCGCATCCGCGCAATGATGCCGCTGTGCGATTCGCATGGAATCGTTCCAACCTGGCAAGAGCCTGCAGACGATGTCGTGCGGGATTTCTTTGACGGCCTGGTGGAAGTGCCGGTCCGCTCCGATGAACAGAAGAGCCTCACCCGCGACACCACCGATGCGGAGATGCAGCGCATCGCCACCAGGATGGAAGAGGCGGCGGCAGCAGCTGCCGCGGGCGAGTTCGGATTCACCGTGGAGGAGGCAGAGGCAGCAGAGGCGGCAAGCCTTGTCGAGCGAGAGGAGTTTGCCGGCGAGGAAGAGCTTGCCGGGCCTGAAGCTGAGTCGAGCGAGCCCGGCGAGGGAGAGCTTGTCGGGCCCGAACCTTCAGACAGCTTGCCGCAGGTGGAGCCCCCAGCTCCGCCAAGAAGGCGTCTCCGCAAGGCCGCGGACGTAGCGGGGCGGGAGACGAGTCAACAGCCGCCGAGCCGCGTGACATGCTCTACCGCGGCAAGCACCGTTGCCGCGGGAGTGCCTCACGCCGCTGCGGCAACTGGAGCGGGGTCTTCCCGGTCCGCCGCTACTGCTCCTGCCAAGCGGACAAGGGAACCTACTCCTCCGCCTCGTCGCACCGGAGGCGAGCCGGACTTCGATCTCTCCGCGCTCAGCTCCGACGAGGAAGAAGAAGAGTAAGATTCTTTGTTGTACTTGTAGTTCTTCAATTCTTGTTGTTTTGTCTTGTATCTAATTTGCTTTACTCCGAACCCATTCCTTTTCAGGACTCTGGCCCAGAGAGCGGCGAAGAGAGCCAAGGTCCCGGTGATTGTCATCGAGGACGAACCCACCGCGACAGCAGAGGGCGTGTCCGAGACCATGTTGCCAGACCCGGCAACTTTTCCCCAAAGCAGCCCCCAGCGTAAGTGTATAGTTTTATTTCCTGCTTTCAGGCGCGCATGGGTGCTCTTCCTTTGCTGATATCTGACTATTGGTTTGTGTAGGAGCAGAGCAGCCCCAACAGGAGGGCCCGGAAGCCGCTCCCGAAATGCCATCTGCTTCGACTACACCGCAAAGGGAGAATTCCCCGGCAAGGGAGCATTCTCCGGCAAGGGAGAATTCTCCGACAAGGGGCAGTTCTCCGACAAGGGACAGCACCAGCGACCCTCCGGTGGTTGAGACCACGACTGCAGATCCTAGTACAAGTAATCCTCTTGCTTTAAAACTTCCCTTGGGTTCTTCTTCTTCTGATTTTCTTTTTGAATATTTGTTTGACTTTTCACTTTTCTCCGTTCGTCAGATCCATCTGCCACGGAGCCGATGGAAACCGAGGTCGCCGGCGAGGAAAACGCGCGCAGCAATACCGACGATGCCGTTGCCACCAAAGGAGAAGCCGGCGCTGATGAGCCCGCCGGCGAAGAGGCCGCCAAAGCTGCTGCCGCAGAAACTGGTGAGGGATCCGGCGATCGCACTGACGGCCCCGAGGCCGCAGGAGCGCCAGGCGCTGCGCCGACCGCCGATCCCTCCGCCGCTACTGTAGCGCCAGGCTCTGAAGAGCCCCAGCCCGGCGCCTATTTGAAGGCCGGCGACGGCATCTTCATCAAGCTCCCCTGGGCGTCAAGGTCCAGGGCGCCGGTCGAAGGAGAAGCCTTGGATGGAGAGGTGCTCGCCTCCGCTGGGCTGATGCTGGTCGACGCGCCAAACAGCAGCAGCGATGAGCCTGAGAAGGAGCGGCTGCTTCGAAAGCTGTTGTCGCTGTACCGCGCCCGACAAGCCAAGCTGGAATCCCGAGAAGCGCTTGTCGCGAGGGCGGGAGTGGACATTGAGAAGCGCGCTGAGGAGCTCCGGGGTCTCAGGCAGGAAACTCTTCGATCCCTGGTAGAGGAGCGGGAGCAGGTTGCCAAGGAGCGGAAAGCTTTCCTCCTCGCGAAGGCTGAAGTTGAAGAGCAATAGCGGCTCGCTGCCGAGAAGCTATCTGCGCAAGAAGGCGAGTTGGTGCAGCACAAGGTCAACCTTGACAGCCACGAGGAGGAGCTTGCCGCGCGCGAGCAAGCAATTGGCGGGGCTCTCAAGGAAGCAAAGGATGCTGCCGCAGCTGCCGAGGCCGCCAAGAAGGAACTGGAGACGAAGACGGCACAGCTGGAGGCCGATCTCAAGGCGAGCGGTGAGGAGCTTGCCGCGCTCAAGCGTGAGCGTGAGAAGGACGCCGCCGCTCATGGCGAGCTGCAGGGTCGCCTCGCTGAGAGGAGCAAGGAGCTTAGCACCGCCAAGGACTCCAACGCAAATCTTGAGTTGAAGCTGGCCACTTTGACCAAGACGTTGGATGGCGCCAGGGAGCAGGAGGTGGCCTTGAAGGAGAAGATCAAGGCCGACGAGGTGCTGCTGGCGAGTGCTGCTGCCGCCCAGAATGCTTTTAGGGAGACTGTGGAGCACTGGACCGAGGGTCTGGTGAATGTTGCCGCAGCCATCAATGGGGAGCTGGCGCAGCTGGGGATGGAGGATCTCGGGTACTCCTCCGATGAGCACCTCCAACCCAGCGCCAAGCTCAGCTTGTTCTTCAAAGGCGTGGCGACGGCCCTCCAGCGACTCCGGGAGAAGATCCCAAAGCAGCTGGCCGACGAGTCGCGCAAGATCTGCGCGGGAGTTCTTCAAAAGGTGCTGGTGAAGGTGGCCTTCCGCAACCCAGGCCTCAACCTCACCAACGTCCTTAGGTCCCTGCCGCCGGATGCTAATCTGGAAGCGCTCAAGGCCCTTGTCGCACCCATTGTGGACAAGGTGAGAGAGATCAAGAGGGTTGAGGGCGATCGCGTAGATTAGGCCGCCTGTTTTCTCTTTTTCTTGTCGCTGTTGGTCATGTTATAAGAACAATCTGTTAGAGCTGCGACAAGCTATCTTGTAATATAACTCTATTTTGGGTAGAGATTGCTGTGTTATTTCCTTTACTTGATTCCTTCCTTTGTATGTTTTTGCCCTACGCTTTTAGGGAACTTGTCGGCATAGGCACCTTAGCCGCGAGCGCTGAGTGCGGGACATCAGCAGCCTGCTGGCGGTGCCGCTACCGACAAGAAACCTTGTCGCAACTAGTCGCAGCTCACTTAAGTTGTTGAGCGGACTCGAAACAAAGTAAGGGCGCAACTAGCTACGAGTTGGTTCCTCCGCGCACAGGTTTTCCATACAAAGTACGGTCGTTCGAGGAAGATAACTTAAAATTTTAAAACTGATTGCTCAGACTTTGGCAACTTAGCTTTTCTGTCGTTTGCTTTCCGATAAGGCGAAACTTCCTTGAACGATGCCTGGTCCACACCATTATCTTCTCCTTTCCCCCCGGCAAACTTGTGTGCGAGGGAACCTTCCTTTCCTTTTTGAGAAAAAGAAAGAAGAGAAAATAAAGATATGGAGCCTTACGGCTCGTTATTGCTTACCGGGGGTAGGCGCTGCACAAAGTGTCAGATAACGCATGCAAAGATAAAGTAGACAGCATGATATTGACAAGATGTGCGGAGCACATGAGCTTTACTTATGCACGGGGTCTGCGCCCGGCTTTGTACAAAGGATTACATGCAACATCGGCAAGACTTGTACAAAAGGTGGTTGCCGGAAAAGATTCCGGCAACCTCGCCCTACGGGTAAAACTTACGAAGATGCTCAATGTTCCAGGAGTTGCTCACAGGAATGCCATCTTTGGTCTCAAGGCAGACAGCGCCAGGCCTAGTGACTCGTTTCACCCGGTAAGGGCCTTCCCACTTCGGGGTCAACTTGTTGGAATTCTTGGCGGACTGAACGCGCCGAAGAACAAGGTCGCCTTCCTCGAAACTTCTGGCATTAACTTTGCGGCTATGGTAGCGGCGCAAAGCTTGCTGGTATCGAGCAGCTCGTACAGCAGCCTGAAGACGGTCCTCCTCAAGGAGCAGCGCGTCATCTTGTCGCAGCTGCTCTTGCTCAAGCTCATCATAAGCGAGCACTCGAGGTGACCCGTATACAAGTTCCATGGGGAGAACTGCCTCTGCTCCATAGACTAGAGCGAAAGGTGTTTGGCCAGTGGCTCGATTTGGCGTCGTCCTGATCGACCAAAGAACCGCCGGCAGCTCCTCAATCCAGTTCCTTCCGCACTTGCGCAGCCTGTCAAAAGTCCTGGTCTTGAGCCCGCGCAGCACTTCAGCATTTGCCCTCTCCGCTTGACCGTTGCTTCTTGGATGAGCAACAGAAGCGAAGCAGACCTTGGCGCCAAGATCTTGGATGTACTGCATGAAGGTGCGGCTCGTGAATTGTGTGCCGTTGTCGGTGATGATCCTATTAGGGATCCCGAAACGGCAAACAATCGACCTGAAGAACTTCACTGCTGACTGTGCTGTCACCTTCCTCACTGGTTCCACTTCCGGCCACTTTGTGAACTTGTCGATTGCAACATACAAGTACTGAAAGCCCCCGACAGCTCGGGGAAAGGGGCCGAGGATGTCGAGCCCCCAGACCAAAAATGGCCAGGATAAAGGGATCGTCTGGAGAGTTTGAGCTGGCTGGTGTATCTGCTTGGAATGGAACTGGCACGCTTCACACTTGGTTACTTGTGCAGTTGCATCCTGGAGGGCTGTTGGCCAAAAGAAACCTTGCCGGAATGCTTTGCCGGCAAGTGCTCTTGCGCCAATGTGGTGACCACATATGCCTCCATGTATCTCTGCCAATAGCTTTTGTCTGTCTTCCCAGTGAATACACTTCAATTTCACACCGTTGAGTCTTCTTCTGTACAGTGTGTTGTCGACAAACTGGTACATACTTGACTGCCGGGCTACTCTTTCCGCTTCTTCTTGCTCTTCGGGAAGTTCTCCTGACTGAAGGAAAAGGACAATCTGCTGTGCCCATGCTGGAGCTTGCGGCTCGACAACAAGGACTA
The DNA here is from genome assembly GCF_002162155.2 of Triticum dicoccoides. NCBI lineage: Eukaryota > Viridiplantae > Streptophyta > Magnoliopsida > Poales > Poaceae > Triticum > Triticum dicoccoides. Next base: position 439,666,211 of record NC_041387.1, read on the forward strand.
AAGGCACATTTGCTGCTGCGGGAACATCCGCTTCTATGGCGAGAACCTGCGGCTCAGCCGAAGCTTGATGTTCCCCGGCAAGCTTCCCGGAGCAAAACTTGTCGGGAGCGTCTGCTTCAATGGAACAAACCCTAAGGCTTGCCGGAGCAGACTGCTCCTCAGCACTCTTGGTGTTGATCTTGAGGACCTTCTTGACGGCGGCTTCGGGGAGCTCTGCTGGAAAAAGTCACCAGAAATCAACTTCCTCTTCTTGCTCTGTCCAGTTGATGGCGTTACAGATGGTTGAGTTAGCTTGAGCACAAAGATCTCTGGTTCCACAGGTAACTTAAGCGCGGCGCTCTTTGACAGGCCATCGGCAATGTCGTTCTGAGCTCTTGGAACGTGTTCCATCTGTAGGCCGTCAAAGTGCTCTTCTAGCTTTCTCACTTCATCAACGTAGGCTTCCATCAACGGACTCTGATAATTCTTGTTCACTTGGCGGACGACAAGCTGTGAGTCACCCCTGACAATGAGCTTCTTGATCCCAAGGTCTGCTGCGATCCTGAGACCGGCAAGCAAACCTTCATACTCTGCGGTATTGTTCGTTGCTTGCTCCTTGGGAAAGTGCATCTAGACTACGTACTTGAGGTGCTCTCCGGTGGGTGCAACAAGTAGCACGCCCGCACCGGCGCCTTGCAACGAGAAGGCACCATTAAAATACATCAGCCACTCTTTGCTTGCTTCCTTAACAGGGATGCTCGTTTCTGGAATTTCTTCATCTTGTGTTGGCGTCCACTCTGCTATGAACTCTGCCAATGCTGTGCTTTGGATAGTTGAAGTGCTCTCAAACTTGAGGCCAAAGCTTGACAGTTCCAGTGCCCACTCGACGATCCTGCCTGTTGCTTCTGGATTTTGCAGTATCCTCTTTAGCGGAAAACGAGTGACGACTGTGATCTCATGTGCTTGGAAGTAATGGCGCAGCTTTCTCGAGGCCACGAGAAGGCCGAAAAGCAATTTCTGCACACCAGAATACCTTGACCTAGCCCCCTGCAGAAGGGAACTGACAAAGTAAACTGGGCGCTGCACCATCCTTTTCTGCATCTTCTCATGCGCCTACGCAGATCCATCTTTGTCGGGACCAGAGCTTGTCGGTGAAGTCCCCTGCTTGTCGCTGGATGCATCTGCTGCGGTTGCTGGCTCATCATCCGCCTCCCTCTCTGCTACTAACGCAGCACTAACCACTTGATTGGTTGCCGCTATATATAGCAGCAACTTCTCTTGTGGCTTAGGTGCGACAAATGTTGGAGTGGAGGACATGTATCTCTTTAAGTCCTGCAGCGCAGCCTCCGCTTCCGGAGTCCATTTCATTGGACCTGCCTTTTTCAATATTTTGAAAAATGGCAGGGCACGCTCAGCAGACCTAGAGATAAACCTGCTGAGAGCAGCTACGCAACCGGCAAGTCTTCGTACATCCTTGACGCGCTTTGGAGCTTCAATCTGCTCAATGGCCTTGATCTTGTTAGGATTGGCTTCAATTCCCCGCTGAGACACGAAGAACCCGAGAAGCTTGCCGGAGGGGACTCCGAACACACACTTCTCGGGGTTGAGCTTGAGGTTGATCTTGCGCAGATTTGCAAAGGTTTCGTCTAAATCTTGAATCAGAGTTGACTTGTCCTTGCTCTTGACCACTATGTCATCCATGTAGGCTTCCACATTTCTGTGTATTTGCGGCTCAAAAGTGTCATGGACTACCCTTGCAAATGTTGAACCAGCATTCTTTAAACCGAAAGGCATCCGTACGAAACAGTATGTGCCACATGGGGTGATGAATGCGGTCTTCTCCTCATCCTCTTCTGCCATGAAGATCTGATGGTATCCTGAGTATGCATCAAGAAATGAAAGCAAGTCACATCTGGCCGTGGAGTCAACAATCTGGTCGATGCGCGGCAAGGGAAATGGGTCTTTGGGACAAGCTTTATTGACATCGGTAAAGTCGATACAAAGCCTCCATTTCCCGTTTGCCTTGCGCACAACTACAGGGTTGGCCAACCATGTAGGATGGAGCACTCCTCTGACGAGGCCTGCTGCTTCGAATTTCTTGATTTCTTCTGCGATGAATTCTTGGCGCTCCACTGCTTGTTTCCTGACTTTCTGCTTGACGGGCCGCGCATGAGGACAGATGGCAAGATGGTGCTCGATTACTTTCCTGGGAACACCGGGGATGTCAGACGGTTGCCATGCAAATACGTCGACGTTCGCCCGCAGGAAAGCAACAAGCGCGCTTTCCTATTTAGGGTCGAGAGTGGCACTGATGGTGAAAGTACCACCAGTGCCATCCTCCTTGGCAGACACCTTCTTGGTCTTTGGTGGAGCTGCCATTGTCTTCTTACACTTGCCGGTGGAGCTCGATGGTGTGTCCTCGACGGTAGCGCAGCACTCCGAAGAGGTGCGCTTGCCGGAGTGGGCATCAAAACTCTTGCCGGACTTGGTCTTCTTCTTCGCCCCGGGAGCTTCAATGGCAAGTGACTTGTGATCTGTTGCGGCTGCTGCTTCCCGGTAGATCTTGTCGGTGCAGATAAGAGCATCCTTCTTGTCGCCAAGGACAGAGATGACACTTATCGGGCCTGGCATCTTCAGCATGTTGTATGCATAGTGAGAGGCTGCCATGAATTTGGCGAGTGCTGGACGGCCGAGTATCCCATTGTAAGGCAATGGAAAGTCAGCAACGTCAAAAGTGATCCTCTCAGTCCTGAAGTTCAACTCGCTGCCAAATGTTACCGGCAATGTGATCTTTCCCTTCGGCTTGCTCCTTCCCGGATTGATTCCTTGGAATGTGCCGGTCTCTTCGAGCTCGCTATCAGGGATCTGGAGTTTCTGGAGTACCGCGGAGGAGATCAGGTTCAAGCCGGCCCCGCCGTCAACTAGCATCTTGGTGACCTTGAGGTTGCGGATAGTTGGTGAAACCAACATCGGCAAGCACCCGACCACAGTTATGCGATCAGGGTGGTCCTCAATATCAAAGATGATAGGCGTGCTGGACCATTTCAGGGGCTTGCGTGACTCGATGGATGGTTCTGCCGCATTGAATTCCCGCACCCACTGCTTGAGCTGGCGGTGTGAAGTATGCAGAGAAGCACCTCCGTTAATGCATAGGACCTCTGTGGCTTTTTGGAACTCCTGCTCATCGGTCTCGTCATCATCCATATCTTCATCGTCGTCGTCATCTTCATCCTTGTCGCGGCCGCGGGGAGGTCTGTCTCCTTGTCGCTGCTTGGCCTTGCCGCGGCGTCCTCCCCGGGACGTTTCTTGTCGGCTCCTCCAGCACCTTCCTGGGCTTTCTCCTTGTCGCGTCGCTCGTATTCAGCTTTTTGCTGTTCGACAAGCTGTTCGACCTTCTTGCAGCTCTGGAGGTCATGGCCCTTGGTGCGGTGGATCTTGCAGTACTGCTTGTTGGTGCCGTCCTGCTTGTCGGCGACTGCCACAGCCTGGTAGTTGGTGCCTGCGGCAATCTCTTTGCCGGAGCTACCAGATTTTGATTTCTTGGCGCCACCTCCGTTGCCGGACTGCTCAACGACTATCACATCTCTTCCTTTCTTCTTCCTGTTGTTCCGCCGCCGGTTTTTCTTTGCCGGGGCAGTCTCCTCACTATCAGATCCTCCTGCTCCTATATTCTCTCCAGGGAGTTTCCTCCCTACCTCAGCACGTGCACACTTGTCGACCAGGGCATATAGCTCACTGACGTCTCTGATCTTACACATCGCCATCTCCTCCCGCATCCTGCGGTTCCGCACGTTCTGATGGAACACGCTGATTACTGCGGCAGGGTGGACATCTGGGATGTTGTGCTGTACATGGCTGAATCTCTGAATGTACTTGCGCAGGGGCTCTCCTTCCTTCTGGGCGAGCAGATGAAGGTCGCTCTCTTGGACATGAGGCTTGTGGCCGCCCGTAAAGGCGCCGACAAACTGATGGCATAGGTCTGCCCAGGAGGATATGGAGTTGTCCGGCAAGTGCATGAGCCAGGATCTGACATTGGGCTTGAGCACCAGCGGGAAGTAGTTGGCCAGGATCTTGTCGTCCCGCCCCCCGGCAGCTTGCACCGTGATGGTGTAGATGCTGAGGAACTCAGACGGATGCGACTTGCCGTCGTACTTCTCTGGTACATCTGGTTTGAAATTCTTCGTGCTAGGCCACTGGACTTGCCGCAGCTCACGAGTGAACGCAGGGCAACCTACCGCGTACGGCAAGTCGCCTGGTTCCCCTGGCGCATGCATGTCGATAGAGGGCCCAGCGTGCTGGTCTGATTGACGTCGCGCTTCTCTTCGGCGCTCGATGCGAGTACGAGCGTCTTCTTGCTGTCGTTCATGAAGAACTTGGCGTTGATCGCGACGAGCTCGTGGATCTGATGATGCGGTGGAGTCGCTGTCGAGGTGGATCCGGCGAGTCGGTGATCTTGGCCTTCGGGGTGGAGAGTGCATGGTGGTTGCACCCCCATCGGTTTCGTCGCCACCGGCTCGTGCCTGGCAGTCCTGCCGCGGCAGCGACGCACTCGGCTGCCGCGGAGGGTCGCCGTTGGCGAAGCCGATGAGACTCTGAATGGTGGCCCTCCATTGATCGATCTTATCTTCCGTTGGAGGGTAATCCAGGAGCAGTTGAGCTCGCGCCAAAGCTTCTGCTGGAGTGGTGGGCGGCAGTGGCGAACGGTGCGAGGAGCGGGATATGCTCGGACTTCTAACTACGTTAGAAGGAGCAGTATCCCGTCCACGCGACTGTGTCTCGCTCGTGCCAGCATGTTGGCATGCATGCTGGTCTTGAGCACCCCAAGATCCACCAGCTCGATCTTGGTCCAACAAACGTATGGCACTGCGAATACCATGACGTTGTCGATCCTGCGCCTCCTGAGATGGGTGCGGTACATGTACGGACGCCGAGGTCTGCGCGGCCTTGTCCTTGGACCTGGCAGCACCGTGAGCTCCCTCGTCGATGTTCGTTCTTCCGTCGGCGTCTGCCCCACCACTCGTTTGCTCCGGTGGTGGTGGGATTGACGTGGACGGAACTGCTGCCGCCGAAGTCTTCTTCTTCGGTGGCATGTCGATGAAGTAGATGAAGATCTAGCTCGTGTGAACGCGGGATCAGGTTCACACAACCTCGACGCCCCCTACCTGGTGCGCCAAAGATGTCGGGGAAGCTGATCCACGAACACCTATGGGGACCGGCGGACCGAGCCCCTTTCGGTTCGGCGGGGGGGCGGAGGTCGCACGAAGAGCGGATCGAGGCGAAGCACACGAGCAGTTTACCCAGCTTCGGAGCTCTCTGAAGAGATAATACTCCTATTGCTGCTTGTCTGATTGTATTGTGTTCTTGCTCGGGAGCGCTGAGTGCTACAGTACACTTGAGCTGCTAACGAGACCGAGCGTGAGTGTTTTCTGGTTTCGAACCCAACCCCCTCTACGTTGCGCATGGGCCTTCTTTTATACGCTCAAGGGGTCTCCGACAGGTGGCAACGTAGACAAGGGCAAAAATGGAAAAGGAATTGTGGTTGGTACAACTACTTGTACAGTGTATCCTACCTAACCCTGACGGTAGGGGACAAAGGCATTAAATGCCCGTCTGCGTCAGCCAAACAGTGCAAAAAGGACTGTCAGGGACGCCACCGTTCGCCATGATGGCAGTCTTGTCAGCGTCGCTTGCCACCGCGCACTGCTGGCTGCACAGCCTCTTGCCACGCGCGTCTGGAAAGGCCTCAGGGCGACACGTTGGTGGATGTGCTGGAGCGCGGGTACTGAGTGGTAGCTTGTCGCGGCAAGCGCCTTGCCGCGGATATTGTCTTGTCGCGCCCGGAAGCTTGTCGCTCACCGGGCCTTGCCGGGACGCGTGGCGCGTCGCGGCAAGTTCCTTGTGATGCCTTGGTTGGCCTTCCTGGCAAGCTCCTCTTGTCGGGGCCTTGTCTCCTTAGCTCGAATACTTTGTTCTTGAATGGCTCCAAAGGAACCACGGAGGACCTTGGCGGTCGCCCGGCAAGCCTTGCCGCAGTGTGCTGCAACTGCCCGTGCACAAGTTCGGGGTACTAGGGTACCCCTACTCTAGTACACCGACAGTCTTCGTGAGCAATCGAGTCGGATGCACACCTATTAGTTTTCTTTTGTTGAGCATTCATAGCTCTAGTGCATCCGTTGCATGGCAATCCCTACTCCTCGTGTTGACATCAATTGATGGGCATCTCCATAGCCCGTTGATTAGCCTCGTCAATGTGAGACTTTCTCTTTTTTTTGTCTTCTCCACACAATCCCCATCATCATATTCTATTCCACCCATAGTGCTATATCCATGGCTCACGCTCATGTATTGCATGAAGGTTTAAAAGGTTTGAGATTATTTAAGTATGAAACAATTGCTTGACTTGTCATCGGGGGTATAGAAGTTGGGAACATCTTTGTGTGACGAAAATGAAGCATAGCCTAACTATATGATTTTGTAGGGATGAACTTTCTTTTGCCATGTTATTTTGAGAAGACATGATTGCTTTGATTAGTATGCTTGAAGTATTATTATTTTTGTGTCAATATGAAATTTTGTCTTGAATCTTTCGGATCTGAATATTCATATCACAATTAAGAAGATTTACATTGAAATTATGCCAAAGTATCACTCCGCATCAAAAATTCTTTTTTGTCATTTACCTACTCAAGGACGAGCAGGAATTAAGCTTGGGGATGCCTGATACGTCTCCAACGTATCTATAATTTTTGATTGCTCCATGCTACTTTATCTATTGTTTTGGACTATATTGGGATTTATTTTCCACTTTTATATTACTTTTGGGACTAACCTATTAACCGGAGGACCAGCCCAGAATCGGTGTTTTTTGTCTTTTTCAGTATTTCGAAGAAACATAATATCAAACGGAGTCCAAACGGAATGAAACCTTCGGGATCGTGATTTTCCAACTGAACATGATCCACGAGACTTGGACCCTACTCCAAGAAGTGCCCAAGGAGGTCATGAGGGTTGAGGGCACGCCCCCCCTGGGCGCGCCCCCCTACCTCATGGGCCCCTCGGAGCTCCACTGACGTACTCCTTCCTCCTATATATACCTACGTATCCCCGAACGATCAGAACATGAGCCAAAAACCTAATTCCACCGCCGCAACCTTTTGTATCCACGAGATCCCATCTTGGGGCCTGTTTCGGAGCTCCGCCGAAGGGGGCATCCACCACGGAGGGCTTCTACATCATCTCCATAGCCCCTCCGATGAAGTGTGAGTAGTTTACTTCAGACCTTCGGGTCCATAACTAGTAGCTAGATGGCTTCTTTCTCTCTTTTTGGATCTCAATACAATGTTCTCCCCCTCTCTCGTGGAGATCTATTCGATGTAATCTTCTTTTTGCGGTGTGTTTGTTGAGACCGATGAATTGTGGGTTTATGATCCAGTATTATCTATGGAAAATATTTGATTCTTCTCTGGATTCTTTTATGTATGATTGAGTTATCTTTGCAAGTCTCTTCAAATTATCCTTTTTGGTTTGGCCAACTAGATTGGTACTTCTTGCAATGGGAGAAGTGCTTAGCTTTGGGTTCAATCTTGCAGTGTCCTTACCCAGTGACAGAAGGGGCAGCAAGGCACGTATTGTATTGTTGCCATCGAGGATAACAAGATTGGGTTTTTATCATATTGCATGAATTTATCCCTCTACATCATGTCATCTTGCTTACGGTGTTACTCTGTTTTTACTTAGTACTCTAGATGCACGCTGGATAGCGGTCGATGAGTGGAGTAATAGTAGTAGATGCAGAATCGTTTCAATCTACTTGTTTTGGACGTGATGCCTATATACATGATCATTGCCTAGATATACTCATAACTATGCTCAATTATGTCAATTGCTCAACAGTAATTTGTTCACCCACCGTAGAATACTTATGCTCTTGAGAGAAGCCACTAGTGAAACCTATGGCCCCCGGGTCTATTCTCATCATATCAATCTCTATCACTTTATTTACTTGCTTTGCTTTTACTTTGCCTTTACTTTTTACTTTGCATCTATCTATCAAAAATACCAAAAATATTATCTCTATCAGATCTCACTCTCGTAAGTGACCGTGAAGGGATTGACAACCCCTAAGCGTTGGTTGCGAGTTGCTATCGTTTTGTGTAGGTACGAGGGACATGTGTGTGGTCTCCTACTGGATTGATACCTTGGTTCTCAAAAACTGATGGAAATACTTACGCTACTTTGCTGCATCATCCTCTCCTCTTCGGGGAAATCCAACGCAGTGCTCAAGAGGTAGCACTCCCACAGATTGATAAACCTTAGGTCATCCACTTGAGGGAAATTTGCTACTGTCCCACAAACCTCTGCACTTGGAGGCCCAACAACGTCTACAAGAAGAAGGTTGCGTAGTAGACATCAATGCCCCCCGCAGCGGAGGTTCACCTAGCAAAGTGCAAAGTAGCAGCCC
>NC_041387.1:439674813-439715678 GCF_002162155.2 Triticum dicoccoides
ACACACACACACTTTCAGTCAGTGGGACAGAGAGGCATCTCACCAAGATTGATCGTAAAACGTACCAAGAATAATCCACCTTGGTCGTACAACCTCTCTCTTGTTGTTGGTCAAAGTGATGGTCGTCCATGTTGTCGGTGTCAAAACCGGCAGATCTCGGGTAGGGGGTCCCGAACTGTGCATCTAAGGATCAAAGTAACAGGAGGCAGGGGACACAATGTTTACCCAGGTTCGGGCCCTCTTAATGGAGGTAATACCCTACTTCCTGCTTAATTAACTTTGATGAGTATAGGGGTTACAAGAGTTGATCTACCTTGAGATCGTAATGGCTAAACCCTAGATGTCTAGCCTGTATGATTGTTCTGCCCCTATGGACTAAACCCTCCGGTTTATATAGACACCGTAGGGACCTGGGGCTGTACAGAGTCGGTTTACAGAGAAAGGAAGATGCAAAATCCGAACGCCAAGCTTGCCATCCACACAAAGGAGAGTCCCACCCGGACACGAGGGAGGGCCTTCTGTCTTGTATCTTCGTGACCCATCAGTCAGGCACATATCGCATAGCCCAGATTCCCGAGGACCCCCTAGTCCAGGACTCCCTCAGTAGCCCCTGAACTAGGCTTCAATGATGATGTATCTGGCGTGCAGATTGTCTTCGGCATTGCAAGGAGGGTTCCTTCTCCGAATACTCCAAAGCAGTCTTCCGCACATAAGAGCTGTATCCGACCCTGCTCACATCCCTAAGCTATAAAAGCAACAATACTTAAAACAAAATAAGTAACGTCCATGGGCAACCTTTTCGGTGAGACGTTATGTTCTGGCCTTGTTATTATTCTAAAGCGTTTTATAGCCCCCGTTTTGCGTTTCAAGGCATGACCATTGACACATCTTGTCAAAGCAGAGATCGTGGCCCCTTATCACGGTATCTTCATTAATGCGGGTTTGGGTAATCGAACCATGTCGTTCGCACGTATCCTTGGGAATAGGCGAGGTTTAAGGCTTATGAGGGGGCGCTTGATATTCACTACTTCTATAAGAGGACAAAGACACATCTATTCACCTCACTCCTTCTTCTTCCTCTGCCTTTCCGTCCCCGAGCTCCAGCGCCCAAGTTCTAACCTTTCCCTTCGCCCCAATTTCTCTAGCAATAGTCGGATCCAGTTTCCAGGGCAAGTGGATGGCCTCCTCCGTAACGGAGAAGGACATCAAAGATCTACGCGAGCCGAGGTACTTGACGGCGGAGATTAAACATAGGCTTCCAACCCCGGGGCAGGTCATCCCCACCCCGGAGCCCGGTGAGAGGGTGGTATTTATCCCCCACTTCCTCCGAGGACTTCGGTTCGCCCTTCATCCCTTCGTCTGAGGTCTCATGTCCTACCATGGGCTGGATTTCCATGATCTGGCCCCGAATTCCTTCCTCCACATCTCGGTGTTCATCGTCGTGTGTGAGGCATTCCTTCGCGTCCCCCCACACTTCGGCTTGTGGCTCAAGGTCTTTAATGTGAAGCTGAAGGTGGTCGAGGGCCAACACGCCGAGTGCGGAGGCTCCATGGTGAGCAAGCTCAACCATGTTACATGGCCCAAAGGGAGATTTGTGGATACTTTCAAGGTATGGCAGCAGGAGTGGTTCTACATCACCGAACCCCGTGGCACCAAGTGGTCAACTACTCCTGCTTTCAGATCTGGACCTCCGCTGCGGCTCGCGTCCTAGACCAACAAGGGTCTAGACTGGGGATCACCTGACGAAGTATCGACGCTGCAAAAGTGCATCAAGAGCATGATAGCAAAGGACATCACCCTTGCTGATGTGATCCAGGAGATGCATATCCGTCGAGCTCTTCCCTGCCAATGACGGCCTCTCAAAATGTGGGAGTTTAATCCGGAAGGGCCATGGACCCTGCAGCGACTCTTCGGCACGACGCACAAAGGGATCTGGAAGCTGCTCTTCAAGAAGTAGAAGACGTGGCCAAGGACGTCTGACGACACCAGCCTCGACTGCAACAATCCGGCATCCCCAGTAAGTATCATATTTCTGAACATTACTTAGCTCGTCAATCTTAGGGAGGGGTACTAAAAATTCCATCTCCCCGATTAAGAAGGCGGAGCGGATTAAGTGTCCAGCCCCTCTCCCCGAAAACCCAGCCGAGCCTCTATTGATGAGGATGCTGGTCCCGGCGCCCTACCAGGCGTCAGCGAAGAAGTACAAGAAGAACAAGAGCAAGGAGGCCAAAGGTGGCCTCCATCACGAAGATATTTCGGGTGCTATGTCCGGAGGAACCGAGACTCCTTCCTCTCACGAGGGAGACAAAGACAAGGACGAGGAGGAGGAGGAGGAGGAAGAAGAAGAAGAGAACCTTCCTCTCAAAGGGAAAAAGAGGGCAGCCTCCATAGATCCGGAGGAGGGGGCATCCAAGAGCGGAAAGATATCCCTCTCGGATGATTCGGATTCGGGCACTGAAGCTGTCCCCAAGCACCGCCCTCGATCCAAGCCCCTTGCCGAATCGTAAGTACCTTAGGATGCCTTACGTACATCCAATCTTTTTATAAAGTATAAGAATAATATCAAATTTCATGTTTCAGTCCGGCCTGTGACATCCCTAAAGAATCATCGTCATCGAAGGATCTTTCGCCAGAGAAGATGGAGAGCAAGATGCCTCCACAAGCTTCCCTACCTCCTAGGGCAGACGACACCGAGGTGTCGTCCCAAAGGATTTCTTCGGGCTCCGGAGAAGTGTGGGAGGGGACCAAGACGACGCTAGAGGATAACGCCTTGGCTGCCGAGAACATGAGGGGCGTAGCCCTCATGGAGGCCGGCGACCGGGGTCCTGGATCATCCGACCCCCGGCCAGATACTGTTCCGGAGACACAAATGGTTACGGAATTGAATCAGCATCCCCCTCTGTGGGATGGGGAGACGGCTATTCCATCGGCGACCTCTACTAATGCAGAGGCGCCGAACATGCTAATGGATGCTCTGCAAAGTGCGTCCTTCTTGGAGGAGCACCGTACCTTGATGGGTACGGTGGTTGAGAAGGTTCACTCCGCTAAGAGCAGGCTGAATGAATCCTTCACGAACCTACTAACAGGCTTCGAGGTATGCGATGTAATGTCTTTAGCCGCTTTCCATATGAAAAATCTGCCTGTATATAGATAGTAGCCCCTGAGACTCTATTTGGCCAATGAAGGAGGGCGAACAGAGGATCTATATATATCCGCAGGAAATAACTTACTTATTTTTTTGACAAAAAATAGGCTTCACTTTTAGCAGTGACCGCTCAGGCCGCCAAGTTTCCGAACTGAAGCGGAAACTGCAGATGGTCGACGAGGACAATATCCGTATTAATAAGCGGCTCGACGAGGTGTATGGTATGTTTCAAGTACTCCATAAATAATTGAATTAGTTTGCAAATACTAAGTTGAAGCTTACGCGCTGCTATATGGATAATTGCAGATGGCACTGCTAAGGTCGAGACCCTCAAGAGTGACCTTGCCCGCGCGAAGGAGCAGGCAAGGGTGAGCGATGCGGCCACTGAGAAAACGGTTGCTGATTTGAAGGCCAAACAGGCCACCCGGTGCCATTTCAAGGAGCGGGTATCTGATACGTCTCCAACGTATCTATAATTTTTGATTGCTCCATCCTATATTATCTATTGTTTTGGGCAATATTGGGCTTTATTATCCACTTTTATATTATTTTTGGGACTAAACTATTAACCGGAGGCCCAGCCCAGATTTGTTGTTTTATGCCTATTTCAGTGTTTCGAGGAAAAGGAATATCAGACGGAGTCAAAACGGAACGAAATCAACTAGAGAAGTTATTTTTGGAAGGGAACCCACCTAATGGACTTGGACTCCATGTCAGAAGATACGGGAGGTGCTCACAACGGTGGGGGCGCGCCCACCCCCCTAGTGGGGCCCCCGTAGCTCCACCGACGTACCCCCTGCACCCATATATACCTATGTATCGTAAAACTTCTAGAACAGAAGATAGATCGGGAGTTCTGCCGCCGCAAGCCTCTGTAGCCACCAAAAACCTCTCGGGAGCCCGTTCCGGCGCCCTGTCGGATGGGGATCCCATCACCGGTGGCCATCTTCATCATCCCGACGCTATCCATGACGAGGAGGGAGTAGTTCACCCTCGGGGCTGAGGGTATGTACCAGTAGCTATGTGTTTGATCTCTCTCTCTCGTGTTCTCTCTCGTGTTCCTTCTATGGCACGATCTTGATGTATCCCGAGCTTTGCTATTGTAGTTGGATCTTATGATGTTTCTCCCCTCTACTCTCTTGTGATGAATTGAGTTTCCCCTTTGAAGTTATCTTATCGGATTGAGTCTTTTATGAGAACACTTGATGTATGTCTTGCCGTGATTATCTGTGGTGACAATGGGATATCATGTGCCACTTGATGTATGTTTTGGTGATCAACTTGCGGGTTTCGTGACATTGGGAACCTATGCATAGGGGTTGGCACACGTTCTTGACTCTCCGATAGAAACTTTGGGGCACTCTTTGAAGTACTTTTATGTTGGTTGGATGAATCTGAGATTGTGTGATGCATATCGTATAATCATGCCCACGGATACTTGAGGTGACAATGGAGTATCTAGGTGACATTAGGGTTTTGGTTGATTTGTGTCTTAAGGTGTTATTCTAGTACGAACTCTTTTATAGATCGATCCGAAAGAATAACTTTGAGGTGGTTTCGTACCCTACCATAATCTCTACGTTTGTTCTCCGCTATTAGTGGCTTCGGAGTGACTCTTTGTTGCATGTTGAGGGCTTGTTATATGATCTATCTATGTTATTGTTGTTGAGAGAACTTGCACTAGTGAAAGTATGAACCCTAGGCCTTGTTTCCTATCATTGCAATACCGTTTACACTCACTTTTACCTTTATTTACCTTGCTGTTTTTATATTTTCAGATTACAAATACCTTTATCTACCATCCATATTGCACTTGTATCACCATCTCTTCGCCGAATTAGTGCACCTATACAATTTACCATTGTATTGGGTGTGTTGGGGACACAAGAGACTCTTTGTTATTTGGTTGCAGGGTTGCTTGAGAGAGACCATCTTCATCCTACGCCTCCTACGGGTTGATAAACCTTAGGTCATCCACTTGAGGGAAATTTGCTACTGTCCTACAAACCTCTGCACTTGGAGGCCCAACAACGTCTACAAGAAGAAGGTTGTGTAGTAGACATCAAGCTCTTTTCTGGCGCCGTTGCCGGGGAGGCTAGGTAAGTGAAGGTATATCTTTAGATCTTGCAATCAAATCTTTTTGTTTCTTGTTTTATCACTAGTTTAGTTTATAAAAGAAAAACTACAAAAAATGGAGTTAAGTTTGTCTCATACGTTACGTCTTTTTAATATCTTTCGTGAGAATGATGGAAAGGAAAATTGTGCTCAAGTGCTAGAAGAAGAATTACATAGAATGTTTGGCATGAAGTATGTGAATGATGAGCATGATTGCAATGTTGTTAGTATGAATTCATTGAATATCCATGATGCTAATGATATGCAAATCCAAAAGCTTGGGGAAGCTATGTTTGATGAAGATGATATTTTTTGTCCCCCAAGCTTTGATGAGCAAATTTACTATGATGAAAGCATGTCTCCTATCCATGATGATTATTGTGATGACATGTATGCTTTAAAGAATAATGATAACCATGAAACTTGTCATCTTGATCTTAATTTTCAATCATATGATAGTTATTTTGTTGAGTTTGCTCCCACTACTATTCATGAGAAGAATTTTTCTTATGAGGAGAGTAGTAAATTTTCTATGCTAGTAGATCATGAAAAGAATGGTTTAGGTGCTGGTTACATTGTTGAATTCATTCATGATGCTACTAAAAATTATTATGAGGGAGGAACATATGCTTGTAGGAATTGCAATAATATCAAGTTTCCTCTCTATGTGCTTCAAGTCTTGAAGCTATGCTTGTTTTACCTTCCTATGCTAGTTGATTATCGTTCCCATAAGTTGTTTTCTCACAAAATCCATATGCATAGGAAGTGGGTTAGACTTAAATGTGCTAGTAATATGCTTCATGATGCTCCTGTTATGTTTCAATTCTTATCTTTTATGTGAGCATCATTGTCATCATCATGCCTAGCTAGAAAGGCATTAAAGAAAAGCGCTTGTTGGGAGACAACCCAATATTTATCCTTACTGTTTTTGTGTGTCCACATGATTATGCTACTGTAGTAATCATGTTTTATAGATTTTGTTTCAATAAAGTGCCAAGTAAGACCTTTAGGATAGCTTACGGTGACAGTTGTGTTGATCCTGCTGAAAATCAGAAACTTTTGCACCCAGTAAACTAGTTTTGTTAATTCACAGAAACGTGATTATGATATGATTATTTTTGCTCTGGATTTGTAGACGGATATCGTAGGACTTCCTAATTTGATAGGATTTTTGGAGTTCCATAAGTATACGTTTGATACAGATTACTACAGACTATTCTGTTTTTGACAGATTCTGTTTTCTATGTGTTGTTTGCTTATTTTGATAAATCTATGAGTAGTATCGGAGGGTATGAACCATAGATAAGTTGGATTACAGTAGATATTACACCAATATGAATAAAGAATGAGTTCATTACAGTACCTTATGTGGTGGTTTTGCTTTCTTTCACTAACGAAGCTTACGAGTTTTCTATTGAGTTTTGTGTTGTGGAGTTTTCAAGTTTTGGGTAAAGATTCGATGGACTATGGAATAAGGAGTGGCAGGAGCCTAAGCTTGGGGATGCCCAAGGCACCCCATGGTAATGTTCAAGGACAACCAAGAGCCTAAGCTTGGGGATGCCCCGGAAGGCATCCCCTCTTTCGTCTTCGTTCATCGGTAACTTTACTTGGAGCTATATTTTTATTCACCACATGATATGTGTTTTGCTTGGAGTGTCATTTTCTCTTGTTAGTATTTTCTTGATGTTGTTTAGATTTATGTTTTGCATCTTTAGTTTCAATAAAAAGTTAAGGATAGCCTTTGCCATGCTTATTTTGCTAGTATACATGTTGCTGTTTGAAAACAGAAAGTTTGCCGCTGTTGCAAAAATTACCTAGAAAAGTCAGAGAATGATATAATGATGAAACCTTTTTCATAATGAGCTCTGATAAATTTATTACAGTGGTAATTTTCGTTCATAACTTTTGGAGTTAGGGAAGTATTGATACTCTTGCATTCTTTACAGACTGTACTGTTTTGGCAGATTGCTGTTATGTTTGCATTGTTTGCATATGTTTGCTTGTTTAATGATTCTATTTGAGGATAGGAGTATTAAATATGCAGAGGCATTTAGTATGCAATGTTGAATAATAATGTTAGTGATTTGTTACAGTAGAAAATGATAAGGTTTTGCATTGGTTTATACTAACCTATCTCACGAGTTCTTGTTGAGTTTGTTGTGAATGAAGCTTTTGATAAAAAGAGAAACCATGATATAAGAGGAATTAAGGAGACACAAAAGTTCAAGCTTGGGGATTCCCAAGGCACCCCAAGATAATATTTCAAGAAGTCTCAAGCATCTAAGCTTGGGGATGCCCCGGTAGGCATCCCACCTTCCTTCTTCAACAACTATCGGTTAGTATCGGTTGATCCTAAGTTTTTGCTTCTTCACATGAGTTGTGCTATCCTTGCATTGTAGTTTTCTTTTGTTTTGATTGCTGTTTGGATACAATACCAAGATCTGAAATTATTAAATGGGAGAGTCTTCACATAGTTGTATAATTATTCGACCACTCATTGATCTTCACTTATATCTTTCGGAGTAGTTTGCTCTAGTGCTTCACTTATATCTTTTAGAGCATGGTGGTAGTTTTATTTTGAAGAAATAGATGAACTCTCATGCTTCACTTATATTATTTTGACAGTCTTAAATAGCATGGTAATTTGTTTAAATAATCATAATATGATAAGCATAAAAGATTTGTAAGAATTCTTATGAGTGTGTTGAATACTAAGAAAAGTTTGATACTTGATAATTGTTTTGATATATGGAGGTAGTGATATTAAAGTCAAGCTAGTTGGGTGATTATGAATTCAAAGAATGCTTGTGTTGAAGTTAGCAAGTCCCGTAGCATGCACGTATGGTTAAAGTTGTGTAACAAATTTGAAACATGAAGTGTACCTGGCTTGTGCATCCTTATGAGTGGCGGTCGGGGACGAGCGATGGTCTTTTCCTACCAATCTATCCCCCTAGGAGCATGCGCGTAGTACTTGGTTTTTGATGACTTCTAAATTTTTGCAATAAGTATATGAGTTCTTTTGACTAATGTTGAGTCCATGGATTATACGCACTTTTACCTTTCCGCCTTTGCTAGCCTCTTCGGTACCGTGCATTGCCCTTTCTCACCTTGAGAGTTGATGCAAACTTTGCCGGTGCATCCAAACCCCATGATATGATACGCTCTATCACACATAAACCTCCTTGTATCTTCCTCAAAACAGCCACCATACCTACCTATCATGGCATTTCCATAGCCATTCTGAGATATATTTCCATGCAACTTCCATCATCATCAGCATGACATACATTAGTTTTGTCATATTGCCATTGCATGATCATGTAGTTGACATCGTATTTGTGGCAAAGCCACCATGCATAATTTTCATACATGTCACTCTTGATTCATTGCACCATCCTGGTACACCGCCGGAGGCATTCATATAGAGTCATATCTTGTTCTAAGTTTCGAGTTGTAATCCTTATGTTGTAATCAATAGAAGTGTGATGATCATCATTATTAGAGCATTGCCCAAAAAAAGAGAAAGGCCAAAAAAAGACCAATGCTACTATCTCTTTTTCCACACTTGTGCTTCAAAGTAGCACCTTGTTCTTCATGTAGTGAGTCTCATATCTTGTGCTTCAAAGTAGCACCTTGTTCTTCATATAGTGAGTCTCATAAGTTGTCTTTTTATACTAGTGGGAAAATTTCATTATAGAACTTGGCTTGTATATTCCTACGATGGGCTTCCTCAAATGCCCTAGGTCTTCATGAGCAAGCGAGTTGGATGCACACCCACTAGTTTTCTTTTGTTGAGCATACATAGCTCTAGTGCATCCGTTGCATGGCAATCCCTACTCCTCATGTTGACATCAATTTATGGGCATCTCCATAGCCCGTTGATTATCCTCGTCAATGTGAGACTTTCTCCTTTTTTGTCTTCTCCACACAATCCCCATCATCATATTCTATTCCACCCATAGTGCTATATCCATGGCTCGCGCTCATGTATTGCGTGAAGGTTGAAAAAGTTTGAGATTAAGTATGAAACAATTGCTTGGCTTGTCATCGGGGGTATAGAAGTTGGGAACATCTTTGTGTGACGAAAATGAAGCATGGCCTAACTATATGATTTTGTAGGGATGAACTTTCTTTTGCCATGTTATTTTGAGAAGACATGATTACTTTGATTAGTATGCTTGAAGTGTTACTATTTCTTTTATCAATATGAACTTTTGTCTTGAATCTTCCGGATCTGAATATTCATATCACAAGTAAGAAGAATTACATTGAAATTATGCCAACTAGCATTCCACATCAAAAATTATCTTTTTTATCATTTACCTACTCGAGGACGAGCAGGAATTAAGCTTGGGGATGCTTGATACGTCTCCAATGTATCTATAATTTTTGATTGCTCCATGCTATATTATCTACTGCTTTGGGCAATATTGGGCTTTATTATCCACTTTTATATTATTTTTGGGACTACCTATTAACCGGAGGCCCAGCCCAGATTTGCTGTTTTATGCCTATTTCAGTGTTTCGAGGAAAAGGAATATCAAACGGAGTCAAAACGGAACGAAATCAACTGGAGAAGTTATTTTTGGAAGGAAACCCACCTGATGGACTTGGACTCCATGTCAGAAGATACGGGAGGTGCTCACGAGGGTGGGGGGCTTGCCCACCCCCCTAGGGCGCGCCCCCTTGCCTCGTGGGGCCCCCGTAGCTCCACCGACGTACCCCCTACACCCATATATACCTACGTATCGTAAAACTTCTAGAACAGAAGATAGATCGGGAGTTCCACCGTCGCAAGCCTCTGTAGCCACCAAAAACCTCTCGGGAGCCTGTTCCGACGCCCTGCCGGGGGGGATCCCATCACCGGTGGCCATCTTCATCATCCCGGCGCTATCCATGACGAGGGAGTAGTTCACCCTCGGGGCTGAGGGTATGTACCAGTAGCAATGTGTTTGATATCTCTCTCTCTCTCTCTCTCTCTCTCTCGTGTTCCCTCTATGGCACGATCTTTATGTATCCCGAGCTTTGCTATTGTAGTTGGATCTTATGATGTTTCTCTCCCTCTACTCTCATGTGATGAATTGAGTTTCCCCTTTGAAGTTATCTTATCGGATTGAGTCTTTTATGAGAACACTTGATGTATGTCTTGACGTGATTATCTGTGGTGACAATGGGATATCATGTGCCACTTGATGTATGTTTTGGTGATCAACTTGCGGGTTTCGTGACATTGGGAACCTATGCATAGGGGTTGGCACACGTTCTTTACTCTACGATAGAAACTTTGGGGCACTCTTTGAAGTACTTTTATGTTGGTTGGATGAATCTGAGATTGTGTGATGCATATCGTAGAATCATGCCCACGGATACTTGAGGTGGCAATGGAGTATCTAGGTGACATTAGGGTTTTGGTTGATTTGTGTCTTAAGGTGTTATTCTACTACGAACTCTTTTATAGATCGATCCGAAAGAATAACTTTGAGGTGGTTTCGTACCTACCATAATCTCTACGTTTGTTCTCCGCTATTAGTGGCTTCGGAGTGACTCTTTGTTGCATGTTGAGGGCTTGTTATATGATCTATCTATGTTATTGTTGTTGAGAGAACTTGCACTAGTGAAAGTATGAACCCTAGGCCTTGTTTCCTATCATTGCAATACCGTTTACACTCACTTTTACCTTTATTTACCTTGCTGTTTTTATATTTTCAGATTACAAATACCTTTATCTACCATCCATATTGCACTTGTATCACCATCTCTTTGCCGAACTAGTGCACCTATACAATTTACCATTGTATTGGGTGTGTTGGGGACACAAGAGACTCTTTGTTATTTGGTTACAGGGTTGCTTGAGAGAGACCATCTTCATCCTACGCCTCCTACGAATTGATAAACCTTAGGTCATCCACTTGAGGGAAATTTGCTACTGTCCTACAAACCTCTGCACTTGAAGGCCCAACAACGTCTACAAGAAGAAGGTTGTGTAGTAGACATCAGTATCCAAAGTTGAGCAAGAGCTCAAGGACGCCACTCGCAAGTGCGAGCTCCTTGAGGAGGAGAATAAAGCTAAGGCGGCCGAACTCGCCAAGGCCCTTCAGGAAGCCCAAGAGGCGAGGTCCGAATCCCGAGCGGCTCGCGAGGAGATCTGACAGGCCAAACAGATAGCGGCCGGTAAGCCCTTTCTTTTACAGTCTAAGTTTGGCAATCAGAGGTATGCCTTACTTAATCGACTATGGAGTTCTCCCGATGCCTTTGCGGATCTTCCATAGAGCGCTGCTGAAGCTGCGCAATTCTATCGAGCCCAGGAGGGGCATGCGACGGAGAAGCTGTTCTGCTCATAGTTTGCGACACAGGAGTGCTCGGCGCTGCTGAAAGACCAAATGGCACAGTGGGCCAAGCTGCATAAGATGTCCGGAGCGACATGAAGGAGGTCATAGTCTGGTTTTGGCCAGCCGAACCCGTTCCGAGCAGCTATTTTGGCCTAGTGTGGCGACTCATCGATGCTGTGCCCTGAATTGATGCAATCAAGCGGTCAGTGTGCATAGAAGGTGCACGGATGGCCTTCACCCGCCTCAAGATGCACTGGGCGAAGATGAAGGCTGCCATTATCGCGGTTGAGGGTCCTCCCGAAGGCAAGGACCACCACACGCCGGAGCGCTATTTAGACGACATCCTAGAGGGTGCTCGCTTGATAGAGGATCAATGCTCAAAGGACATTATATTTGAATGAATGTATCCGAGCGACCCGGACGTGTTTATTATATATATTAAGGCTTTGTGATATATTTGTGCCATTGTCTGAAAGTTCTTTCCTCCTGTGCGGCCGTTTTTGTATTCCTAAGAGTTCTCCAGTCATCGGCTTCGGCCCCCATGTAGATGCTACGGGGGTGTTCGGAATGGCACATGAGCACTCTTATCCCAACACTCTTATCCCAACATCTTGGTCCGTAACGGTGGTGTCAGTGCGGCGAACCAGGCAATCAGACTATATGGCTTTACCACTCTCACTTAGCCATAGGAGTTTGACGATGGGGCTATAAAATAGACCATGTTACGTATGCGGCTATCCGAATGCGGATGCGTTACGTACATGACCGGAAAAACAGTCCTTCGTTTAATACGGAAAAAACGTTAAAGATTTAGTAAGTCGCCGAGTGGCTGACCAGCTCTCGCCGCATCAGGACTGTCAATTTTCGGCTTTCTCTACTAAGGTGCTTGACCGGACGAACCAGAAACACAATCGTAGTAGTTCTCCCTTTACTACCCTAGCCGAACAAACGGAACGTAAGGTAGCAAACACAGGATCCGGGCAACCCAACTATTGACCAAAGACATGATTCGGAGCCGATGCATATAATGCCAAGTTTGGGACGCCAAAGTGTGCTCAAAGCTGTTCGGGCTTTTGTTTGGCGACACATATGTGTCCATATAGAGCCCGTGGCAATGGATGTTGAGGTATGTGAGTGAGACAACTGGGAGACGGAGTACAATTTTATGAATAAAGTTGATACCGAAAAATTGTCCTCACTAGGATATGATTGATACGTCAAAAGTGATCTTACAGAGGGTACCATAAGCACCAAAGCCATCTTACATGTCGGGGTCTAATAATAAAGAGAAAAGCTCAATACAGGTCCTTTGAATAAGGTTTGGTCTGAAGAGTCCTTTGGATATCCTGCCGCACGTCTGCGCCGCTTTCGCTTTGTAGAGAGGGGTTCCTTAAAAGGAATGGTCTTCGGTTATCCACACGAACCGGGCTCGAAGAGATTCCTTGTGAGTCCATAGGATATATAGGTTCGAATGCATCTGTGGTAGGAGAGAAAAACTAATCAAAGAAAGGTGGAAGGTCATACAGGGTCGAACCATACTATAGACCTGACCGTATTGTGCCTCTTTTGATGCCCAAGGTATTTTGAGTGCGTAATTATGCATGCGCGGTACGAATCCTACGGGTGTGTGCGGTGATCGACGTAGGCGTAACTGCTAGTCTAGCTCTGGAAGTACCGAGCCGTTAGCTTGCGGGACTGACCGGACTCTTTTAACAAAGTCTGGCGGCTTGATGACCAATGAGGTGTGTGGCTTCATAGGGCAGCTCTACACTTCGGCCGCGAGGGCCGCGGTGTGCTCCTCAGTACGGAGGGAGCGTTTCGTGTTTCCATTGACTATTATGACGCCATGTGGGCCAGGCATCTTGAGCTTTAAATATGCATAGTGTGGGACCGCGTTGAATCGAGCGAAAGCGGTCCGTCCGAGCACTGCGTGATAGCCACTTTGGAAGGGGACGATATCAAAGATCAAGTCTTCAATGCGGAAGTTGTCGGGCGAGCCGAAGATGACCTCCAATGTTATTGAGCCTGAGCAACGGGCTTCTACACCAGGTATTACTCCTTTAAAGGTAGTTTTAGTGGGCTTGATTCCTGATGGATCAATACCCATTTTGCAGACGGTGTCCTGGTAAAGCAGGTTAAGACTACTACCACCGTCCATGAGGACTCGTGTGAGGTGGAATCCATCGATGATTGGGTCGAGGACCAAAGCTGCCAAACCTCCATGACGGATACTGGTCGGATGTTCCTTTTGATCGAAGGTGATTGGACAAGCCAGCCATGGGTTGAATTTTGGGGCGATCGGCTCTACGGCTTACACGTCCCTTAATGCGTGCTTGCGCTCCCGCTTGGGGATGTGGGTGACATAGATCATATTCACCGTTTTGACCTCGGGGGAAATTTCTTTTGTCCCCTTGTGTTCGGTCGGCGAGGTTCTTCACCGTCGTCCTCGTTGGGCGGCCTTTTCCCCTTGTGTTCAGCGTTGAGCTTGCCAGCCTGTTTAAAGACCCAAGAGTTTCTGTCCGTGTGATTGGCAGGTTTATCGGGGGTGCCATGAATCTGGCAAGGCCGATCAAGTATTCTGTCCAAACTGGATGGACCATCTTTGTTTCCTTTGAATGGCTTCTTCCGTTGACCGGATTTGGAGCCACTGAATCCGGCATTGACCGTTGTGTCTTTGTTATTGTTTCGACGCTTGTGCTTGTCGCGTCGTGGCTTGCCATTGCTGTCCTTGGCTTCAGAGGTGCCTGGGTCACTGGTGCTATTGCTTCTACGAGCTAGCCAGCTATCTCCTCCCGCGCAAAAGCGGGTCATAAGTGCGGTATGGGCTGCCATGGACTTCAGTTTCTCTTGGCCGAGGTGTTGAGCGAGCCACTTAGCTCGGACGCTGTGTTTGAAGGCCGCGAGGGCTTCGGCGTCCGGACAATCCACAATCTGGTTCTTTTTGATTAAGAACCTGATCCAGAGCTTCTGGGCTGATTCGCCAGGTTGCTGGATTATGTGACTAAGGTCATCGGCATCTAGGGGCCGAACATAGGTACCTTGGAAGTTGTTTCTGAAGGCGTCCTCCAAGTCTTCGCATCTACCAATAGAGTTTTCTGGGAGGCTGTTCAGCCAGTGCCGTGCCAGTCTCTTAAGTTTTAGAGGGAGGTACTTGATGGCATGTAAGTCGTCACCACGGGCCATGTGGATGTGGAGAAGGAAATCTTCAATCCATACTGCGGGATCTGTTTTGCCATCGTATGATTCAATGTTCACGGGTTTAAACCCATCTAGGAACTGGTGCTCCATTACCTCATCGGTGAAGCATAGGGGGTGTACGGCGCCTCTGTATCGGGCGACGTCACGACGTAGTTCGGATGAAGTTCGTATGCGGTTTTCGGCCCGAGTGAGGTTGTGCTTGTTGCGCCAGGCCTAATGGCCGTCTTCTCGCGCTGGTGTACGCCCCCTTGATCCATATATTGATCTGGTATGACCGGCTCTATTGTCCAGGTCTTGTCATAGGTCGTATGTGTATCCTGCAGCCACTGTCTCTCTGCCTCTAGGGCGAGGTGGTGTGATCTGGTGTTCGGGTTGAGTTGCCGCTCTGTCCCGGTCACGAGGTGGTCGGTCGGGTCCATCTGTGGCGTTACGTGCTATGGTATAGGTTCCGGGACCTTGTCGTCGAATTGGGATAGCAGCATGCGCTTTGGGTAACTCTTAGTTGGGCGCTCGAGGCCGTATTCCTCGGCTGCCAGGACATTAGTCCATCTGTCATTGAGTAAATCCTTATCAGCTTGAAGTTGTTACTGCTTCTTTTTCAGGCTTCTTGCCGTGGCTATTAGCCGGCGCTTAAAGCGCTCTTGTTCGAGGGGTTCCTCTGGTACGATGAAGTCTTCATCGCCGAGGCTCTCATCCTCTCCGGAGATCGGTAGGTAGTTACTATCTCTGAGCCCTCGTTCCCGACGGGATCGTCGGGGTTAACTTGCTCATCCTCCCAATCGTCATGTTCGGATGTTGGCTCGATAGGGGCTTCTTGGTCTTCGGCGTTATCCGGGTATTATTGTCTCCGGTGCCGGCATTGCTGTCTTTTTCGCTGACGTTGATGCTTTGGTGGTGCCTCAGAAGGCTTGTCCTCGACGGGACCCTTCCCACCATCGACATCATCCTCTTTGGGTGTGTCCACCATGTACACATGATATGTGGAAGTGGCCGTCCAGCGTCCAGTGAATGACGGGTTCTAGCTTTGCTCCTATTCGGCATCCTCGTCCATACCGTCGATGTCTTCAGAGGCGTAGTCGAGCATGTCGGTCAAGTCTTCGTCAGTGGCTATGGAGTGGGTGGTGGGTGGGACGTAAAGTTCCCCTCTCTCAGCCCCTAGTATGGGCTGGGCGTAGTTCGGCAGTGATTCTTCTGTAATGGCGAGAAGACGCATTAAGTCCAGGGTTTCGTTTAAAAGCGAGATTTGGACGGGGAAGCAAGAGTCCCTGGAGATGGGCGGGACAGAAGTTCCCTGGCCGAGCTCGCATGACGCGGACCTCGAGGGCTTGGAGCTAGTGTACGGAGGTGAGTCCGGCTTCATGAGGATAGAGGGGGCCTAGCGTAGCTCCAGGCCTGCCGGTGATGTGATCCCCTCCAGTTCTCCGGTGTCAAGCTCTATAGTTGCAGAGAGTCCGGCGGGCTTTAAACTCCCGTCTTCAGACCTGGTGATGTGCGCCAGATCTAAGGCCGGAGCTGAGGCTAGGGCCGCGAACCCTTGGAAGATCAAGTCTCTTCGGATGTCAGCGACATAGTTCAGACTTCCAAAACTGATATGATGACCAGGGGCATAGCTGTCGATCTGCTCCAGATGGCCAATTGAGTTGGCGCGCAATGCGAAGCCGCAGAATACGAAAATTTGTCCGAGGAGAAAAGTCTCCCTCGGGGCGCTATTGTTGTCTATGATCGATGGAGTCATCGAGCCTTCTAGTGATGGCACAGTGGAACTCTCAATGAAAGCTCGCTGTCAAAACCGGCAGATTCGGGTAGGGGGTCCCGAACTATGTGTCTAAGGATTGAAGGTAACAGGAGGCGGGGGACATGATGTTTACCCAGGTTTGGGCCCTCTTAATGGAGGTAATGCCCTACTTCCTACTTGATTGACTGTGATGAGTATAGGGGTTACAAGAGTTGATCTACCTCGAGATCGTAATGGCTAAACCCTAGATGTCTAGCATGTATGATTGTTCTGCCCCTACGGACTAAACCCTCTGGTTTATATAGACACTGGAGGGACGTAGGATTGTATAGAGTTGGTTTACAGAGAAAGGAAGATGCAAAATCCGAACGCCAAGCTTGCCATCCACGCAAAGGAGAGTCCCACCCGGACACGAGGGAGGGCCTTATGTATTGTATCTTTGCGGCCAATTAGTCTGGCCCATATTGCATAGCCCGGACGCCCGAGGGCCCCCTAGTCTAGGACTCCCTCACATGCGACCCCGGAGATAGGCTAGCTCGCCAATAATCACATAAGTAGCTAGTCCCCGAAGACAACCACTGCATGCGCGTGGCCCAAACATATGTATGGAGAGGTGTGTTTTTGAGTACACAATGGAACAACTTTGATGTGGCATCGTGATTTCAAACTAGAAATACCAACATTGAGTGAGGGTTAGGTTGACGATGCATATGTATGTTACACCACACTTCAAGCCAACGATGGGGATTCATGCATGCATGTGTGCATAGTATATGCGCTCAAACTTAATTAGGTCTGAATCTCACCATGACCTATGCTACAATAACACGAACCAAATGAAGAATCTGCCATGGTAACCTATCTTGTTGTCGGTCAAGGTGATCATGGATGTCCACGCAGTCCCACGAATATATAGGGTTGTCACCGATAACCACGCGAGGGAGTGTACTGTTCGAGGACAACCACTACATGCATATGTATGGACGTGATGCATGCATGCATGTTTGAATACCATTTCACAACATTAATGTGGCGCGTGCGTCAAAAATCGTACACTCCCCACACAGGGCGAGATCGGTTCATGACGTGTCATTGTCCTAGCCACTTCGTGCGTACACATGCATGTGTGTGTGCTCAAACTGTATCATGCATGTCATCCAAGAGCATGACCTATATAATGTGCAAAATTCAAATTCGAGCTACATGCACATGTGACACTGGACCTAAACGGATTGCAAAAACACATGTGTTTCATTGGGTGCATGTTTACTCCCCGTGCAACAAATTTCAAACATTAAGAATCTTGCTTTTTAATTCTAGTACATCCAAACTTATTTGAAGTTCATGAAACTTATCGTGTTGTCATATGGACACCAATACAAAGTTGCATTGTACTTTTTTTTGTCAAATTTGAGACCAGTTTTGATGTAATCTTCATCTAATTACAAATGGGAGGTTATTGATAAGTGGGAACCAATATCCCAAACGGATTATTTATTTGAACCATGAGCGTTAGACCAACAATGGATACGTGTCATGCTTCGGTTAAACAATAAAGTGACACCATTAATCATCCAAATAGAAAAAAAAATATGTGTCGCCATGCGACCCGTGTGCCGTGCGAGCAGGCGTGAGTTGATGGGACGCATGCGAGCAGTCCGCCGCGCAGGCAGACTGGGAGGCGTGTGTGCAGGTGTGTGAATTGATGGAGGAGTGCTCGTTGCGCAGTGTCATCAGGAGGCGTGCGAGTAGCTATGTGAAACTACGGTAGGCATGCCAGCAGTCCGGTGCGCAGACTCACCGGGAGGCGAGCCAGCAGTTTGACCGCCGCCCGCCTCTCTCCCACTACTCCATATTAATGGTCCGCCCGAGCGGCCACACCCCCATCTTCTCCACACACACAATCCTCTCTCTCCGCTTGCATCCTCGACGCCGCTCTCAGTCCTCAAAGCCGTCAGTGTATGAGGATGCCGCCAAAGCGCCCCATCAAACGGAGTGGCGACGCTGGGGCTGCTAAAGCACCGGAGCACGGCGTGGATATGGAGACAGAGGTTGTCGTCACCGCTAGCGAGTTATTGCTGCATCCTGACATCATCGACGACGTTGAGCTTCCTCAGCCGGAGGCGGAGTTCCACACCGACTCCGGTGACGACTCGGGCGACGACTCCGACGACCACTCCGGTGACGACGACAGACAACTGGTTAGTCATCTATACCCATTTATGTGTCAAATAGATCCTAGGGTTTCTCTAGTTACTCCTGCCTCCCCCTTTTTGGAATAGAAATCCTATGGTTATGTTCTCCCAATCCATGAAATCTGAGTAAGTTTCGTTAGATCCGTGTAGTTTATTGATTGTTTGAATGGTACAAATGATAAGTGATTAGTTGTTTGATCCGTGGAAATGATTTCTGCTAGTAATCCGACAAGGGTTAGTGTTCGTGCTAATAATTCCTAGCTAGACCTTGACAGTTGATTTTGTATGACCTACATATGTTTGTGTTGTTATTTTCTTCAAGATTGGTCTGTACATTGACAAATGTGCTTAAAATCGAACCATAATCTCTGGATATGTAGAAATAAATAGCCATAAATTCCTAATCCTACTTCACGGCATGTAATCATTGATTTGATGCCAATTTTTAGCAACTGCCAAATGTTCTCTAGAGATTAGTTTGTAACCATTAATTTGACGCCACATTTTTTACTATTTGTATAGGTGCTGTCTGACGATGTGGACAGCGAGGATGAAGATGTCCAGAGAAGGTACAAGAGTCAAATCCTGAGGGAGCTTTATACGGGAATGTATAACAGGTGTATTAGGACTTGGAACGGCGGCTATGGATGCCCATTCTGCAACCACAAGCTTCATGATGCGTATCAAAGTGTTCTGGCGCATGCAAGAGGACGGGCCGTTGGCTCCTTCAAGCAGAAGTATTCTCGCAGGGTGGCGCACGGCGTGTATGCCGAGTACCTAGAGAAGCTTCAGGATCGTGCCGACATGTGAGATGAGATGTGGGATCGAACTATGTACTCTTGAGCATGCTTAATGATGGTTAACCTATGCTTGTGTACGTGTACGCTTATTATCTATGTCTGAGTATGTTTAATCTATGTTTACTTATGTCTAGCTGTGGGATATGGATGCAATCATTTCGGTTGATGGAATTTACCTCCGTCCTCGTTTATTGGTCCCCTTTGTAATTTGTGTTAAATACTAACCAAAGATTTAACCGACAAAATGTTAGTGCAGGTCAGCAAAAAATATATTGTTGGATGCGTATTTGAACATAGTGTTCAATGATATAATTTTTGGTGACATGCATAAACATTTCTTAGTTAAATATTTGATCGAAATTTGGTACAAAATTGCAACCGTGTGCAATGACTTTCATTTTGCCTGTTGCTTCAATCACACACGGTTCCCAAAATTGGAACCATGTGCAGTGACTTTTATTTTGCCTGTCGCGTAAATCACACACGGTTGGCTCTAGCAAACCGTTGCCTCCGAAATTCTTTGTGGGACAGAAAACCCTCACCACCCAATTCAAAAAACAAAAAAGAAAACCCTCGCCATCCCCATGTCACAAAAACACTCACCCCCGCCCACCACCCCCTCTGGTCCCCATGCACACCTGCACAAGCTCCTCCGCGTCTATGCATGGCACCACCTATCGCGGCAGTAACCACTTAGCTTGATGCCTGCCGCTGCCGCCAGGCTGCTGGCAAACCCCACCGCATTTCGCCACTTCCGCTTGCCGTCGCCTATCGCCATCGACTTTCTCGACACTGCTCGCGGTCGACCCAGCTCCGCTCGGTTGGGGAATGTGCCGTACTGAGGGTTCTTTCTCATGGACGACAAGGTACCTAATTTAATGAGATATTATATCATCTCATATCCTAGTTCATCTGCCTCCTCTAATCACCCGGCGGAAATCATTGTGAATTCATTTTTATTCGAGCTAATTTGAGGGTTTTCTTTCATTCATAGAGTGTACAGTGCGCCAACACATCAGGACTTTGCGGCCTCCGCCAGAGATTCCATGTCATCGTACCTGAGGATGCATGCGGTATGTTCAATCTCACCCTAAATCAGTTGGCATGTCCTACTTTTCTGAACATATTCTAAATATTGCTACATTTGGATAAAAGGTGCCACATGCACCATATACGTCAAAGGGGATTTTCCCCCTCTTCTTTCTATACTAGTTGACCAGTTGCGCCAAATGGCGCAGAGACCTGCTGAAACCATGTTGTCGATGAAAATAGTTTCATTTTGCAAGGACCAGCGTCAAATGGCGCATAGACCCATTGAATCCATGTTCACATTGAAAAAAAATCATGTTTTGATTTAGTTGTGGGCAAACACATACGATAACAAGTTTAACCCCTTTAATAAAATAAAATAAAAATGTAGGCTTGTTGTCTACAATGATATTTTAATTTGGTGGTATAAAATCGCACTTAAGACCATGTCGCATTGAAAAAATGTGTATTTTCAAGTAATCTCTTGTACTTCCGTTACTTTGAAAATGAGCTAAGGCTCAACTCACACATCATTAGTTAAGCTCCTCGAGACTGAATTCCTTGATTGACCATTAATACATCAGCTCCATACTTCTGCTTCTGTTCCTTCAAGATGGACTCTTTACATGTTGTACACACTGTTGGCGCTTTCCAAAGAAGCTAGCATGTGAAAAGTAGCAGCACCAGTACAGTAGAAAAGGCCATCTAGTTACTGAACTGGCCGTGCATGTACACAAGACAGAAACACTGAATCTTCAACGCCATAGACGGCCCAAACGTTTCCTCTTCTTCTGCTTCTAATGTGCCCTGGTTGATCACTCTATCAAGGTAGATATTGCACCCGAGAACTACTGCCACAACCTCATCCATCCATGAGATCTATCGAGCATTTTCTCCAATAAATTAAGCAAAGTTTACCCAGAATCAACCTGTATCTCTCTCCCCTCTCCTGCAACTCACACAACAATAAGTATAACAATCGGTATATATGGACACAGCTGCATGAGGGCACATCAAGAAACAACAGAAAAACACATCAATCAGGATGCTTGTTCAGCATACACACCTTCGCAAACATTATCTTCTCCTTTACATATTTGATTTCTAGCACATAATAAGCATCATCATCCATATTTCAAAGTCGTGGTTGTTAATTTTGCATCATGTGTGATAATCTGGATTCAAAAAAAGCCCTGAATCCTTTCTTGATAATCTTAGTGTTATCATAGTCTTCCCTGCCAAAGAATAATTGTTGAAAACAAGAAATATAAGAGGTTTTATATGCTAATGATAATGTGCTGCAGAAACACAAAAAACGAAAAAAATAACCAGAGATGAGATGAACCAAAAAAATTGAGCTTATAGTACAAATATCAACTACAAACGCCTTGTCCCAGCTTATAAGGAAATTATTTCATCAAGCGTATAGTACAAAAACCAAATACTCTATAGAAGCATATAGATAGAAATGCTCAATGGCAATGGGCATATCTGCAGCGTTGCCACAACCTGGAACATAGATGGGGACAGTCTTTAAGGCAAAGCAAATATTTGACTAATCAACACAGAAACTCTGCACATTCCATTTTCTGGAGTAAACATGGTGATGGCACACGACCGCGAGGCAACAAATTGAAAATTTAACATCTCTATGTGATTTGAGACGGTTCAAACAGAACATACATATGTTATACATAGGTAGCCATATGAAGCTGTAAACTAAGACAAAGGCCACCCTAGGCAGAACTTCAAATAGTGACAAAGGAACATCTCGTAATAAGGAGCATTCTATGACTATTCCAAAACAGAAGGCACCTCAGGACGCGTGTAGTCAAATTAGTCTAGCTTAAAAACTAAATAGTAAATAAGGTACCATTTGTTTTTCCATGAAAAATAGGCATGCCATATTAGATTTTTGAAATCCTTCACTTGAAAACGCCATATTCAACTGCCCATATTATTGATGTATAAACAGTCAGCTACAGTCAGTCAAGTATTTTTAAGAGAATATGCAAACAGCAAGAAACCAAAGCAGACCCCCACTTCTTAAAAAGAGCTCCAATAAACTTAAATTGCCATCCTATTAATTAATCTCTACAGATGAGAAACTTATTCACGGGTTTGTCCTCCAGAAAACAGCTTTAACTCTCACAAAAAATAGTTTGACCAGTTCTAAAAAAATACATTCGTATGCACGGGTTTAACTCTCAAAAAACAGCTTTACCTTTCATAAAACATGTTTAACTCTCACAAAACTTATGCACGGGTTTATCCTCAAGAAAATTTCCATTATCACCCATCCAACATATGACTCAAGACCATAGATCACAAAACCATATGCTCACGGCATGTCCCCGACTTGCATATGAGGCCTTTCTAAATAAAAACTATATGAAAAAATAAACAGCATTCATCTAATTGGATCTTAAGTAAACACGGCTGCATGTTTGCATATAATCTAATTGAATTTTAAGGAGGACGACAAAATGCATGTGTGTGGCCACGACACCCATGTTTCCATGGTGTTCAGTGCTACCAAGAAGAAAACTAACAAAACTGGAAAGTAGCCGAACCTGGGGCCGTGAGGGAGGTTGAGCATGAAATCTTCGTCGCTGCACACCAGAGAGCGGTGGGGTAAAGACAATGCTTATGTTTATAGAAAATGTGCACTCGTTTAAATGCATGTATAGCCCTTTTTAGGGGAATAAAGGGTACTTTTCAAATTGACATAGGAAAGCAGTAAAAACGGAGCAAGCTCATAAATACATTTATGGGCAGAAACATATATACATAGATGGAACACATAAAGATAAGGAATGCATCTATCAAGTACATGGAAACCCAGATCACTGCCAAACATGAAGAAACATTAATAAACAGGTAGAGAAGTGATGTACAAAGCTTCAACTTTGTCCCATGGAGTATCCAGCTACACAGGAAAGGTATTGGAATTCAGAAATTGTATGAGATGTACCATACAACCAGTGAAATGTTAGGTCACTTACATTGCTTGGATTTGTCATTCAGTAGAGATTTTTCCGCACAATATACTTATCAGCTAAGAATCTTGGAAATGGAGATCCAGTCCCATAACCTAGCAAATCATCAAACAAAATCAGGAAGGAAAATATAGGAGAAATCAAAAGATAAGTATATTGACCAAACCTAGGAATTGTGTGACTGGCGAGGACGAAAATACTACAGACATCACCAACGCCAACCCTGGCTACTGCAGTCGGCGGCGCAACGTCTCTTGCCAACCAAACCAACATGTGAAACAAGAATGAAATTAGATGGAAAAGGGAGCTGAATTAGGCAGGAGGAACTCACTGGGGAGGTGCATCCAGAAGGGACGAGGGTGAGATCCTGGTCCTTCTTCGATGCGTCTTGGCGGGGCGACAATGACGGTGCCGTCCGGCACTCTCCCGCCCGCATCCGCCGCCCCGCTGCTTCTCCCCGCCTGCGCCAGGCTCGCCTCGAGCCGGCCGCCACCAAGGAGCCTAAGCGACGGGATGTGGTTCTGGGAGGAGGAGAAACACGAAGGGGAGTTGGGCACGATGATCCGAGGGATGCGCGCCGCGGCAGGGGGCGGCGAGGAGGAAGGAGAGGCGCGGCGCCTCTGGCGGCTGTTGTGATTGGGGAAGGGTTTGCCACCAGCACATGGGCGACGCCTCGCACGAGGGACCCAACGTGCGGCGCTCGCACGTTCAGTTGTCAGCAATGCGTTGGCCACACGAACCCAACAGCTATCGAACATAGCGCAACTGACCACTGGCCCCGCCCCTCAACACGGGCCCAGCATCAGTGGCCTTGTAAAACTAAACAAAGGCACCGGACGACCTGGAGAAACGACGCGTCAGTGGACGCGGTAGTGCGTGGAGGTCAGCCTCGGCACGACGCGCACAGGAACCCAACAACTCTCTCCAACCCTGGCATAATTGAAGCGACATGGATTGCACGAAGCCCACCAATCGACGTGTAGGACCATCGGCAATCTGG
Organism: Triticum dicoccoides; assembly: GCF_002162155.2. NCBI lineage: Eukaryota > Viridiplantae > Streptophyta > Magnoliopsida > Poales > Poaceae > Triticum > Triticum dicoccoides. The sequence goes on from NC_041387.1 coordinate 439,699,359, forward strand.
CCCACCCATCATTGTGTGATAGGAAGACGCGGGTGTGCACGCGTCGGCTGACCTGCATCACACCGCCCCATGCCTCTCTGCCCATACGCTCCCACCGAGAAACATTTGCACAGACGTAACACGGAGGAAAACAACAGAAAGTCGCTTACACATGGGACCAACGGCCATCTTGACCCACTCGTCATTGCATGGAAGGGTAGCGGCGGGTGTAGACGTGTCATTCCAGCCGGCTGCCGAGCCAGAGGCGCGCACTAGCCCACGACGCGCGATGCGAGACACGCACGCGACGGGCAAGGAGAGGCCGCCCGCGACCCAAAAAGAATTGACCCAGCCAATAGCGCAGGAGGCTGAGCCCACAAGTCATCGCCCCAACGAACTCACCGCGCGGTCAAAACGAGACTGATGAATTTCCATCGAGCATCCAACGGTCAGCAGTGAAAAAAGGACCTCGTTGACCAAGATCGAACCCCCATCGAACGGCCAGCGAAGGAAGCCATCGGGGAGCTCACTGAGAGCGAGTTGCCCAGCCTCTGTTTTGTCTTAAATTAGGCAAATTAATGATGTATTGTTCTTTTGATTACTCTCATATTTCCATGTCATCATGTTTACCCTATCTGTTTAATTATAAATTTTTGTCCTTCGATTGCAAATCATGTACAGTTCTTTCAATTTGAGCCCATATTTGCATGTTACCATATTTTCTTTAACAACCCTACCATTTTTTGCAGCGCGTCTCTTGCTATGCAACAGAATATGTAGTGCACAATCTTTACCTTTACATAAATCAAGATTGCAGGGATGTCATATTGCACACAAACCATGGATTTACAATCGTTGCTACTGTAAGACTTGATGAACGTGGTGACTCCTATTTTGGCACTGGCTTTTGGACAGAAATTTCTATGTTTTAAGTACTGAAAGCTGGCACTAAAATTGCACTACACATAAAAGGGCCTGGTCATGAGATATATGCTAACTTCCCCGACAAAATCATCCATCCAGACTTTGTTCGAAGTAAGTTTTCTTTCCAACTATCTGCATGTTGACTTACCCAGCAATGTCAAATGAATTATGTAGTATTTAAGCAACCAATTGTTATTTCCTTTTCTTACTGTATTCCTACCTAATAACTTCTACTTACCAATACACTTTTCTATTGCCCAGTTTTAACTAAACTCCAGAGGTGGAGAACGAGGCTGCCAACAAGCGAAGGCGGGTCAGGCATGAACTGCAAGCGACTCCAGCAGGCCTAGACTTCATCAGCAGCCTCCCCGGTGATATGTTGATAGTCCTCATCTCCCTCCTCCCAATCAAATATGGGGCGCGTACAACCGTCCTTTCCCGGCGGTGGCGCCCCCTATGGCACTCCACCCCTCTCAACCTCATTGACGCCCACAAGCTCTGCCATGGCTATTGCAAAAGCATGGACGCGTTGTCCCAGATCCTTGGCAGTTACCATGGCCCAATCAAAGGCCTTAATTAGCACGGACAAGTTCCGTTCCAACGGCAAGGACCAAGCCAAGCTTGATGAGTGGTTTCGATCCCCCACCCTAGATCGGCTCGAGGAGCTCACTTTTAATGATGGCATATGTGCTCACTGCCAATGTCCGCGCTCCGCCTCGCGCCCATGCTGCGCCTCGCCAAGTTCATGAACTGCCATTCCCCTCTTAATGACGCGCCCACTCTTTTTCTACTACAACTGAAGCATCTCGAGCTCGTCGTCATCTGCATCCCAATGAATAACATGGAGCACCTACTCTGTGGTTGTACTCCAGTCGAGTACATTCGCCTTCAGGCGATCAATGGGTTGAGTAGCTTCCACATCACCTTCATGACTCCCCGGACTATTTATGTGTGTTGCTAGTGCTGCAAAAAGAGATCACAAAAGGTGTACCACAGTATCGTCATTGAGGACACACGTTCACTTGAATGATTACTTTTAGTTGATCAACAAGTTCCAACAAGAATCAATGTCATTTTTGTGCTAAAATTGATAGTGGTGGGCTACTCGTCTGTCAAATACACTGAACTTGTTATTGGATCCACACCCTTTCAGGTACAATAGTCGTCTTCTACCTCTCCTTCTAGAAATTAACATTATTTCTAATTTTGAAGATGTATGTCCGTCTGTCATCCAACAAATGATTCTGACAAGCTTGACCCCGAATCTAGCGCAGTGAAGGTCTTGGCACTAGAATCTATCGGCCCCAACCTAGACCAAGTTGTCAGTTTCTTGAGATGCTTTCCGTGCCTGGAGAGCTATATATTGAGGTGATGTTCCTTTCCTGTTAAATGTTAAACCTTAAGGGAGTTCACTTTTTGGCACCTTTTCCCAAGTTTACAATGACAATGTACTATGATTTCTGAAGGAATTTTGGAGGATTTCAGTACATACATGTTTCCCCCCATATTGGTTGCTTGATTCATATGGTTACAATCCATAAGCATTTCTCATTTTGGATTCATCTGTACTAGTTTCTTAGGGAATTTTTCATCCACTCCAACCTCTTGTGAAGAAGGCTACATTTTTCTAGATTGTAAACAAATGCCCATGTTAATCATGTCGGATCAAAGATGGCACGTTAGTGCATTTTACAAATCCTGCAAACCAAATAGGCATGTAGTAGTGTTCAAAACTGCATTGAGGCACTAATACATTCTCTTCTATTGCAGATATGGTTAGGCCCGGTGGTGGATAATGTGATACAATATAACAATCACATCGAATGGCTAGATCTGCATCTCTTAGAAATTACTTTGAACTCCTACCGAGGGACCTTACCCGAGATCATATTCGCCAAGTTCTTTGTTATGACAGCAAGGGTGCTAAAGGTAATGAGGTTTGCCCTACATTTATTTCGCAAAAATGAATTGTTTGTTGATTAGCGCCGATGGTTGCGGTAGAATGGAAAAGGCTCCAAAAAATCTGAATTTCATTTTGGAACTTCAGCTGGCAGAGTAATCGGAAGTCATTGTGTCAACCCCATACATGACTTCTCAGTGGCTGATCTCTTTGCAAAAATGATGAGGTTTCGAAAGTAGCCTTACAAGTGGTAATATTACTTTGAACCTCTCTTATATTCATGTTCAGCTGATCAGCACGGGCGTTTGCAGCTGAATGAGCTGAATTTCATTTCTAATATCAGTTTGAACCTTGTAATCTTCGATTTGAGCCATATAACTCTGGAATTTGAACCTTGTAATATTTCGGGTTTTTGTTGTACAATCGTTGAAATGGCCTCGTATGAGATTCATATATTGGTAGTACTATTTTGACCTTAATATGCAATGGACTTAGTTTTTACTAATCATTCTCGAATGTGTTTCCCTTGTCGATCTCATGCGAACGATCCGTATAGCTAACTCGACTGTGATCTTCGACATTATTGCACATAGTTGGTTTCTTCAACCGTGTGCCCTATAGAGCGCATAATTAATTATCGCACATGAGTGTCCATCATCACCCTTCATTGTAACTTTGACCTCATCATCCATGGGTAAACTTATGATTGAAGTCATTCCACACACTTCGTTTTTGCAAAGCTTTTTGCCAATAAATGCCCACAATTTGCCCCTCTTCTAGCCGATGCATGGCCAAACTAGCAGAGCGGGAAGCTTGCGCGGTAAATTGTGCGGTTGCGCGGGAACAGGCTCACCAATGATACATTTGGCACCTCTTCGAGCCCACGCGTGCTAAAACGAAACACGTGTGGGGTGCTTAAGCATGCACTGGAATCCTCCGCTATGAACGTGGTGACAAGACGTGACAATTATAGGTCGGCCGGCCCCCATTTATTATAGCGGCCATTTAACCTTTGTATCTCTTCAACCTTTCGAACGCGCCCCAATATTGCAAGAAGCACACCCACCACGAAAAATTCTTAGAGGGTATCCTATGCGGTTCAACTGGTGCTCCAAGCGGCTGCCGACAACAAGGAGCAATTCACCATGCATGCGTGGTGGACACCCACAAAAGGTTAACGGAGCTCTCGGTGGTGTACACCAACAACCCGGTCTGGATGGAGCACTCCATCCACATCATGGAGCTATTGCTTGTTGAGGAGAAGTACAAGGTGGTCGGGTTCAACCTCGAGTACACCCACACTCATGTCGGATCTTGTCCCAAGGTAGTCGTCAGCCCAGATGTGCGTGCGCAATTACGTCCTTGTCTACCACTACTACCTGGCCACAAGGCCTTGCGAGCATTTCGCTAGGTTTGTCAACAGCCCCCACTACACATGTTCGCTACGGTGGACATCACCAACGATGTAAAGGTGCTCAAGAATTCGGGCATCGCCTGCCAGAATCTTGTCAACATCCAGGGCCAATACAAGACTTGGGGCAGCCAGAAGCATGAGAAGGACTCACTGGTTCACCTCGTCGAGGCCATCAGCGACCCCTACTACAAAGACATGAAGAATTCCTATAATAAGGACAAGCGTGCCTGGCACTCGACCTGGATGGAGAAAATCGACAAAGCTCACATCATGTACGCGGCCAAGGAGGCGTACACGAGCTACGAGATGTACAGGTGGATCATTGACATGAGGAAGTGCCTCCTTCCCTAAAATGGCTAGGGATCCAGCCAGAAGTAGAGCAATGGCAAGCGTCGTCACAACAAGAAGTAGATGATTAGATGCTCGGTTCTCCTAGTTTAGTATGCATGTAATAGCTTACTTTGGTGTGTGGAAATGTTATGTGTGTACTCACTTATGTAATTGTATGCTTAATTTGGTTATGCAATGATGTTCTTATAAGTATATATGTTGATGTTCTATAGACAGAGCATAGATGTTGTGCGGATAGAGCAAACCACATCGCACACGGACTAAATAATGGAACCCATCGGTGATGATTTCATCAATCTCTCACAATTGTATACAAGCAATCGTTGCTCACAACACACACGGCTTGTTAACAGGAATTACTTGTGTTGTTAACGGTCTGGCCCACACATTTCTGATTACTGACATGTTTGCCGCGTATCACACACATCTTGTTAAGTTGAATCATTTCTGTTGTGTTGGCTAATCGCAAACAGTTCATCCGAGTGAACTGTATGTCGTATATAGCACCCGCATTGATCTGGCTGACTGTTTCTGTTGTGTTGCCAAATCACAAACAGTTTATCTGAGTGAACTGTATGTTGTATATCGCACACACCTTCATCTGTCTAGCCGTTTCTACTGTTATGCTCATCGCAAAAAGTTCATTCGAGTGAACTGTATGCCACACATCGCACACGCAACTACAATCTGATCGTGTTTGATGTCTCCGCCATCGCAAACGTTTTGTTTCTTTTTAACGGTTTTATTACATCATTATTTGCGATTAATGCATCGCACACAATTTTGTCGAAGGGTCTCTGATTGTAGTGTCGCATTAGCAACATCCTGTAGTAGTGGATGAATCACCACAAGATTGAACTCACTACCATGCACAACTCCATTTGAACAACTACCCATCAATCTTAGCCAAAGAAGACAAATAGATCGGAGAGTATACATGACTACTTAATTATGCAACAAAGAAACTTCAAAAGATTCAATATAATTCAATGAAACATTTGATCATAAAGTGAGACAATTCATCATATCCCAACAAACCCAACCATTGATTACATCCTATGTATTATGATCATGTGAGGCAACTCACGGGAACTTTGTATTAAATAACAAGGGAGAGAGCATGCCATCTAGCTATAGATATAGATACTAAGGTCCTAAGAAAACTACTCACACATGGTCATGGTCGCAACAAGGTTGATGAAGATGGCTCCAGTGATGGATCCCTTCCGGTAGGGTGCCAAAAGAGGCCTCCAGATTGGATCTCCCTGGAACAAAAACTTGTGGCAGTGTAAAAAGTCATAAAAAATGGTACACGGGATTTCGGGAATATGGGATTCATACGGGAAATGGGTTAGGCCAGGGGCCCCACACGGCCTCCCCACGAGGGACGGAGGGAGGCACCCTGGCTACGCCACCTGGCCATGTTCCCCCTATCCCCTTCCGGTACTTTATGGATTCTTCTATCTCCGAAAAAATCCTTGTAAACCCTAGGCTATTTTGAGCTCCATAAATATTGTTTTTCTAAAGAGTCAAAACAATGGAGGAAACAACACTGGCGTTGCACATTGAATTAATAGGCTAGTCCAGAAAAATAATAAAAGTTGCTATAAAAAGCATTCAAAAATGATAATATAACAGCATGAAACAATAATACAAAATATAGATACGTCTGAGACTCCTAAGCGAAGCGGCATCGAGGATTCGTGATGACTCCGAGGTTGGTGAAGACGTGCAAGGTCGTGGCGTTGAGGATCCAGGTGACTCCTAATCGGTGCGGCGCCGAGGATCCACGGTGACTCTGAGGTTGGTGAAGACGTGCGGGGTTGCGCATTGAGGATCCACGCGACTCCTAGTTGGAGTGACCTTGAGGATCCACGACGACTCCAAGGCACATTCGAGGAGTTCTTCACCATTTGGCGACTACACACCTTACCTATTCTTACCTTCTGCTTTGGCCGAAACTTGATTTAGGTGGGGCCATCTAGCCTCATGGGTCGACGAATTTTCACATTGCAAGGATTACCCACGGTCGTCACCAATGTTGACGTTCAAGAATCAAGTTTCGACTATGGGTATCCTTAGCAACGTGGTTAGGGGTGAATAGGCAAGGATGCATACGGTGACCTAATGCATCTGCAACATATCTATAATTTATGAAGTATTCATGCTATATTTACATGAGTTCTACATGGTTTTGATGCACTTTATATTAGTTTTTGGACTAACATATTAATCTAGTGCCTAGTGCATGTTCCTGTTTTTTTGCCTATTTCTTTGTTTTCCAGAAAAACCACACCAAAAGAAGTCCAAACGTGATAAAAATTTATGGTAATTTTATGGAAGAAAAGAGACCCAGGAAGCTTCGGCAGGGAGCCGAAAGGTGCCCGGGGGGCACAAGCTCAGGTGACGCCCTCTAGGGCGCACCATGTGAGCTTGTGGGGTCCTTAAGACTCCCCTAGCGCGATTCCAACGCTGAAAATTCCCATATATTTAGAAACCTCTGAAAAGTAACCTAGTTGAGTTTTCCCACTGCCGCAATCCTCTGTTCGGAAGCGATCTCATCCGGAGCCCTATTTCGGCACCCTGCCGAAGGGGGAATGCCATCACTAGAAGCCATCTTCATCATCCCCGCTGCTTCCATGATGAGGAGGGTGTAGTTCATCCTCAGAGTTGAGGGTTTGTACCAATAGCTATGTGTTTGATCTCTCTCTCTCTCTCTCTCTCTCTCTCTCTCTCTCTCTCTCTCTCTCTCTCGAGCTCACAAGCTTGTGGGGTTCTTGATTTGGCATGCTTTTGATGTATCATGAGCTTTATTAATATAATCGAATCACATGATGTTCTTCCCCTCTATCTCTTTTCTAGTGAATTGAGTCTTGCTCTTTGAGGTTTCGTTATGTTGGATTGACTACTCTTGGATTTGAGATCACTTGATTCATGTCTCACTCACAGATACTCATAGTGACATTGGGGTAGGTAGGTGACATTAGAGTTGATTGATGCGTATTATATGGTGTTGTCATAGTACGGTCTCTAGAACTGTTCGTGAAACTTTGGGGTGGTTCATAAGATTGATTGAAAACACAACTTTGAGGTGGTTTACTACCTACACGATTTCATTCTACTTTCTCAGGTACGAATAAAGACTTTAAAGTGATTCTTTGTCGCACTTTGCGGGATTGTTATGTGATTCAGTTATGTTAATGATGTTGAGAGATTGCACTAATGAAAGTATAAACTCTAGGCCTTATTTTAAGCATTGAGACACTGTTGTCACACACTTTTGTTACTTGCTACCTTGCTGTTTTTATTTGTTCAGACTATAAAAAACTATTTCTGCCATCCAGATTACACTTGTATCACCATCTCTTCGCCGAATTGTATTAGGTGTGTTGGGGACATAAGATATTTCTTGTATTTGATTGCAGGGTTGTTTAAGAGAGACCATCTTCATCCTACACCTCTCACGCATTGATAAACCTTAGGTCATTCACTTGTGAAAAATTTGCTGTTGACCTACAAAATTCTACGCTTGAAGATCCAACAAAGTCTACAAGAATAAAGTTGCGTAGCAGACATCATGACCTTATAATGAAGGTCGTCATACATTCGACAAAGTGACATGGTGGTGTTTTTTAAATATGTTCAATCCTATGAGAGGGTCATCTTGTGTCATGCCTGATGCATGGAACAGTTAGAATGTCGCCGCTTCCAGACCCACGGCCCCTGTGTGGTTCGGGTGTTAGAAGGTCTCTCGGACTGTGAATCTCGTCCTCCGTATCTCTCTGAAGAGAGCTAGTAGGGGAGAGTGACATTCCTCTTGAGTTTATTCTAGGGACCTTATATAGCCGAAGGGTCCTTGACAAAAGAGCAATGCTACCCTTGAAGTAAGGAGGCAGAAGAGTAGAACCAGGTAAATTTTTGTCCTTTGGTCATATGTTCGTTCATGTGGGAATAACTTCTGATGGTTAGGTCCTTGTGGTGGAACCAGGCCACCGGAGTTTAAGAGCATAATTGGTTTGCATGCCAATGTTTGGCATTGTGCCAAATATTGACAACTATTTGGTTGACTACGAGTTGTTTCGCCTATCTCACAAAAAGTTGCCAATAATTGGCAAGTCTTGGTGTTGCCAATATTTGGCAAGCCAAATATTGATACAAATCAATTATGCTCTAAGTCCTACACTTGGCACCGGTGCTCGCCTTTTTCTATATTTATTTTAGTTTTTTCGGCGATGTTCGTTCAGCGAAGGAGATGTTTTCATCGACTACGAGGTATATGTGGTGATACTGGATTTATTTTAGACTTTTTTGTGATTTTCGTTCGATGGGAAAATAGATTCTCATAGACTACGAAACATCTGTTAATTTCGTTAATTCTAAAATATTGTGCCGGTTTAGAATCTTGTATGGGTGAAGGTAAAAGATGTGTGCGTGCATTTATAGGCATCCAGACTGTAGCTAGTCAGATGAATGGCTCGCTCCGTTGGGACCTGTCCACATGTGCAGTTGCACTCCACCCAAAAAATAGGTACTTCCTCCGTTTTTATTTAGTCCGCCTATTAGTTTTGATCAAAGGTAAGCGTTGAAACTTTGATAAAGTTTATAAACAAAAATATTAACATATACTTCTTCCGTCCGAAAATACTTGTCATCAAAACGGATAAAAAAGGATGTATCTATAACTAAAATACATCTAGATACATCATTTTTATTTATTTTGATGACAAGTATTTTCGGACGGAGGGAGTACTATACTAGTACAATAACCAATCAATACCATTAGATTCATTATTGAATGTATTTTCTCATCATGTAGTTTTTTATGATAAATATTTATATATTTTTATAAATTTAATTAAACTTTATGAAGTTTGACTTCAGTCAAATTTATATGCAGATTAAATAAAAACGGAAGGAGTATGTTGTTGCAAAATGTGTCTATGTACAAACCAACGACCGGCATGACGGCATGTCGGCATCGTTCCAGAACGTACCGGAAGAGCAACCCCATGGCACCTACACCGCGTTCGCGTCCAGGTGAGGCCGGCCGGCAGACCCCATCCATCCATGGAGCATCACCCGAATCGGCGTGTCGAATCCACATTTACTGCCGCACAAGCTCGCACCAATGACTTCGCTCACTTTCCCCTGCCGCTCGTCACCACTGACGCCCGCCTCCATTTCCCCTCCCGTCCCGTCGCCGTGTATAAAGATCCGCCGCTCGCGACGAGCTGCTCCCCATCGCCGCCTCATCGCCGCCAGGAGTTCGAGTTCCCCCCGAACCGTCGCCATGGCTGCCGCACCAGTCATGTGAGCAGGCCAAGTCCCGGCGCAGAATCTACTGCGCTTCATTCTCGATTAAATTATTCGAATCGTTTCTCCGTTGTGTTGTTTTTAACTTGGTGTTTGTTTCTCTACTCCAACGTGCGCAGCTCCCCGAAAGAAAATCTGCCCCCTTCGCTGACCTCCACCTCCGAGCCCCCTCCACTCTTCGACGGCACCACCAGGTGAATTTGGACAAGACATACGAGAGATCAAATTGCATTGCAGATACCATCTTGTGGCTTGTCACTCTGCATAAATCAAGGGTTAACCTGCCAATTCTTTTTTTCATGTCTCGTGAAGGTTGTATGTTGCATATCACTGCCCATATGCGCAGCGCGCTTGGATTGCCAGGAACTACAAGGTAACTTCTGTTCTTTGATTTGTTGATGTTCTTCGAACAGAAATCGTACTTTTGCTGCTGCTGTGCAAGCAACACTGAATCATTGTTTACATCCGAATGAAATCTAATGGTGTTTCTTCTCCAGGGTTTGCAAGACAAGATCAAGATAGTCGGGATCGATCTCGCAGACAGGCCGGCTTGGTACAAGGAGAAGGTTTACCCACAGAACAAGGTATGGTGAATCTCAACTCTGCTCCACGTGTACGATATCTTAACACTGTTTCAGTTCATCATCTCTGTGATACATCCACACTAACTTATTTTCGACAGGTGCCTTCACTGGAGCATAACAACGAGGTGAAAGGAGAAAGCTTGGATTTGGTCAAGTACATTGACAGCAATTTCGATGGCCCAGCATTGCTCCCCGATGTAAATATTTTTAACCATCATGATTCATGGTAACCAGGGAAAGCAATTTCTCAGTGGTTTTAACGCTTGCATTCATAAATTGGCAGGATTCTGCAAAGAAGCAGTTTGCCGAGGAGCTGCTTGTGTACATCGATGAGTTCAACAAAGCACTATACTCATCCATAACCTCCAAGGGAGATGTGGCAGAGGAAACTGGTAAAACAGCAGAGCGATACCTGTAACTTGTCTAATCATCTACTCCCTCCATCTGGAATTACTTGTCACAAAAATGGATGTATCTACAACTAAAATACATCTAGATACATTCATTTCTTGGACGAGTAATTCCGAACGGAGGGAGTAATAAGTTCTACAGGCTAGAGTATGTAACTCATATTTATAACTTATGCATTATCTTCCATTAGTTGCTGCGCTGGATAAAATAGAAGCGGCCCTGGGAAAGTTCAGTGATGGCCCTTTCTTCCTTGGCCAGTTCAGTTTGGTATGTCACACCAATCCGGGAATCCTTTAAATTCCATTTCAGAAGAATTGTGTTGACATGTTGACTTGTTGCGACGTTCATTTCTGCACAGGTGGACATTGCATATGTGCCATTTATCGAAAGGTTTCAGATATTCTTTTCTGGTATCAAAAACTATGATATCACCAAGGACAGACCTAATATTCAGAAATTCATCGAGGTAAGTCTGAATGTCGCGGGATGTGACTATACCACATTGTTCTGTTGTGTTTAAAGTAAATTCACATTTTTCTGCAAATGTTGTAGATAGTCCAATGCAAATCAATTTCCTTTGCAATTCTTTGATGTCGAGAAGGCAACTTAATCGATATGTTACAGGAAGTGAACAAGATCGATGCGTACACGCAAACGAAACTGGACCCACAATTTCTACTTGAACACACAAAGAAGCGGCTTGGGGTAACAACATATTCCCTGATTTTTCAGCCTTGAATCATTTTCAAACCATTTTGCACTTACAAAATTCAACTTCCAGATTGAGTGAAGATGTGACCAAGGATGACCAAGAGACCAGGGAACTACTGCAGCATGGAAGATGAAGAGGAAGACACTCAGGAGTGTGCTTGCTTGCTACTACTACTAGATCATGAAAGGCACGCGTTGCTGCGCCCGTCTTATGGTAATAATAAATTTTAGGCTTGACACAATTGTGCGGAAGCATTGTATGTAAACTTTAAATCTTCTAGTATTATAAATAATTTTGTGTAATTTCATTTTTTACCTGGAATTTAAAGCAATGTAGTAGTATTAGGCTTATGCCGTTGTCATTACAATACAACGATTGTTCAAAGACCTTGGTGAACAACAACGGTTCAAATGAAAAACAAGTCATCTCAAAGACTTAAGCATAATAAAAGTTGAAGCCAGAATTTCATTGTCCGCTCAGGTTTAGTGCCAAAGGTTATTAGTACCAATGCAGTACGGCTCTAGATTCCTTCTAAATTTTTATTGTCCAAAATTTAGTACATGATGTTCAACCACTTAGTTCCTTTCACTGTTTCCTCTTTAGTATCTTCTGAGCAGTCCAACATGCATTTTCTGGAGATGGTTACATTGGAACTCTTGGGCACCTTATTAAAAACATCAGTAGGATAGTTCTTAAATTTATTAAAGTGGAAGCGCCAAAAATTCAATGTAAATCTGAGAAGGAATATCTAACATAAATTAAGTAAAATTAAGAAATGAGAGATATTGGTTTGATTCTATCACTGCCATATTAGTTGAATCACCTTCTCTTAAAACATGTCTCTTTCTCAAGTTATGGAACTTCATCACTTCCACTGCCAATCAGAACCGTATTGACAAATGAATTATAGTACATTGTCCTCTAACCAACAAATAATTCATCATTGGCCATCATTTTGTTTCAGCATGAGCTATTTTAAAGCGAACAAATATCAGTGACTAAAGTAATGCAAGCTCTGTCCTTAGACAGATGTGCCATGCATGTAAAATAATTAAATACCCAGCATGAATCGAGGTAATCAGTTTCATCTAATAATGAAACTAATGAACTTATGGCCTATTGCCAAGTAGCACGATCAGTCGTATCGATTTTGTCATATCTTCTCAAGAGTGACCATGAGCATCACAAATACTTATGCATTCACAAAATGACATCAAATTAAGCTACTCAAATTTCGTCATTTCATCCCCAAATCTAAATATCAAACATAAATGCTACTACATTCATGTCATGTCTGAGCAAGCAATTATATGATATTCCAAATGCTTATGCAATTCCTCGACCTAAAGTGGAAGTGGGAGTTTGTTATGTATGACAAAATAACTTATCTCCCAGCCACGGCTTATGTTTTTATAGCAAGTGGCCATCTAATGTGTACACATCTGAGTATCCTTTACAAAGTTTGAAGTAAAACTCTATATGCCATATGATCTCCTTTGGATCTGTAGACTAAAGATCAAACTAAAAATCTGCTATCAAACTCCCAAAGACTAAAAATCAACCTAATAATAAGTTACCAAAGTCCTAGAGGGTAGAAAACACTATACGTACTTGTCCAAGAATATTGACATGGTATGTGGATGAATCTTATCAACCAACAGTCCTTTGTGTCGTGTTACTCCTTAGCTCGAATATCTACTATTGGTGGCCACCTTCTCCTGTCATATCCCAACAGAAACAATCCACCAACAGACTGAGCAAACCTAAACTCACAATTCCCAACCAATATTGAAGGTGTGATCGGTGCTTTACTCTCATCACGGCGAGGTCGGTGAATTGTATATGGCGCTTCAATTGTATCCACTTCCTATGGAGGCATAGAACTCCATGGAACTGCAGCCCGACAGCCTCCACACCATAATCATCATCCAGACGCTACATGCATAACAGAAAAAATAAAACCAAAAGGATTGAAGCCAATGAGATCGTGGATATATACGGATCAAGGCGGGGAATCGCACATTGATAGGCCAAACCACCTTGAGGCCTAATGCCAGCAACAGTAATAGAAGAGATGGCCAAGCTTCTTTTTCATTCTGCCACCATCAGTCTCAATATTTTTTTCTTGAGGGAATCCAGTCTTTCCAGCACGAGTCAGCTATGTGCGGGACGAATATGGGCCAGTTTCATCTTGCAAAGCAGTGAACCGTTAGCAAATCAGTAGCTACTTCGACCATCAAATCGGCCAGGTTTACCAGAAGGCTTTATATCTGACCAACTGCCCCTGCCACTAACTGTCTAAAAATGAATTTATTCAGTCAGAAGAAGAACATTATCAATTGATTTAACTTTTGATTTGTATTATGCTAGCATAGAGATCAAAATAATGCTGATGGCTAGGAAAGACAATACCTCTTGCTTAACCAATATAGTACCTGTAGAGGATAAGAGGGTGCCAACTTGGTACTGCAAACTGAACAAGATTGTTAAAATAGCATCACCATGCAGCAGAAATCACATGACCATTTACTCCAATGCAAGCATACAAACAATTGCAAGGAGTGTCACCTGCCTTGGCTTTGCACGGAGTGCCATGAGGCCGGAGGTGTCGACGCCTAGCCTCTAGCATCTGCATCTGCTATTAGACAAAACATATGTTTATGTCTCGAATTTAGCTCTATACAGTATGTTTTTCTAGGATGAGTGAAGATGGTTTGACGTACAGTGGTAAAAAGGCATGGTGGTCAGAGGGATGGTGGTCGTCGTCGTTGCGGAGTAAGTTGTTTGTTCCTGAACTGCGGAGAAACATGAGACTTGTTGACTCACTACGCCATGGCTACCAGCATAGTACAGTTCGGTTAGTACAACAAATTCAAACACCGAAAACTGATACCAGCATGGTCGCCGAAGCTTGAGCGCCATGGACGTCGCGCCCCTCGTCAAGCACTACGCTGCCGCGCTTCGAATCAATCCAGGTGGAGATCGACACCGACGGCACGCCGCCCCTGCTTCCAAGACGTTTCGGCTCGCTGCCGCCGCTGTCACCGCTAGAGTTGGTTAGGGTTAGCGAGCACTCTAATCGCCCACGACTGATTGGTTCGCTGCTTTTCAGATCAGGGAATGCTCCCTCGCTTCGGCCTGCTATGCAATGGGCTATCCGGCCCAATTAACCAGTTGGTTCAAAATAGTTACAGGAATAGCTGCCCTCAGGAAGCTGCGGGGACGGGAACAAGGAAAATTCTACTACACATCCAACGTCTAGAGACGGACGTATCTTGAAATTTGACGGCTCCAAAGGCTGATGGCATGAGGGAGCTCATAGGGTGCCCAGTTATAATATTCTTAAATATACTATACTTTGAATAAAAAGATGCATGCTACTAAGGCCCTGCCTTTTGAGAATAAATTAAGTGGTTGTTTTGTGATTATAGTCTTTTTAGGCGTTCTGTGATTGTCGTTTGACAGTGTACAATATTGTGAGTATGTACGTGCAATTAATATACTGCATAATATCAATTATCCTACCTAGTATATGCATGCAATTAATATTCTGTTTAATATCAACGTGCATTATTTACTATTGTGGAATCAAGATACTTCGTCTATTTTGGGACTGCTCCGTTGCTCTCAATTGTTGGAATCCCAATACCTTTTTTTTTTGAAAGAAAAGGGTTTCCTCCTGCTCCATTTTTATAGAATGAAGCAAAGCAGAGAAACAAAGTTTGACTCACATCCACACCACGCTACTAGAAAAACCAAGTCCAACACTAGACTGGTCACAGGAATCTCAATATCTCATTATCCCAACCAAAAACAGAGCTAATCAAGATATGTTGAAATATGCTTTGCTCTACGTTCCTTACCCCAAGACATTGGCCTCGATATTGTTCTTACTGGGTGCTGGAGCATTTGGTCATTGAGAAATGACAAAATCTTTCGCTAATCTTGCAATTAACTTCTAAGAGAAGGGCTGGCCATGGCTGAACTAAGAGCTAAACCAGCAAGGGCCATCAAGATCAAGAAGTGGATAGAACAACACTTGTAACTTTGTCATGGAGTTCCCAAAAACTGACGTAGGTTGATGGCTTTGCTTTTCTTTTCATATTAATTAATTTATGTACATTTGCTTTTTTCAGATAAAAAATACAAGGTTGAGTAATCCCTGTAGACACTGCCACACGGGAGTGAGTGACCATTCCCTTTTCCAGCTTCATCAGTTACCAGCCTGCATCGGTCCCTGGGACCTAATGCCAACTCCAACGCACCACCATATCCTGTCCGCCCGTGTCCGCTTGAGGTAAAACGGACAGATGAGACGACCCAACGCGCAACCCCATTCGTAAAAAGTGTCTGTTTTTGGTCCGTTTTACCTCATCCCGCGAGCAAACTTAGGTCGGGTTTGCGTCTGGAACAGACACGAGCGGACGATTCTTTGCGTGGTCCTCGTCCGACTGTGTCCTTTGCATGTGACCCCTGACCCACGTGTCATTGAAACCAAATGGGCCCGTCTGTCCACCCACCCATCCTTCTCTCTCTCCCTTTTTCTCTCTCTTCCCCACCAACCCAACCATGCATGCTCTCGTGCCGGGCACCGGCTCTGTGGCCGCCGCCTCCTAGTGCCGGTCCTGCACGTCGGTGTTTCACGTGCGGGAGCTCAAAGGCGAGCGCCAGCTGCAGCACCGGGGCGCGGGCGCGACGGGGCGAGGAGGTGGGCGGCGACGCGGGCCGGCGC
>NC_041387.1:439716196-439785444 GCF_002162155.2 Triticum dicoccoides
GGGGCGGCAGCAGGAGGGGTCGGATGAGCAGGCGCAGCGGCGGCGGCCGGGTGAGTGCGGGGCCAGGCGAGCGGGGCGGCGGCAGGAGGGGCCGGGCGAGCCCACAGGCAGTGGCACGGGCGCGGCCGAGGTGGCGAGGCGAAGCGGGTTGCGGCGGCGGCAGGCGAGCGAGCGCGCACGCGCAGGCGGGTAGCCGCGGGTGAGCGTGAGCTGGTGCGGCTACAGGGCGACCACGGAGGCAAGCACTGGCGCATGACGTAGGCGGACGTTTTGGGATAGTTGGCCGCGTTGGGCGCGTCCAATAACAGCCGGACATAGATGTCCGTTTTGCCATCCATCGCCACCCCAAACCGACGAAATCCAGATAAAACGGACGTTCGTTTGGAGTTGGCCTAACCTCAGTGTACGGCGTGCAGATGCCATCCGCGTGAAACACGTTGCGTGGAAGGTTGAGATGAGCTCATGCACGCCATGATCGCGTCTAGGTGAGGCCCATCCAGCTAGTGCTCGAGTCCACATTTCTGCTGATGCCTACCCTGCCGTGAATAATTGCACTCGCCCGCCTCCCCTTCCAGGCAAAACCGACTTTGAGATGTCTTTCACTTCAAGTTTCGATCCCAGAGCTCAACATATAAATAGAGGTGCAGGCTAGCATTCAAAGAAGATCAAGATTCACCAAGCCGTGTGCCGGCAACCCCGTCCCCTCTAGTTTATCCTCCGTTATAGTTTTTGTTGTGCTTGGCGAAGCCCTGCGGAGATTGTTCTTCACCACCACCGTCACCATGCCGTCATGTTAGCGGAACTCATCTACTACTTCGCCTCTCTTGCTGGATTGAGAAGGCGTGGACGTCATCGGGGCTGAACGTGTGCTGAACGCGGAGGTGCCGTACATTTGGTACTTGATCGGGACGGATCGTGAAGGTGTACGACTACATCAACCGCGCTGATAAACGCTTCGCTTAGCGATCTTCAAGGGTATGAAGATGCTCTCCCCTCTCGTAGCTATGCATCTCTATGGATAGATCTTGCGTGTGCGTAGAATTCTTTTTGTTTTCCATGCTACATTTCCCAACACTTATTACTGAAATTTAAACAAAACATCACAGTAAACTAAACACTAAACATGGTCATCTTAGCAAAAACCTAAACTACAAACATGCTCATCACAGTACATAGTGCATTGAACATGGACATCACACTATATATACTATGGTACATGGGAGCTACCACCTCTGTCAAACATAAAACAGCATGATGACTGGTTCCTGCAGCTACTGCGAGATGTTTCAGGACATGTGCGTGTTCGTGTCCTGATGCTACTATGGAGAGTTTGGGATGTGAGAAATGAAATAGTGCATGCAAAACCAGCACCTCCCGTTGATGTCTCAGTCCGATTCTTGTCGAGCTACTTGGACTCACTAACTACTCTGAAGCTAGACCCCAACGCAGATTTTGTTAAAGGGAAGATGATTGCAACCCCTACCTTCCCGTTGATTCAACAACCACGTGATATCACTGAGCCTGGTGGCATCTCTTGGCTGCCTCCAAGCCAAGGTCGAGTGAAACTAAACACAGACGGCTCTTGTCCATGATGGAGTTGCGGGGACGGGCGTGGTTCTCAGAGACCACCTCGGCAAGATAATTTTCTGCGCCTGTAGACACCTTGCAAATTGTGATGATTCCTTGGAATCTGAAGTGCTTGCTATTTGGGAAGGGATTCTCTTGGCTTTGCAGTGGAGTAACATTTCCATAGATATTGAGTCAGACTGTCTTTTTTTGAAAATGGAGGCGTACCCTGGGCCTCTGCATCATGACGATGCATGCGGCCATCTTATTAACAAACCAAAATCGTCGAACAAGTCTTACAGCTCACAAAACGGAGCAGCCAAGAAAATCCAAAAAAGGAAAATTACATGCGAACAAAGTCAACCGGCACAATGAAGATAAATAGGATAAGCTCTCTAGACTCCTATCCTGTTATGCGAGCGTCATCCGAACCGGTTGAAGATAACCTGAGCTACCATCTCCCATTGGTTGCACCAGTAACCAAAGGCTCCCTGGAGTCCATAGGAGTGAGTAAGGACCACGTACGGATCCAAGCTGTAGCCCTGAAGATAACCTGCAAAAAACTTAAAGTGTGTTGTCTATTAAAAATCATATCATTCCTACAGTTCCATATAGCCCATAATAGCGCACATATTCCAATCCGAATACGAGCCGCAGTAATCTGCTCCACCCCAGCTAACCATGTCCCAAACAAAGACGCAATATTGACTGGTGGATTAATATTAAAAGCTATATGAATCGTTCTCCAAAGTAATTTGGCAAGTGGGCATTCAATAAATAAGTGTTGTATTGTTTCGTCATGATCACAAAAACAGCACCGCGAAGAACCTACCCATCGCCTCTTAATTAGGTTGTCCTTGGTGAGTATCACTTGCTCGTGAACAAACCACATGAAAATTTTAATACGCAAAGGAATCTTAACTTTCCAAATGTGTAACGACCGAGATAGGGGGTTGAAGTTAACGAGATCCATATAAAAAGATTTCACCGTAAATCTCCCATTCGAAGTTAATTTCCATTGAATTGAATCCGGTTGATCGGAGAGTTGAACTTCTATCAATCTTCGAACCAGGTGCATCCAGGCGGTCCATCTCTCACCAACTAACACTCGTCTGAATTGGATGTTCAAGGGAATTGTTTGAAGGACGGTACCCACGTAATCCTCCTTACGTTGTACAATATTATAGAGTGTAGGATATTGGATGGCTAAGGGCGTCTCTCCTAGCCATGTGTCTTCCAAAAATCTTGTTGACATGCCATTGCCAACTAAGAATTTTACTCTACGAAAGAATAGGTCCTTCGTGCGCATAAGCCCCTTCCAGAACGACGAATCAGTCGGTCTCATGGTAACCTGGGCTAGCGTTTTCGAATGCAGATACTTATTACGCAAGATTTGAGACCACATACCCTCCGGCTCAGTCTCCAGTTTGTAGAGCCATTTGCTCATAAGACATTTGTTCTTGATTTCTAAGTTTTCAATGCCGAGACCCCCTTGGTCTTTAGGTCGGCAAATGATATCCCATCGCGCGAGACGGTATTTCCGCTTGGCCTCATCGGACTGCCAAAAGAAACGAGATCGAAAGAAATCAAGACGCTTGCGAACTCCTTTCGGAACTTTGAAGAACGACAGAAGGAACATCGGCATACTAGTCAGTACTGAGTTAATTAGGACTAGCCGACCTCCATATGACATAAGCTTACCCTTTCAGCAGCTTAGTTTTTTTTCAATTTGTTCTTCAATACATTTCCAATCTTTATTGGAGAGTTTACGGTGATGGATCGGTATACCCAAGTAATTGAATGGTAAGGCACCTGACTCGCACCCAAACAGTTGTCTGTATTTGTGTTCCTCGTCTTTGGCCTTCCCAAAGTAGAACACCTCGCTCTTATGAAAATTTATTTTTAGGCCAGACAATTGTTCGAAGAGACATAAGATAAGTTTCATATTACGATCCTTAGCCATATCATGTTCCATGAAGAGGATAGTGTCATCAACATATTGTAGAATGTAAACCCCTCCATCGACAAGATGAGGAACGAGACCCTCTACGTGGCCATGCTGCTTGGCCCTGCCAATAATGACGGCCAGCATATCTGCCACAATATTGAACAGAAGAGGAGACATGGAATCACCTTGTCGTAACCCCTTATGTGTCTGGAAATAGTGACCGATGTCATCGTTCACCTTGATTCCGACACTACCTTTCTGGACTTGGGTATCTACTTGCTTCCTCCAAGTTTTAGTAAAACCCTTCATGCGCATTGCCTGTTGAAGAAAAGGCCATTTTACTTTATCATACGCCTTCTCAAAGTCCACTTTTAAAATAACACCATCTAGTTTCTTCGAGTGGATCTCATGAAGTGTTTCATGTAGAACGACCACCCCTTCCGGTATGTGTCGTCCCGGCATGAACGTTTTCTAGCTCGGTTGGATTACTGAATGAACAATTTGTGTCAATCTATTAGTTCCTACCTTTGTGAATATTTTGAAACTCAGATTCAGTAGGCAAATGGGGCGGAATTGTTAGATTCAAACAGCCTCATCTCTCTTAGGTAACAACGTGATCGTCCCAAAGTTAAGATGAAACAACTCCAAATGACCGTCAAATAAATCATGAAACAAAGGCATAAGATCATCTTTAATAATATGCCAACATTTCTTATAGAATTCAGCAGGAAATCCATCTGGCCCCGATGCTTTATTTGGTTTCTTTTGGGAAATTGCCTGATAAACCTCTTTTTCAGTAAACGGTGCAGAGAGAACATCATTCTCTGTTGCTTGTAGTTGAGGAATATCATCAATCACAGATTCGTCCAGGGACACCTTCGATGAATTAGGGGACCAAACAGTTTTTTATAATAGTTAGAGATGTAAGCCTTCAGATTTTCGTGTCCCACTATTGTCCCCTCGTCCTGATCAAGCTGTATAAATTTTTTCTTCCTATGCTTGCCATTTGCAACCATATGAAAAAATTGTGTATTGTCATCCCCTTGGATGACCTTCATTGTTTTCGCACACAATGCCCACTTCAGCTCCTCTTCTCTCAAGAGGGCCCGTAGACCTTGCTCAGCCTGGGACTTCGTTTGTTGCTCAAGCACAGAGAGCAGAGTGACCTCTGCCTTTAAGTCTAAAACCTCAATCAATTGAGTCAGACGCTCTTTTTCTTGTTTATAAATCCCACTCTCATTTCTGGCCCAACCGCGCAGAAATTGTCGGAGATGTCTAATTTTGTTTTGCCCTCGCTCAACATGAGTCCTTCCACTAACCGACTTAGCCCATTCTCATGCAATCATCTCCAAAAAGCCTTCTCGCTCAAACCAACTGAGCTTGAAGGAAAAGATATTTTTATTTGCCACATGTGTCGCTTCCCCCGAGTCAAGAAGAAGTGGTGTGTGATCCGAGATCGCTCTCTGTATCGCATGGACCGACACCAACCGATACTTTTGTTCCCATTCCACACTGGCAAGAACCCTATCCAACTTTTCATAAGTCGGAATGGGTAACGAATTGGCCCATGTAAACTGTCTACCGATGAGCTCAATTTCTCTCAAATTTAGACTCTCGATAATCATGTTAAACATCATGGACCATCGTCCGTCAAAATTGTCATTGTTCTTTTCATCTCTTCTCCTAATTATATTAAAATCCCCCCAACTAGTATAGGCAGGTTTTCATCTCCACAAATCCGCACCAAATCGGCCAAAAATCAGGCTTGAGTTCAGGTTGTGCTGCCCCATAGACTGCTACTAGGGACCATCGAAACCCGTCTAGTTTTGATCGCACCCTGAATTTGACCAAAAAATCTCCATGAACTGCATTAAGCACCTCTAAAGTCTCACACCGTACACCTAGTAAAATCCCACTGGATCGACCTCTAGGAGGTAAGATGTGCCAATCAAAATCAATACCGCTGGAGAGAGTTTGAAGATATTGTGATGTGAAATTATCTCGTCCGGTCTCCAAAAGTGCGATAAAGTCTAATTGTTGTTCTATCATTGTTTCTGCTAAGAATCGTTGTCTAGCCAAGTTTGCTAGACCTCTGCTATTCCAAAAAATTCCTTTCATAAGTCATCATGATTTTTTTTATGTTTAACTCTGGCACTTCTGCGTACCGCTGACGTAGGGTAAATTTTTCTCTTCCAGGGTCATTTGGGCTTCTCCTCAACTCCCTGCGGGATAGAAGGATCGGTGACTGATGACCCACAAGTATAGGGGATCTATCCTAGTACTTTCGATAAGTAAGAGTGTCGAACCCAACGAGGAGCAGAAGGAAATGATAAGCGGTTTTCAGTAAGGTATTCTCTGCAAGTACTGAAATAAGTGGTAACAAATAGTTTTGTGATAAGATAAATTGTAACAAGCAACAAGTAACAAAAGTAAATAAAGTGCAGCAAGGTGGCCCAATCCTTTTTGTAGCAAAGGACAAGCCTGGACAAACTCTTATAATAGGAAAAGCGCTCCCGAGGACACATGGGAATATCGTCAAGCTAGTTTTCATCACACTCATATGATTCGCGTTCGGTACTTTGATAATTTGATATGTGGGTGGATCGGTGCTTGGGTGTTGTTCTTACTTGAACAAGAATCCCACTTATGATTAACCTCTATTGCAAGCATCCGCAACTACAACAAAAGTATTAAGGTAAACCTAACCATAGCATGAAACATATGGATCCAAATCAGCCCCTTACGAAGCAACGCATAAACTAGGGTTTAAGCTTCTGTCACTCTAGCAACCCATCATCTACTCATTACTTCCCAATGCCTTCCTCTAGGCCCAAATAATGGTGAAGTGTTATGTAGTCGACGTTCACATAACACCACTAGAGGCTAGACAACTACATCTTATCAAAATATCGAACGAATACCAAATTCACATGACTACTAATAGCAGGAATTCTCCCTTGTCCTCAGGAACGAACGTAACTACTCACAAAGCATATTCATGTTCATAATCAGAGGGGTAATAATGTGCATAAAGGATCTGAACATATGATCTTCCACCAAATAAACCAACTAGCATCAACTACAAGGAGTAATCAACACTACTAGCAACCTACTAGCACCAATCCCAGACTTGGAGACAAGAATTGGATACAAGAGATGAACTAGGGTTTGGAGATGAGATGGTGCTGGTGAAGATGTTGATGGAGATTGCCCTCTCCCGATGAGAGGAGCGTTGGTGATGATGGTGGTGATGATTTCCCCCTCCCGGAGGGAAGTGTCCCCGGCAGAACAGCTCTGCCGGAGCCCTAGATTGGTTCCGCCAAGGTTCCGCCTCGTGGCGGCGGAGATTCGTCCTGAAAGGTTGCCTTCTATTTTTTTCTCATCGAAAGACTTCATATAGGAGAAGACGGGCGTCAGAGAGCCACCAGGGGGCCCATGAGGTAGGGGCGCGCCCAGGGGGCGCGCGCCCCCCATCCTCGTGAGCAGGGTGTGGCCCCCCTGGCCTTCATCTTTGGTGACGATTTTTCTTTATTTATTTTAAGATATTGGAGTTTCAGGACTTTTGGAGTTGCGTAGAATAGGCCTCCAATATTTGCTCCTTTCCCAGCCCAGAATTCCAGTTGCCGGCATTCTCCCTCTTCATGTAAACCTTGTAAAATAAGAGAGAATAGCCATAAATATTGTGACATAACATGAAATAACAACCCATAATGCAATAAATATCGATATAAAAGCATGATGCAAAATGGACGTATCAACTCCCCCAAGCTTAGACCTCGCTTGTCCTCAAGCGAAAAGCCGATAACAATAAATATGTCCTCATGTTTAGAGGTAGAGGCGTCAATAAAAATAAAATACGGGCATGAAGGCATCATGATTGTTTCCATAACAGCAACATATAAAGATTTTGTCATATGATTACTTATGTTCAAGTGATGATCTTTTCACAAAGCCAAAAGCATGAATCAGAAACCTTATTGTGCACCAACAAATTATAACCTCAGTCATTAAAGCAATTGCAATTTATCATAACATCGGAAAGGGTCTATGTCAGAGCTTAAAAGCAAGTCCACAGACTCAACTATCACTTAGTCCTTCATAATTGCTAACACTCACGCAATACTTGTGGTTACGGAGTTTTAATCGGACACAGAGAAAGATAGGGGCTTATAATTTTGCCCCACAACTTTTTACCTCAAGGGTAATGTCAACAATAATAATTCATGCTCCCCCACATCCAATTAGATATATATATATCATGTTCTTTCCAACATGCTGAGCTTGCCAAAGGATAAAATGAAAAAGGAAAGGTGAAGATCACCATGACTCTTGCATAAGGTAGAGGATAATAATAAAAGATAGGCCCTTCGCAGAGGGAAGCGGAGGTTGTCATGCGCATTTAGGGTTGATGCACAAAATCTTAATGTAAAAGAACGTCACTTTATATTGCCCCTTGTATGTGAACCTTTATTATGCAGTCTATCGCTTTTATTGCGTCCACAACAAGTTCGTACAAAGTTTATTTTCTCCGCACTAATAAGTCATGCATATTTAGAGAGCAATTTTTATTGCTTGCACCGATGACAACTTACTTGAAGGATCTTACTCAATCCATAGGTAGATATGGTGGACTCTCATGGCAAAACTGGTTTAAGGGTATTTGGAAGCACAAGTAGTATTTCTACTTGGTGCTGAGAATTTGGCTAGTATGAGGGGGAAAGGCAAGCTCAACACGTTAGAGGATCCATAACAACATACTTTATCTCAGATGTAAGAAAACATAACTCATTATGTTGTCTTCCTTGTCCAACATCAACTCTTTAGCATGTCATATTTTAATGAGTGCTTCCAATCATAAAAGATGTCAATGATAATATATCTATATGTGAAATCTCTCTTTCCTTATTACTTCCTATTAATTGCAACGATGACCAAAGCTATATTTGCCAACTCCCAACAACCTTTAATCATCATACTCTTTCTATGTGAAGTCATTACTCTCATTAAGATCAATATCAACTCTTTGATGCTTTTTATTCCTTTTCTTCTAATCACCCAAGATCATGGCAAAATACTCAAGCCCTTGACTCAACACTAATCTTTATTATATAGCTCACGGACTCGATTACAAAGAAGGATCATAAAGCAAAACTCAAAACTAGATCATGCCATGACTTTATTATACTAAATCAAGATACTATTAAATAGATCGAACTAAGAAAATGGTAAAGATAGGAGTTGTGATGGTGATACGATACCAGGGCACCTCCCCCACGCTTGGCAGTTGCCAAGGGGAGTGTCCATACCCATGTGATTATGTCTCCTTCTTTGTTGTTGGCGGTGGAGGTGTTGTTGATGATGCGAGCTTGTCGTCCACCTTCCATGGCATAGGCTCACCATCATAGAAGGATGATCGAGTCTCCGGAATCCTCAAATCTGCAGCCAAACTCATCCTTTTGAATCTATATTCATACTCACAGTTTTGGTTTTGCAGATCATAGATTTGGGCTTGGAGGTGCTCGATCTTCTCATGTAGCTTGAAGATGGCCTCCTCGGTCTTCTTGGCATCCGGCTCGTAGTTGTTGGTGAACTCTACGAGCATCTTGTGGCTAGTGTTGATTCCACGCTCCACCATCCCCTGGCACTTGAAAACTTGTTGCTCCATTGCTTCAAGCCTCGACTCCACGCTTCTGATTCCCTTTGGTCCCTCAACATCACGGATGTGCAGCAACCCCTCACGCATCTCAATGGTTTGAGGGTGTCGCAGCACCTCCGCGAGGTAAGGGTTGATCACCTTCTCGAAGAACTTGTCCTTGGAAGCACTTGGGGTCGTCATGATGATCTAGACCTATTAGAAAAATAGCTCGAAACAAGAACAGGGGAGATTTGCGTGATACGAGAGTCAAAACCTTCGGGAGCATATATAATGAATTTTTACCGACCAAAATACGTATAGTGCAAGGAAACGGAGTCCGGAGGGCACACGAGGTGCTCACGAGGTAGGGGGCGCGCCCTCCACCCTCGTGGAGGCCTCGTGTCCTCCCCGGACTGCTACTTATTTTTCTATTTTTCTAAATATTCTAAAACGGAGAAATATTGCCTTAAAAATTGTTTTGGAGTCGGTTTACTTACCGTACCACATACCTATTCCTTTTCGGAGTCTGGAACGTTCTGGAAAGTGTCCTTTATGTATTCCTCCGGGGTTACGGTTTCAATAATATTAGTTTCAACATTTATGGGATTACCTGAAATATAGTGTTTAATCCTTTGACCGTTTACCACCTTTGGATTTGTGCCTGCGAAGTTGTTAATTTTTATGGCACTGGAACGATAGACCTCCTCGATAACGTAGGGACCTTCCCATTTGGAGAGAAATTTTCATGCAAAAAATCTTAAACGAGAGTTGTATAGCAATACATAATCACCTACATTAAACTCACGCTTTTGTATCCTTTTGTCATGCCATCTTTTAACCTTTTCTTTAAACAACTTGGCATTTTCATAAGCTTGGGTTCTCCATTCATCAAGTGAGCTAATATCAAATAACCTCTTCGCACCGGCAAGTTTGAAATCATAGTTGAGCTCTTTAATGGCCCAGTATGCCTTATGTTCTAGTTCGAGAGGTAAGTGACAAGCTTTTCCATAAACCATTTTATACGGAGACATACCCATAGGATTTTTATATGCAGTTATGTAGGCCCATAATGCATCATCAAGTTTCTTGGACCAATTCTTTCTAGACCTATTGACAGTCTTTTGCAAAATTAATTTGAGCTCTCTATTGCTCAATTCTACCTGACCACTAGACTGCGGGTGATATGGAGATGCAATTCTATGATTAACGTCATATTTAGCAAGCATCTTACGGAAAGCACCATGAATAAAGTGTGAACCACCATCAATCATTAAATATCTAGGGACTCCAAACCTCGGAAAAATAACTTCCTTAAGCATTTTAATAGAAGTGTTATGATCAGCACTACTAGTTGGAATAGCTTCTACCCACTTAGTAACGTAATCAACAGCAACTAAAATATGAGTATATCCATTAGAGGCAGGAAAAGGTCCCATATAATCAAAGCCCCAAACATCAAATGGTTCAATAACAAGTGAATAATTCATAGGCATTTCTTGACGTCTACTAATATTACCAATTCTTTGACATTCATCGCAAGACAAAACAAACTTACGGGCATCCTTGAAGAGAGTAGGCCAATAAAAACCGGATTGCAATACCTTATGTGCAGTTCTATCTCCAGCGTGGTGTCCTCCATAAGCTTTGGAGTGACACTTGCGTAGGATCTGTTCCTGTTCATGCTCAGGTACACAACGTCTAATAACACCATCTACTCCTTCTTTATAAAGATGTGGGTCATCCCAAAAGTAATGTTGAAGATCATAGAAAAACTTTTTCTTTTGTTGGTATGTGAAGCTAGGTGGTATAAATTTAGCAACAATATAATTAGCATAATCAGCATACCATGGAGTGCTATGAGAAGTGCTTATGACATTCAATTGTTCATCAGGAAAACTATCATCAATAGGTAGTGGGTCATCAAGAACATTCTCTAACCTAGACAAGTTGTCTGCAACGGGGTTCTCAGCTCCTTTTCTATCAACAATATGTAAATCAAATTCTTGCAGCAGGAGAACCCATCTAATGAGTCTAGGTTTTGCATCCTTCTTTTCCATAAGATATTTAATAGCAGCATGATCAGTGTGAATAGTTAATTTAGAATCAACAATATAAGGTCTAAACTTATCACAAGCAAACACAACTGCTAAAAGTTCCTTTTTGGTAGTAGCAGAATTTCTTTGGGCACTGTCTAGAGTCTTACTACCATAATGGATAACATTTAATTTCTTATCAACTCTTTGCCCTAGAACAACACCTACAGCATAATCACTAGCATCACACATAATTTCAAAAGGTAAATTCCAATCAGGTGGCTGAACAACAGGTGCAGAGACTAATGCTTTCTTAAGTATTTCAAATGCTTCTACACAATCATCATCAAAGACAAATGGTACATCTTTTTGCAATAAATTAGTCAGAGGCCGAGAGATTTTTGAGAAGTCCTTAATGAACCTCCTATAAAATCCGGCGTGACCAAGGAAACTTCTTATACCTTTGATGTCCTTGGGACATGGCATCTTTTCAATAGCAACAACCTTCGCTTTATCAACTTCAATACCTCTTTCAGAAACTTTGTGCCCCAAGACAATACCTTCATTAACCATAAAGTGGCACTTTTCCCAATTCAAGACAAGATTAGTTTCTTCATATCTCTGCAAAACTCGAGCAAGATTGCTCAAGCAATCATCAAAAGAGGAACCATAGACGGAAAAGTCGTCCATGAAAACCTCACAAATTTTCTCGCAAAAGTTAGAGAATATAGCCATCATACATCTTTGAAAGGTAGCAGGTGCATTACATAAACCGAAAGGCATACGTCTATAAGCAAAAGTACCAAAAGGGCATGTAAAAGTAGTATTTGATTGATCTTTAGCCGACACAGGTATTTGAGAAAAAAACCGGAATAACCATCTAGAAAGAAATAGTGTGTATGTTTGCATAATCTTTCTAGCATTTGATCAATAAAAGGTAAGGGGTAATGATCTTTCTTAGTAGCCTTATTTAATTTGCGGAAATCAATTACCATCCTATAACCTGTGATGATTCTTTGCGGAATCAATTCATCTTTATCATTAGGGACAACAGTAATACCTCCCTTCTTAGGGACACAATGGACAGGACTTACCCACTGACTATCAGCAACGGGATAAATTATACCTGCCTCTAGAAGCTTGAGTATTTCTTTTCTTATCACTTCTTTCATTTTAGGATTCAAACGTCGTTGAGGATCACAAACTGGTTTGGCATCAGCTTCCAAATTTATTTTATGTTGACATAGAGTGGGACTGATGCCCTTAAGATCATCAAGTGTATATCCAATAGCAGCACGGTGCTTCTTCAGTTTTCAATAATCTTTCTTCTTCATGCTCTGAAAGGTTAGCTAATAATAACAGGATATATTTTCTTTTCATCAAGATAAGCATATTTAAGATTATCAGGCAATGGTTTAAGCTCAAACACGGGATCACCCTTGGGTGGAGGAGGATCCCCTAGAATTTCAACAGGCAAATTGTGTTGCAAAATAGGTTCCTGTTTAAAGAAAACTTCATCTATTTCCCTTCTTTCATTCATGAACATATCATTTTCATGGTCTAGCAAATATTGTTCTAAAGGATCACTAGGAGGTACAACAATAGAAGCAAGACCAATAATCTCATCTTTACTAGGCAATTCTTCCTCACGATGTTGTTTACTAAATTTAGAGAAATTAAACTCATGAACCATATCATCCAAGCCAACAGTAACAACATTCTTTTTGCAGCCTATCGTAGCATTAACAGTATTCAAGAAGGGTCTACCAAATATAATGGGACAAAAGCTATCTTGAGGAGAACCAAGAACAAGAAAATCAGCGGGATATTTGGTTTTCCCACACAAGACTTCAACATCTCTAACAATTCCCATTGCAGATATAGTATCTCTATTGGCAAGTTTAATTGTAACATCAATATCTTCTAACTCAGGAGGTGCAATATCATGCATAATTTCTTTGTATAAGTCAATGGGTATAACACTAGCACTAGCACCCATATCACACAAGCCATGATGACAATGATCTCCTATTTTAACAGAAATAACAGGCACGCCT
Organism: Triticum dicoccoides; assembly: GCF_002162155.2. Taxonomy (NCBI): domain Eukaryota; kingdom Viridiplantae; phylum Streptophyta; class Magnoliopsida; order Poales; family Poaceae; genus Triticum; species Triticum dicoccoides. Next base: position 439,729,436 of record NC_041387.1, read on the forward strand.
ACCACAGGTCTATGTTTATCTCTATCACAAGGTTTAGCAATTCTAGCAGTTTCACCCTGGAATTGAATAACATGCACATCAATATTATCAGACAAGAGTTCTTTAACAATAGCAATATTGGGTTCTAATTTGACTTGCTCAGGAGGTGTATAAGTTCTAATATTGCTTTTACGGACAACAGTTGAAGCTTTAGCACGATCCTTCATTCTGACGGGGAAAGGTGGTTTCTCAACATAAGAAGTGGGAACAATAGGATCATTATACGTGACAGTCTTTTCTTCAACTTTAATAGGTGCAGCTACTTTTACTTCTATGGGAGGATGATATTTAAACCACTTCTCCTTGGGGAGATCAACATAAGTAGCAAAAGATTCACAAAAAGAAGCTACTATCTCAGAGTCAAGTCCATATTTAGTGCTAAACTTACGGAAAATATCGGTATCCATAAAAGATTTAACACAATCAAACTTAGGTGTCATACCTGACTCCTTACCTTCGCCGAGGTCCCAATTTTCAGAGTTGCATTAATTTCTATCCAATAAATTCCATCTGAATTCAATAGTCTTCATCATAAAAGAGCCAGCACAAGAAGTATCGAGCATGGTGCGATTGTTATCAAAAAGCCGAGCATAAAAACTTTGCATAATCACTTCTCTTGCGAGCTCATGATTGGGGCATGAATATAACATTGATTTAAGCCTCCCCCAAGATTGAGTGATGCTTTCTCCTTTGCGAGGCCAAAAATTATATATATAATTGTGATCACGATGAACAAGATGCATAGGGTAATACTTTTGGTGAAATTCCAATTTCAATCTTTTATAGTTCCATGATCTCATATCATCACATAGCCTATACCATGTCAATGCGTCTCCCTTCAAAGATAAAGGGAAAGCCTTCTTCTTAACAACATCATCGGGTATACCTGCAAGCTTAAATAGTCCACAAACACCATCCACATAGCGTAGATGTTCATCAGGATGCTTTGTTCCATCTCCTGTAAAAGTGTTAGCTAGCAGTTTTTCCATCAAACCCGAAGGAATCTCAAAAGGAGTTTCATTTTCAATAGGTTCAGTAGGTTGAGTAGGTTGAGGAGCAACTCTTTGCTCTACTGGACGGGGTGAAGATACCCCGAACAAGCCCCTCAGACAATTACTTTCCATAGTAACAAGTGACAGAAAATTTCAGCACAATAAATAAATTTTTTCCTTACCAAATTCCACCTACCAAAGGCGCTTCACTCCCCGGCAACGGCGCCAGAAAAGAGTTTTGATGACCCACAAGTATAGGGGATCTATCGTAGTACTTTCGATAAGTAAGAGTGTCGAACCCAACGAGGAGCAGAAGGAAATGATAAGCGGTTTTCAGCAAGGTATTCTCTGCAAGTACTGAAATAAGTGGTAACAGATAGTTTTGTGATAAGATAAATTGTAACGAGCAACAAGTAACAAAAGTAAATAAAGTGCAGCAAGGTGGCCCAATCCTTTTTGTAGCAAAGGACAAGCCTGGACAAACTCTTATAATAGGAAAAGCTCTCCCGAGGACACATGGGAATATCGTCAAGCTAGTTTTCATCACGCTCATATGATTCGCGTTAGGTACTTTGATAATTTGATATGTGGGTGGACCGGTGCTTGGGTGCTGTTCTTACTTAAACAAACATCCCACTTATGATTAACCTCTATTGCAAGCATCCGCAACTACAACAAAAGTATTAAGGTAAACCTAACCATAGCATGAAACATATGGATCCAAATCAGCCCCTTACGAAGCAACGCATAAACTAGGGTTTAAGCTTCTGTCACTCTATCAACCCATCATCTACTTATTACTTCCCAATGCCTTCCTATAGGCCCAAATAATGGTGAAGTGTTATGTAGTCGATGTTCACATAACACCACTAGAGGCTAGACAACACACATCTTATCAAAATATCGAACGAATACCAAATTCACATGACTACTAATAGCAAGACTTCTCCCTTGTCCTCAGGAACGAACGTAACTACTCACAAAGCATATTCATGTTCATAATCAAAGGGGTAATAATGTGCATAAAGGATCTGAACATATGATCTTCCACCAAATAAACCAACTAGCATCAACTACAAGGAGTAATCAACACTACTAGCAACCTACTAGCACCAATCCCGGACTTGGAGACAAGAATTGGATACAAGAGATGAACTAGGGTTTGGAGATGAGATGGTGCTGGTGAATATGTTGATGGAGATTGCCCTCTCCCGATGAGAGGAGCGTTGGTGATGACGATGGTGATGATTTCCCCCTCCCGGAGGGAAGTGTCCCCGACAGAACAGCTCTGTCGAAGCCCTAGATTGGTTCCGCCAAGGTTCCGCCTCGTGGCGGTGGAGTTTCGTCCCGAAAGGTTGCCTTCTATTTTTTTCTCATCGGAAGACTTCATATAGGAGAAGACGGGCGTCGGAGAGCCACCAGGGGGCCCACGAGGTAGGGGGTGCGCCTAGGGGGGGCGCGCCCCCACCCTCGTGAGTAGGGTGTGGGCCCCCTGTCCTTCATCTTTGGCGACGATTTTTCTTTATTTATTTTAAGATATTCCGTGGAGTTTCAGGACTTTTGGAGTTGCGCAGAATAGGCCTCCAATATTTGCTCCTTTTCCAGCCCAGAATTCCAGCTGCCTGCATTCTCCCTCTTCATGTAAACGTTGTAAAATAAGAGAGAATAGCCATAAGTATTGTGACATAATGTGAAATAATAGCCCATAATGCAATAAATATTGATATAAAAGCATGATGCAAAATGGATGTATCAGTGACCACAGAATCGTCCCCTCCATCAGGAGAGGCTCAATCGTGTCTGTAATCTCCAACTCCTCCTCATGCTCCTCCTCCGCGGTAGGCAAAAGATTATTACAAACCTTTGCGAGATCAGCTATTCCTAAATTTCTCATATCATTGTCACTCATTGGTTTAATAGATGCAAGATTTCAGATAATCTCGGAAGCCCTCTCCGCTTCTAAGTCTAAAATATCATTAATGGATTTGACGACCTTAGTTTCATTTGACCCTAAAGAAATTCCTAAATCGTTTGCCTTATCTACTATTTCATTTTCTGAGAAGTGCAAAAGTGAACAACTTTTATCAAAAGACGCACCTGTAGAAGCCTCGACATCATGAAGCATGGAGGCCCTCTTGGCCCGCGCTAGCTGCAGGTCATCCGCATCCGACTGCCCCTGGATCCGATTGCTGACACGCCTGCCAGCCGACACCGGATCCGCAATCCCACCAAAAGCGATAAGCTCCTCTGTGGTCCTCTCCTGAGAAGTAAAATCCCGACTCCCACACCCCTCCCCTATCGTCGATGAAGAAGGGAAGGGCATGGAGGATCGGATCCCAGCCGAAGGGGGATAGGGGGGAGAAGACCGGAGAGCCACCTGCTCACTAGTTCCTCTCCCCCTCTCCCCACCGGAGCCACTCAGCGCCTGGCCGCCTTGAACGACACCGTCCTGTGGGGGTGTTAGGGCGCGGGACTCCTTCTCGCACCTCACCCCCAACTCCTCGCTCTGCATGGCGATACCCTGCAAGGGGGTTACAGCACGGGTGTCTTTCCCACACCTCACCCCCCTCTCATCAGGAATCGTCGCCATCGAGATGGGAGGGGAGCCACGGACCTCCTGTCCAGGCGTCCCGCCCAAAGAAAACTGGCCCCCCGTCACGGTGGGAGGAGAGGCACAGACCACCTGTCCAGGTGCCCCTCCCGAATAAGACCGGTCGGGCTCCCCACTCACAGCTACCTCGTGAGTAGCAACCAGCCCGGCCGGAGGGGAAGCCATCATGACATCACCACAGTCAACGTGCCTCTCAAGTGCAGTTGTCGTCTCGCAGTAAACACTCAAGATTGAAGGCAACTCAAGCTCTGTCGGGTCGTCAGTCTCAACTCTGGAACTCCAAAGCCGACTAGGAGCTGAACTCGAACCAAACGAACCAAAACGAAGAGTGGTCATCGGAGTAGTAGACGGTGGCGCCTGTTGGGCAGAACTATCTGCCTTATCTGGTTGCGCATCGGGCTCCTTCTCTGACTCCCGTTGAGAATTGTCAGCACCCTTATCCTGATTCCCGGGCGCTCCGCCCCCCTCAGTTGTGTCCATATCCTGAGGCTCATCCCCATCTTGGGAGATCGGAGTATCCTCAATCTCAAGCTCTAAAATATATGTGACTCCAGCATATGTCCATCTAACCAAATCCGGAATGTGTTCAACACTCGCGACACTGACTAGTAACCGTGCAGCCCCTTGTGCACGAGTAAAGGGCATGTCCACTTTTTCAGTCTTGCCAATCATCCTACCCAAGCTCCAAGCAATCAGAAAATGCTTCATCAATTTTGGTGGAACACCAAAGAAACGAACCCACACCTTCTCTAAAGGTATATCCTCCGGTTCCTCCCGCTTCCATTCATCAAAAGCAATAATAGTGTTGGTGCTTGGGACTCTACACATGCCCCACTTGAGAAAATGCATCTGATCCTCTTTAGTGGGAAAATCCACCTTATAGGACTGTCCCTCTAACTGTTCCAGATGCCATGGATGGTTACCTGGTACCAAGTCACGCAATTGTCTCACAATCTGAGCCTCAGACAACTGACCATTAGTCACCCGGACAACTGCGGGAAAGGAACTCTCAGCCATCTGTGGTAGCGAGTCCACTTCCGGAGTCTCAAAAAACATCAGCTCCTTGCAACACACACCGAAAATGCTAATGCCAGGTTTAGGACCAGATAGAAGTGGGCAATCTCCAGTAAGGTGCTGAGATTTTAGGCAATAATCGCAAAGCTCATTAGTGCACTCTGCCATAAGGTGACCCGGTTCGCCACATCTAAAGCAAGGCAACTTCTTTTTCTTAATTGCCCACTTGGATAGTTTCTCTCCATCCACTTTCTCCGACCCTTTGTCAGAAGTACCATCTCTGAGATTTGAAGCTCCAGATGTCACCGGTACTGTCACCACTGCCAGAGCCGTAACCACGTCAGCCGCAGCCGCCGGCAACGTAGATGAATCCGTCTTTGTGTGCTCAAGCTCCTCCCCCATAGCCATATCTGCAACGGGCGGTGGCGGCGGAGGGATATGGCGCGGTGGAGGTGGGCATCTACCTCTCCCACCACGCCGATATCCACCCCAGAAGCGGTAGTTGGGTCCGGCAACGCCTTCCACAAAATTACGGGGCGGCCCCTGAAACTGTCCAGGACCACCATCATTGTACCAGTTGTGCCCACGGCCGCCACCGGAAGAAGAACCACGGTGCAGCCCCTCTCCATATGCATCATAACCATCGTCTCCCCACCTCCCGTGCCGGTTAGCATTCCATCCATCTCTGTTGTTACCATAGAAACCACCACGGCCCTGAGCGCCACGACCTCGTCCTAGAGCTGGTACCTTGGCCACCGGTTGCTGCACCGGCTCGCCCTGCCACTACACGTCATGTACAGGTGCCTGCGAGCTTAGAGCAACCGTGACCGGGCCTAGTCGCGCGGGGGGAGCAACACCTGCTCCGGTGATTGGGCCTTGCCGCGGTTGAAGGAGAGCACCCCGGCCGGCACCCGTTCCAGGCTGCTGTTGCGGTGTTGGCCCGCCGTGTCCAGCAGCACCACCGGCGACGATGGGCGCAGCGGCGCGGCCGCCCCCGATAGACCCCACCACCGCGGCGGCTGGATTGCCGCGACCAGCAGCGACGGCGGCATCCGCTCCAACGGCGGTCGGCGGACCTCGCTTGCCATGCGGCAGCCCACGTCCAACCATCTTGTCGGCGCAGGTGAGTCGACACGCTCGTCCCTCGCCCAGGGTCGGGAAACCAGGTTCGAAAACCCTAGGTGCAGCTAGGACATGAGGCTTGATCGAAACAATCAGGTCAGTGCATACGGGAACGGGCTCGGCTTGGATTCCCAACTGGGCCTCGCCCGAGTCTAGGAGACCCACGACCGGCTCCGTATCCAAACGGGCCTCAACACCCAAGAGCGAATTCAAACGAACCCTTCTAGAAGTTTGAATGTCACTCACCGATCTCACCACCGACGGCCTCGATGGCGGTGACGGATGACCCTTCTTTCGTTTGTTCTTCTTGTTTTGAGTAACTAGAGTCCAAGAATCCGGCAGAAACTCGGATAAAGTCACGGGTTCGCGAAAAACCCTAGGAATCGGACCGATCCAAGGTTTCATTGTCGGTTTGGCACTTTGAGTTTTCGAATGCCGACGAGCAGGAACCTCATTGATCATCGGCAACTCTGTCAGTCCAGTAGCTTGGGGAAGCACAAATGAACCTGTGGAGATGTGATCATCCTCTTGATCTTCATCATCGTTGTCAATCAAAGCCCAAAATCGCCCTCCCGGTCTCGCCGGCACCGTCATCTTTGTCAGGTCAATCATCACTGATCTCGTCGGACGTTGATCTACCTGCACACGATCACCAACCACCACGTGAAAAGCATCAAGGCTGAAACAAATCCCTACCTCGATCGAGTCGCTGTTTGGCAAGTAGTCGCCGGCTAGGACGTCATTCTCCAAATCGAATAGAGCCATCCAGCGCGACTGATGGGAGAGACGGACGCGGCCTTCGATCCACTTGCCAGGATCCGTCTCGGCCAGGAACTGAACACGCCATTGCGTGAATCCCCCTTGGCCCTGGCCGATCGATTCCGGCGCTGAAATTGATCGCGATCCCGACGCCCCCTCCTTTCGTTCCGACGCCATCGAGGCAATCGGATGCAGTGATCCGGGGCGCGATCCACCTAGCAATCCCCCCGTGGAGGTCTGGGGCGGCGACGGCGGCGTAGATCCAGCCACCGGCAGCGGCATAGGGGTGCATCCCATCAGGCACATACGCTCATACAATCCTGTGGTGTGAAATGTAGTACATGATGGGGCTTGACTCCATCCTAAAAATGGGAGAGATTTTCACTTCCCAGCCTCTGCACCAACCATGATGCATACGGCCATTTTAGTATGAGTACCAAGATAAACATGGTCCTCAGATTTTTTTAAAATGAGTATCAAGATAGTTCTTGATGATAGGTTCCACCACACACCAAGCTTGATCCTCAATAAACGGAGGAAAACCCCTGTGCATCACCTGTCAATTCTAGGAATTGAACTCGGGTCGCTAGGCTGCACAACCGCATGCCCGACCACTGAGCCAAGGCTCTCTTTGTAGAGTCAGACTGTCTAGATGCTGTTAATATGTTGAAAAGAGATGGGAGAAACTTATCCAAGCGCTCCTTCATCATCAGGGAGATCCAACAAGGTATGGGGAAAAGAGACTCTTCTATTACTCATATTCATCATAATGGCGATTGTGCTAGCCATGCTATGGCTAATTTTGGTAGAACACAGGGCCAAACCATGGTTTACTTAGATTCTAGGCCAGATGAGGTTTTGAACATTGCCATGCGTGATTGTAATCCCTAATCTTGAGTAATACAATAGTTTATTCGCAAAAAAAGAACTACTACATGAATAGTGAACATGAAAAATACAAATGAACAATTTAGATATTCTTTGCCAATAAAGCTAACTACAGATATTTGCCACCACTTACATCAAGTGCACAAGCAATGAACCTCCTCCCGGTGTTAATCCCTTCTAATGCAACAAACCTCTTCGCTGGCTGACCATGCTCACACATCACTATCACATCATCATCAACAGCAGAGTAGTTCTGGTCCTCGATTGTAGCCGAGATCTAGATCAATCAAAGAAACGAACAAAATTCATCTGACGAGTTCAAATCGAGTAGGAAATACAAAATCCCCAAATCTAAACCCAGGCTCGAAGCACTAAATCGAAACCATAAACGACACTGGCCTTGATAGGGGAGCCTCCTGAAGAGTACTCGGCGGCCGAGTCCTCACCAGTGTCGCTCCATGAAACCATGGCGGACGGCGGCAAGCAGGCTGGTCACCGACGGCAAGCAGGGGAGACAGAGAGAGCGCGAGAGAGAGGAGAGGGGCGAGAGAGAGAGAGAGAGAGAGATAGGGCGCGGGTGATCTATCTGGTGAGGACCGACAGGCGCGACATCTTGATCATTTTGGTCCAAACAGCATCGTCTGCCTAGCAGTTATGCCACGTAAGCGTTTTCGGAGCCCACCTGTGGTAAATGAGTTCAAACGCAGCTAAACGCCCGATCGGTGCTTTTTGTAACGACGTAAGTGATTTTATAGTATTTTTTGCAACAGATTAATTTTTTCGTGAATACGCAAAAGGCTTGCGTATATTGTATTGATAGAAGGAAATAGAGTGATGGTTACAGGGGGTTATCTCACTAGCACATGCGCAAAGGAGATGGTGTGAATGAGAAAAAACCAGGCATGGCAGAGGGGGTGCCGCGCAACCCTAACCTAGCATCCTACGTGTCATCGATAATTTGGCCAAGCCCCTTGGCCCCGGCGCGCACCCAAGCGCAGGCATCTTCCTTGATGCTGTCGGAGAGTCTGGAGATAGAGGGGTTTGCAACGTTGAACACACAATCATTGCGGTGCTTCCAGAGTCTCCAGGTGGTAAGGATGATGATGGTGGCGAGCCCTCCGCAAAGGGCAGTTGGTGAGCCATGACTGGCAGCAGAGAACCACTCGTGGAACTCGCAGTCCGGGTTAGGGAGGGCGGCAGTGGCGTAACACCAGGAAAGGATCTCATGCCAGATTTGCCGTGAAAATGAACATCCAGCCAGAAGATGTTGCATGGTCTCGGGCTCTTGGTCACAAAGCAGGCAGAGGGGGGCGTGCGGAAGGCCATGGCGCGCCAACCTATCTGTCATCCAACATCGGCCTTGATAGGCAAGCCAGAGGAAAATCTTGACGCGGAAAGGAGCCCACGACTTCCAAGTAAGCCGCCAGGCTGGTTCAATGGTCGATCCTGAGAAAAGTGCCTTGTAGCAAGATTTGGCAGAGTAGATGCCAGAGGAGGTCCAGCGCCAGATGATGCGGTCTGGGCCGATGGAGAGCTGGAAGTCGCGAAGCTGAGCCCACAGAAGAACACGCTGGACCAGGGCCTCGGGCCCCAGGCTGTCGTGGATGTCGCAAATCGAAGCCCGGTGAAGCAGGCCATCACGCACTATGCGCTGCCGACGACATCTTGGAACCAACGCGTGTATCAGAGGGGCGATCTCAGAGATAGAGTTGTTGTGTAGCCAATGATCTTCCTAGAATCTACAGGATGTGCCATCACCAAGCTCCCAGCGCGTTGAGGCTCTGAAGATCGAGTGAACCTCCGGCGCACAGGGGATGTGAAGATGCTGCCAAGGCCTAGCAGGGTCAGTTTTGCGAAGCCAAAGCCATCGGGCTTGGAGAGCGTGGCCATATCGTTGGAGATCCGGGATGTTGAGGCCACCGAAGGCCGTGGGGCGGCAGACCCGACCCCAGTTGACAAGACAGTGGCCGCCATTGGCCGTCTTGCGGCCGTGCCAGAGAAAAGCCCGGACAAGGCGAGTGATCCGTTGGAGGATCGAAGGATGCAGCGCCATGGCAATGAGGACATGAGTTTGCATGGCAGAGAAGACGTGTCGTATGAGCGCCAGACGCTCGCCACGGGAGAGCATGGAAGCCCACCAAGAAGAGAGCTTTTCTTCGAGCTTGTCGACAAGCGGCAGCAGAGCCGAGGCTGAGATCTTGCGAACGGAAAGGGGTAGGCCCAGGTATCTAATAGGGAAGCCGATGATCGGGCACGGGAAGTGGCTGGCGATGACGGCATGGTGGGCAGGCGCGCACTGGATTGGTAGCGCAGAACACTTAGCCAGGTTGGTGCGCAGACCGGATGCCTCGCCAAATATCTGAAGCAGTATGCTAACGACCACAAGGTTTGCAGTGTCGGGATGGCAAAAGAGGACGACGTCGTCGGCGTACAGGGACAGGCTGGACGCCATGTGCCTTTCGGTGAGCCGCCTCAGAACTCCCAGCTCCATGGCCCGCCGGAACAGGTGATTCAGCACGTCGATGACGATGACGAAAAGCATGGGGGAGACCGGATCGCCTTGATGCAGCCCTTTAAGGTAGAACACCGGCGGCCCCGGCATCCCATTGATGAGAACGCGCGTGCTAGCGGTGGCCAAGAGAATGCACACCCAGCCGATCCAGCGGTGTCCAAACCCCAAATGGTGCAGCACCTCGGTCAGGAACGACCAGGAGACGGATTCGAAAGCTCGAGCGATGTCCAGCTTGAGGAGCACGCGCGGGTTGTGGAGGTTGTGGAGCTGCCGAGCCGTCTGCTGGACAAGCATGAAGTTGTCGTGGATACTACGCCCAGCAATGAACGCGCTCTGATTACAGGAAATCATCTCGGAGAGACGCGGGGCTAGCCGGAGAGAGAGGACCTTGGCGAACAGCTTGGCAATGAGATGGATCAAGCTGATCGGGCGGTAGTCTGTAAGAGTGGCAGCATCCGGAGATTTGGGGAGCAGGGTAAGGAAAGCCTCATTCAACTTGTGAAAGCCACGGCCATTGAGCGCATGAAGCTTGTGGAAGGCCTCCATGATGTCTTCTTTGATCGCCTCCCAAGAAGCGCAAAGGAATTCGGCGGTAAATCCGTCCGGGCCGGGAGCTTTGCCCTTAGGCAGAGAGCAGATCGTGTGCCACACCTCTTCCTCTGAGAATGGTACCTCGAGGGAGGAGAGGTCGAAGAACCGGTGGTCGATTGCGTCGAGGGAGATGGTAGAGGAATGAGGGTCAGCAGTCCCCAGGAGACGGGAGAAGTGGGAAAAGGCAGCCTCGACCATGCCCTCCAAGTCGGAGATGATGGAGTCATTCACGTGCAGCTCCATGATTCGGTTCCGTTTTTTACGGTGGATGGCACGCAAACACAGGAATGCAACGTCCATGTCCCCTGCCTTCACCCATGATAGACGTGTCCGCTGGCGAGCAATGGAGCGATCCAGGGAGGCAAGCCCCAGGTACGCCCGCTTTAGGTTATGGCAAAGCCAAGCCTCGGCCGGAGAGAGTGGCTGGAGGTCTTGCGCCGCATCAAACCGCACGATGAGCTTGCGGGAAGTGCAGAGCTGTGTTGCGATGTGAACAATGGAACGAGCACTCCAACTCTGGAGGCAACAAGCGGTGCCCTTCAGTTGCGCAAAAAGCCGGCGGAAGGGATCCGGGTCGGGAGGGGCGGCATGCCAGGCATCGGCCATCGTCTGGTGATAGCCATCCATCGAAGGCCAGAATCACTCGAAGTGGAAACGCTTGGGCCCCGGGGAGCGCGGGGTGCAGTCCACAAGCAAGGGTGTCAGATTTCGGGTTCCGGCGGACCCTTGAGGTTCGAACACTGGGGTGCACGCGGAGATCACACCCCCTGCCTACTCATGTCTCACCACCTCGCTACGATCTAAACTACACGAAGAACAACTCAAAGGACACGAGATTTATACTGGTTCAGGCCACCATTGTGGTGTAATACCCTACTCCGGTTTGTGGTGTGTGGATTGCCTCTGGGGCTGATGAGGAACAGTACAAAGGAAGAACAGCCTCGCGAGGGGTGTTCTTGTGGTGGTGTTGTCCCTTCGGAGGGGTCGATGCGAGATGCCTCTATACTATGGTGGCTAGTCCTATTTACAGGGCAAGGCCCTGGGCCTCTTCCCAAATATTGAGCGGGAAGGGCGCCAACAATTGGCCATTTTGAAGGGGAACATCTAGTACACTTATCCTGACTAAAGTTGGTCCTCGCCTGCCAAAGACCCTGACGATGACGCTGGCTTGGGCTCCACGATGACCTCCGCTCTGCCGTCATGCTGGTCTTGGTCTTGTTGCACCGAAATGGTTGCCTTTGCTTTATGCCCTTGCCCGCGCTTGTCCCTTTGCACCAAAGGGGAAACAAGGACTCTGCGCAGGCCAGCGCCCGCCTGGCGCCCGCCTGGCCTTGGTCGTAATGGCTTGCGTCACGGGCACCTCGTGAGGTACCCCGCCTTGATCTCTCCGCCTCCTCGCGAGCCAGCCCGATGAGGCCGCTCCTGAGGAAGCCTCCCATCATCCGCCCCGTGAGGCTTGGCCCCTCGCGAGGGTCTTGAGCGTGTGTTGATGAAGATGGGCCGTACTGGGCCACTCCTTGAGCCACGCCGCAGGCCGCAGGCAGACAAGTCTGGGTACCCCCATTCCCAGAACACCGACAGTAGCCCCCGGGCCCAAGACGCGCTTGGACTTGGCTTAGTAGAGGAGCGAAGAGGCAAGTGCGAAGCGCCGCGGGCCCCAATAGCCTGTGGCCTTGGGTGCCGCGTGGCGGTTGATTGGACGCGGGCGTCCTGGCCTCCCCACAACGCCTCGGTAGCTGCATGATTTGAGAAGTCCCTGCATGCAAACGGGTCATGATTACCTGTGATCGTGGAGGTCGTCGGTTGGCCTTCCTCAGCTATATGTATGGAACGGCGTGAGCCCCTCCAGTTCATCCCTCCTTGCTACTCTCTGTTTTCTTCTCGGCTGCTCGCCATCCCCATGGCTCCGCCGAAGAGGTTCTCGGTCGTGGAGAAAGGGAAGGCTCGCCAGGAAGGGCCCGACTCCCCTCCGACCAAGCGCGGCCAGGGCTGCCCTCGCAAGCACCCCATTGTCCCTGTTGTGGCCTCCCGGGGCCGTGAAAATAGCCCTCTGCGCAGCGGTGGGCGTCCGGCTGCCATCGAGAGGTACGCTGGGGCTGCGCGACCCCCAAGGCCGCGCTTCCGCTCGGCGGAGGTGCTGCCGGAGTTTGTCGTGTGGTCGGCGGACCCGACCGGCACCTGGCTCCAACTTCCCCGTTTCTTCATAGGTGAGCTTCCGGCTGGTGCCCCAGGCGGCCTTTGGTTTCAGGCAGATGGTTGCTACAGCAAGGCCTCTTGGGCTACCCTGGAGGTCTCCACCGCCGGGGAGGCGGCCTTGACCCGTGGCTGGCAAACATTTGCCCACGTGCGCGACCTGCCAACGTTGCACTCTAGACTTCAAGTTCGACGGCGACGCCACCCTCTACATGAGGGTGTTCGGGGAAGACGGCCGCCGTGCCGGATGCTGCCCCGAAGACGATGACCGCGGCCGCGCACCCATCCCCGGCATTGGTCGGGGCAAAGTGGGTGTAGGGCGCGCGGGCAGCGGGGCCCGAGATCCGCCAAGCTCCAGCGACTCCCCTTCGGGTAGCAGCTCCTCTAGCGGTGGTCGCGACCAGCCTCCTCGTCGTCGCTCTCGTTTGGGAGAGGGCAGCAGGTCGGCCCGCCGCCGCGCTCCGGTGAAGCAGGAGGCAGAATCCAGCTGAGCTCCGGAGGCAGTACGAGCCTTCGCTGAGAGCTGGCGCCGAGCAAGTCGCCCCCCTTCGCTTTCCTTTCTCTCCTGCGCGAAAAGAATGTAATTCGTTGCCCCGCAGGGTGTGCTGAACTGTTGCTGTTTTAATTGGTGCGTCGTTTCTTCTGCTTATGCGCTATGCTTTCATTCTGTGTGCCTGTGCGTGGAAATCACTTATCTTAGGGGGCTCGTTGCGGTCCTCGCCTCCCGAGGCCAGTGCCTCGTCCTACGCCTTGTGTCGTGCAGAGTTTAGTCAGCAGGGGTAGCCTCCAGCCTTGGTAGTGAGGGGAACCAACCCAAAACCCCGCGATCGTGTCGTGATGCCTGTGGGGCACGGACCGGGAGGGGTGCTCCCGCAGCGGACTCGAATCAGGGAAGTTCCAAATTACTGGGCAAAAAAATACTCGCGAGGGTGCCCATGCTCCCCCCTCGCGAGACCTTGCGCGGGAGAGAACGAAACGAACAAGTGAAATGGGAGAGTCGCGAGCTCGAAATGGCAACGGTTTCAGAAAAACTTCAAATAGGAACAAACACGCCAACTGCGGAAAGCAAATGAAAGAAGCCGCGTCTGGCACCTAGTCTAGTCTTCGACGTCTTCTCACCAGCGCGGAGCTAAGTGCTGCCACTGGGCGTGGGCGGGAGCCCCCGAGGCCCGAGGGCGGCACTCCGGAGACTCCGGGGCGTGTACAGACCCACTCATTATTACATGAGAGTGTCACGGGCGGCGAGCTTCACAGGCGTTTGCCTTCTTCACAGGCACCGGGCCTTTTCCAAAACACTGCAACTTCACAGGCATTCGCCTTCTTCACAGGCACCGGGCCTTTTCCCAAAACGTAGCTTCTTCACAGGCACTCGCCTTCTTCACAAGCACCGGGCCTTTTCCCAAAACACAACTTCTTCACAGGCATTCGCCTTCTTCACAGGCACCGGGCCTTTTCCTAAAACACAGCTTCTTCACAGGCATTCGCCTTCTTCACAGGCACCGGGCCTTTTCCCAAAACACAGCTTCTTCATAGGCACCAGGCCTTTTTCCAAAACACAGCTTCTTCACAGGCGTTCGCCTTCTTCACAGGCACCGGGCCTTTTTCAGGGGTAAAACCTTCGGAGGTGTTGGATGTTCCACACATTCTGGATGGGCACCCCCTCCTGGGTCTCCAAGCGTGCGGAGCCGGGCCTGGAAACATGAACAACCTTAAACGGTCCCTCCCACATGGGAGAGAGCTTATGCAGCCCCTCCCTGGAGAGAACCCGTCTGAGCACGAGGTCCCCTACCTCGAGAGTCCTGGGGCGGATGTTGCGGCAGTGGTATCGCCGCACTGCTTGTTGGTACCTTGCTGCCCGCAGGGCGGCTTCTCGGCGATGCTCCTCCCCCAGCAAGAGATCCGTCCCCCGCATGGCGTCCTGCTGCGCTTCGTCGAACGCCAGGACCCGCGCGGAACGACGTCTGACCTCGTGGGGGAGAACGGCTTTAGCTCCATAAACCAGAAAGAACGGGGTCTCGCCAGTCGGCTTGGTTGCGGTCGTGTGGATTGACCACAACACGGACTGGAGCTCGTCGTACCAGCCCCTGCCACAGGCTTCCAGCTTCTTCTTGAAGGTCCTGGTCTTGAGGCCCCTCAGGACCTCTGCGTTGGCTCGCTCGGCCTGACCGTTGCTGCGCGGGTGCACCACCGAAGCGTAGCATATCTGCGTTCCAAGGTTAGCACAGTATGTTTTGAAGAGGTTACTGGTGAACTGCGAACCGTTGTCGGTGATGATGCGGTTCGGCACCCCGAATCGTCTCACGAGGCCCTTGATGAACTTGACCGTGAGCCTGCGGGGATGGTGCGGACAGCTTCCACCTCAGCCCACTTGGTGAACTTGTCCACGGCAACGTAGAGGTAGCGGTAGCCCCCTGGCGCCCGAGAGAACGGGCCTAGGATATCCAGTCCCCAGACTGCGAAGGGCCATGAGAGGGGTATAGTCTGCAGACCTCCCGCCGGCTGATGTATCTGCTTGGCATGGAACTGATAGGCCTCGCAAGCTTTTACCAGCTCCGCAGCGTCACCGAGGGCCTTGGGCCAATAGAACCACTGTGGAACGCCTTGCCGACGAGAGTTCGTGACGACGAGTGATGGCCACAGTCGCCACCATGTATGTCCGCCAGTAACTCCTTCCCTTGCTCTCTGGAAATGCAACATAGAGACACATCATTCGGTCGTCTTCGGTAGAGCTCCCTATCCTGAAGGCAGTATGCTGCGGCCTGCCGTGCCACACGCTCCGCCTCCTCCTCCTTCTCCGGCAATGTGCCTTGCGTCAGGTAACTCTTGAGCTCCGTGATCCAGCACCCCTCCTGAGGTTCTAGTGCCAGGAGCAGGCGCGCTCCTGATGTCAGGCCGCAGACCGGGGCTCCCGAGGCTGGCGGCTGGGGGAGCTCCCCCCGAGGCTGCGCCGTGCTTGATAGTGATGGCGTCGCTGAGGGCTTGAAGAGACGCTCCTCAAAGATGCCAGGCTCCTGAGGTAGCCGCCTGGATGCCCTTTTCACGATGTCATCAGCCTCTTGATTGGTGCCGCAAGGCACATGCTGCAACTCCAGCCCCCAAAACTGCTTCTCCATCCCGCGGACCTCCACGAGGTAGGCTTCCATGTGCTCGTCCTTTGGTTCGTATACTTTGTTGAAGAAGTTGACAAGGAGCTGTGAATCACCCTTGATGGTGAGGCGCTTCACCCCCAGGGCGACTGCGGCCTTCAGGCCCGCTATCAGGCCTTCGTATTCTGCTATGTTGTTGGAGACCTTCTCCCCATGCTGAAAACAAAGTTGCACGACGTAGTAGAGCTTGTCCTGAGTGGGAGATATGAGTACCGCACCAGCCCCTGTGCTGTGTCGGGAGAACGCCCCGTCGAAGTACATGACCCATCCGTCCGGTGCCTCGCTCCCTGGGGAGAGCGATCGATCCTCGCCAGCCTCGAGGCCTGGCGCCTCTACCCATTCCGCCATGAAGTCCGCAAGCGCAGCCCCTTTGATGACTCTGGTTGTGCTGAATTCTATCTGAAATGCCTCCAGCTCGATGTTCCACTCAGCGACTCTTCCAACTGAGTTGGGGCTCCTGAGCACTCTTTCCAAGGGGTATGCTGAGACAACCTTGATTGGATGGCCTTGGAAATAGTGCTGCAGCTTGCGCGAGGCCACCAATAGCGCGAGGAGGAGTTTCTGGGGCATGGGGTACCGCGCCCTTGGGTCCCGCAATACCGTGCTGACGAAGTACACTGGGTGCTCGACTAGGTTGGGGGTGCTAGTGCCACTAGCGTCCTCCGGAGGCCGGGGCGCCTCCTGAGACAACGGAGCCCCCGGCGACTGGTCGCCTGGAGGAGGGGCCTCCTCTGTTTCGGGCGTGCTTCCCTTCTGCGGTTGGTCCTCCTTGGCTGCAGCCGCGGTCACTGGGAGGCCCTCTCGGCCCTGCTTTGCTTTAACCCGGACGGTCGCTGCGGCCTTGGTCCTACACTCCTCCCTAACAGCCACCAGGGCTGCGCTGGTAGAGTAAGGGGTGGCCGCAAGGTAGAGCACCAGGGGCTCCTGAGGGCGCGGGGCCACCATCACCGGGGGGCTGGTCAAGTACCTCTTGAGGTCCTAGAATGCCTTGTCGGCCTCTTTAGTCCATTCAAAGGGGCCCTTCTTCTTCATCAGCTTGAAGAAGGGCAGCGCTCGGTCCCCTAGCTTGGAGATGAAACGCCCTAGTGCGGTCACGCGCCCGGTGAGCTTCTGCATCTCTCTGAGGGTCTTTGGTGGGCTCATGTCCTCGACTGCTTTTACCTTTTCCGGGTTGGCCTCGATGCCCCGGTGGGATACTAGGAAGCCTAGGAGTTTGCTCGAGGGGACTCCAAACACACACTTTTCCGGGTTGAGCCGCAAGTCCGCCTCGTTAAGGCTCGCGAAGGTTTCCTCCAAGTCCTGTATCAGGGTTTTTGCCTCTCGAGACTTCACCACAATGTCATCGACATAAGCCTCAGCATTCCTCCCGAGCTGCCGACCCAAGGCGATGCGCATTAGCCGCTGAAAGGTTGCACCGGCATTGCGCAACCCGAATGGCATGCACGTATAGCAGTACACCCCGCACGGGGTCAGGAAGGCCGTCTTTTCCACATCTTCTACTGCCATCTTGATCTGGTGGTAGCCGGAGAAGGCATCCAGGAAACACAACAAGTCGCACTCGGTGGTGGAGTCGATGATCTGGTCGATACGAGGGAGCGGGAACGGATCCTGCGAGCAGGCCTTGTTGAGGTTGGTGAAGTCGACACACATGCGTTCCTTTCCCCCCTTCTTCGGCACGACCACAGGGTTAGCCAGCTAGTCTGGGTAGCGGACCTCGCGAATGACCCCCGCCGCCTCCAACTTGCGAGTCTCTTGGACGATGAAAGCTTGCTTCTGAGTGGACTGCCGCCTCGCCTTCTGCTTCACTGGACGCACGTTGGGGCACACATTGAGGTGATACTCGATTACGCCCCTCGGGACCTCTGCTAGCTGATCAGGTTCCCACGCGAATACCTTCTTGTTCGCGCGCAGGAATTTTACCAAAGCTTCCTCCTGTTCGGGCTCGAGGTTGGCTCCTATGGTGAAGGTGGCACTGGTGGATCCGTCCTCGTCAACCAGTACCTGCTTGGTTTCCGCCTTGTCCTGAGTGAATAGCTGCTTCTTCTTGGCCGGTGCAGCCCCCTTGGGTTCAGAGGCGTCTGAGTCGGCGGGCTGTGCCGCCGCCGCGGCCTTGAAAGCGAGCTTGAGCGCTTTGCAACGCGTCCCTGGTGTCCCCAGACACGATGAGGACGCCGCTACTCCCGGGCATCTTCATGAGGTTGTATGCCGGGTGAGTTGCTGCCATGAACCGGGCTAGCGCCGGGTAGCCAAGGAATGGCGTTGTATGGGAGGCCGATGGGGGCGATGTCGAAGTCGATTAGCTCCGTGCGGAAGTTGTCGTAGGTGTCGAAGGTCACCGGAAGGCGGATCTACCCCAGGGAGCCGGCGTAGTTACCTTCGACGCCCAAGAAGGGCCTGCTGGGCTGCAGCCGTTCCAGCGGTACGTGGAGAAGGCTGAAGGCCTCCACTGAGAGCACACTGAGGCCAACACCGCCGTCGATGAGGGTCTTGGTGACCGCCACGTTGCAGATGGTGGGGGTGCATAACATTGGGAGCGTGCCCGAGCAGGCCGAGTTGGAGGGGTGATCATCTGAGCTGAAGGCCAGATCGGCTCTAGGTGCCGCCCAACCCGGAGGCGCCCCGCGTGGCACAAAAGCGGCGCCGATCTGGCGGACGAATGGCATGATGTGGTGGCCTGAAGGTGGTGCTTGCGATCCGCCCCGGAGGGATGCGACAACTAGGGGTGCCGGCACAGCATGACGGGCAAGGAAGAGGCTGCGCAACTCCTCCCAGGAGGCCACAGAAGCCACCGGCAGGTGGAGCAGCCACATGCGCGGGACGCCGGTGAGGGCCATGGGCAGCCAGTTAGCCATGACCCTGTCATCGCCTCTGGCCTTGAGGACGGCTTCTTCATATGCTAGCAGGAAGGCCAGCGGATCGGCCGCGCCGTCGTAGCGTGGCGGCATGTCCGGCTTGAACTTGTTTGGCCACTGCACCTGTCGCAAGGCGGGGGCCAGGGCTCGAAGCCCCCTGGTTCACATGCCGGCATCGACAGCCGGAGCGGGCGGTGCGTTGGCCGTCATGAGGGCGGAGCGCAGTGCTGATGGAGAATGAGTCGACGGAAGGGAGAGCTCCGGCGCACCCCTACCTGGCGCGCCAAATGTCGGATTTCGGGTTCCGACAGACCCTTGAGGTTCGAACACTGGGGTGCACGCGGAGATCACACCCCCTACCTACTCATGTCTCACCGCCTCGCTAGGATCTAAACTACACGAAGAACAACTCAAAGGACACGAGATTTATACTGGTTCAGGCCACCATTGTGGTGTAATACCCTACTCCAGTTTGTGGTGTGGATTGCCTCTGGGGCTGATGAGGAACAGTACAAAGGAAGAACAGCCTCGCGAGGGGTGTTCTTGTGGTGGTGTTGTCCCTTTGGAGGGGTCGATGCGAGATGCCTCTATACTATGGTGGCTAGTCCTATTTATAGGGCAAGGCCCTGGGCCTCTTCCCAAATATTGAGCGGGAAGGGCGCCAATAATTGGCCATTTTGAAGGGAAACATCTAGTACACTTATCCTGACTAAAGTTGGTCCTCGCCTACCAAAGACCCTGACGATGACGCTGGCTTGGGCTCCACGATGACCTCCGCTCTGCCGTCCTGCTAGTCTTGGTCTTGTTGCACCGAAATGGTTGCCTTTGCTTGATGCCCTTGCCTGCGCTTGCCCCCTTTGCACCAAAGGGGAAACAAGGACTCTGCGCAGGCCAACGCCCGCCTGGCGCCCGCCTGGTCTTGGTCGTCATGGCTTGCGTCACGGGCACCTCGTGAGGTACCCCGCCTTGATCTCTCCGCCTCCTCGCGAGCCAGCCCGACGAGGCCGCTCCTGAGGAAGCCTCCCGTCGTCCGCCCTGCGAGGCTTGGCCCCTCGCGAGGGTCTTGAGCGTGTGTTGATGAAGATGGGCCGTACTGGGCCACTCCTTGAGCCACGCCGCAGGCCGCAGGCAGGCAAGTCTGGGTACCCCCGTTCCCAGAATGCCGACAAAGGGGGCGTGATCTAAGGCGGCCGAGGAGAGGCAACGCATGAAGCAGTGCGGATGGAGGGTCTCCCAACTCAGGGAATTGAGCACACGATCGATGCGAACAAGCGTGGGCGGATCGCGCTCACTGGACCAGGTATAGCGCCTACCATGGAGGTAAAGGTCCCGGAGCTCCTCGTCCGCCAGGAAACTACGGAAGCGACGCATGGAACGGTGGTGCAATCTGTCATTGTTCTTATCCGCCGCAGAGGCAATCATGTTGAAATCACCGCCAACCATCCAGGGGCTGATCCGCGAGGCCCTGAAGTCATGCAACTCCTGAAGAAACTCGATCTTGTCCGCCCCAGCTTGGGGGCCGTAAACACCGAAGATCCACCAATGGCCCGTGCCACCTGGAACGGTGACGCAGGCGGAGACATGATATAGGCCGATGAGGGGATTAGACAGGGCAGCCACAGAGGGGCACCAAGCGAGGATGATGCCGCCACAGGTCCCGGTCGCAGGCAGAAAAAAGAAATCCGAGAAATCCGGACCGAGGGTGTCGGAGACAATAGAGCACAAGACCGTCGAAAGCTTTGTTTCTTGAAGACACACAATAGAAGGCCACACGGAGACGATGACCGAACGGACAGTGGAGCGTTTGGCGGGGCAGTTAAGCCCACGCACATTCCAAAAAATTACACGAGGACTATTATCCATAGAACACAAGGGGGCGCAGGACCAAAAAGAACAACTAGACCGGGACAGGGCGCCCAGCCTCGGACGCGCCCAGGAGGAGATGGGCCGGCACGTTCCATCCATAGAAGTCCGCCAGAGCCTGCACAGTGTCCGTGGACAGTGTCTTCTTGAAGAGCTTGGCGTACTTCTGAAGGATGTCGGAGGAGAGCGGCTCGTCGTCACGAAGAAGCCCAAGGCGGCGGAGAAGAACGCGCTTAGCCTTGGACTCAGAGTCCATACCTCTGTCCACCCCCTTGGCGATGCGAAAACTGCGCCGAGGGGTGAAGTTAGCAGGAACAGCGTTGCGGCGGCGAGTGGAAGGAGCTGCCAGAACTGGGGCAATCGGCGCCTGGACGAGAGCAGCAAAAGCGTCTAAGCCGATCCCAGCCGAGGCAACGATGCATGGGCTGCATGGCGCCATCACGTCGTGCGCAGGCGGCACGGGGCCCGCCACCAGGGAGCTAGCGGACAAAGAAGGGTCCGTCCCCATGGGGCAAGTGGACAAGGAGGGGTCCACCGGATCAGGAACAAGAGTTGCGGGCGAGGGGATGCGCGTCGAGACGACAGGCTCGGAGGGATTGGTGGACCCAGGCGCCACCGAACAAGGTTCCACCACGGAGGAGGCAGCAGATTAATGAGTTTGTGGTTTTCTGCAAACCTAGCCACAAATGTGGTAGTTTCTTGCAATTAACTCCTAAAAGAAGGGCTGGCCATGGCTGAACTAAGAGCTAAACCAGCAAGGGCCATCAAGATCAAGAAGTGGATAGAACAACACTTGTAACTTTGTCATGGAGTTCCCAGTCATAGATTGATGGCTTTGCATTTTTCTTTTCTTTTATATTAATTTATGTACACTTGCTTTTTCCGGGTAAAAAAAAAGGTTGAGTAATCCTGTAGACACTACCACACGGGAGTGAGTACCATTCCCTTTTACAGCTTCATCAGTCACCAGAAAAAGCTGCACGCAACTTGATGCCATGGATTTCCGGCAAATCCTAAACGGTGTCTTAAGTGTCCGTTTTAGGTATTTACGCAAATCGGGCGCACACCCTCCCGCCGCACTGGGCCGGCCCATATTCATTTTTTTTTTCTGTTTTAGAAAGGCAAAAACTGCCAGTGAGGGCGCGATTCGATCCGCGCTGTCCTAACCATTCGGCCAACCCACCCACTCGCCTGTATGTACAACCTTTCAAACATTTTCTCTTGGAAACAGTTTTGTTCAGTTTTTGATTATTTTTTCCCCTCCTTTTCTACTAAGTGTGTGAATTATTATTTTCAAAATTCTGAACTTTTTTCTCCAAATTCGTCAACTTTATTTTAAATCGATGAACTTTTTTTTCAAAAGTTCAAATGAATGAATTTTTTCTCAAAATCGATGAATGATTTTCAGATCGATGAACCTTTTTCCCAAATTGATGAGCATTTTTCAACATCGATGAACTTTTTATCAAGTCCGACAAACTATTTTCAGATCGATGAAAATTTTCCAAATTGATGAACATTTTTCAACATCGATGAACTTTTTTTCAAAATTTATGATTTTTTTTCAAACTTCTGAACTTTTTAAAAACTGTTGAACTTGCAGCTTCCGCTCAAAAAAAAATGAAAAATGAAAAAAAAACTGCTACGTGCTGCTAGCAGCTTACGGTTTCAGTGTAGACACATCGCCCATCCCTCTGTTTGTATGCGTCAGAACAGAACAACCTGCTGTAGCACGTAACCCGCTGTGGACGATGTGGTCATCAGCCACTCGGACAACACGACTTTGCTGTTACACACCGCGTGAACAAAGCTCGGCCGAGGCCATGCATGGTACGCCCTCCGTTCGGAATTACTTGTCGCAGAAATGGATGCATCTAGACATATTTTAGTTCTAGATACATACATTTTCGAGACAAGTAATTCGAAACGGGGGAATAGTATATTGTACCAACAGAAGAAGGTGACACGACACGCGAGGAGATGCCGAAACGCGCAAACGTAGGAGTTACACTAGATACATACATTATCCCTACTTTGTTTTTAGATTTTTCCGGAAAACCCCTTGAGCCCCGCTTAGGCGATTAGGCGATTAGGGTTTCGCGGAGACTGGCGGCGGCCGCCGACGAATCGGCGGGGCGCATCAAGGATCGCCGGGCGGAGATGGCTTCAGGCACTGGCCATGGCGGCGGGAAGGGATCGGGGACCCTGTCCCCCAAGTCTGCGAGGGCGCGTCTCGAGGAGCAGCTCGGGAAACTTGACATATCGGAGGAAGAGGCGACGCCGCTGGTACTGGACGATCGCGTTGAAGGGGCGCCGGAGAAGTGGATGGTGGCCGGGAAAGTTCTAAACCGCAATATTTTGCATATCCACACCATCTCTAGTGCCCTGCGGCCTGCATGGGGAAACCCTAAGGGGATGAACTTCCACAGTGTAGGCGAAAATACTTTTGTTGCGGAGTTTGCTACGCAGCGGGATCGTGATCGCGTGTGGGAAGGATCGCCTTGGCATATCAATAAACACGCGGTGATTTTGTCTGAATTTGAAGAATACATGTGCCCGTCAGAGCTCAAATTTGACAAGCTGCAGGTATGGGCACGTGTAGTAAATCTCCCCTTCAACCTGCGGGGCGAGGAGTGGAGTAAAGCCATAGCCAAGCAGATTGACAAAGGGGCTACCTCTATCCACTTTGATCATGGTGGTGGCTACCTGCGTGCCAGAGTTACACTAGATGTGGCCAAACCATTAAGGAGATGGATTCTTATTGAATCGGCAAGGAGAGGGAGCACTGACCCCGTATGACATCCAATATGAGAATATCCCCCACTTTTGTTTTTCGTGTGGTCGTTTGGGCCATTCTGATCTTTACTGTCCGACCCCCGGCAACAGAGATGAGCATGGCGATCTGCCTTTTGGTAAAGGGCTGCGGCCATCGAAGGAGAAGAAGAGGACGGCGTCAAGCGAGAGTTCCACCAAGTCACAACAGGCCAAGCCCAGCAAGGCAGAGACAAGGAATTCTAGCTCGGCAGCAAAAGAGACGGAGGTGACCTCGCCAGTGAAACGCAACTTTGCACCTAAGAGAAAGGGAGGGCCACCTGCACAAATGTATCACCGGGTTGAGCTACCGTTGCTAATGAACCAGGCTCATGGTTCAGATGTGGATGAGTTGGTTAATGCAACCTTGGCGGAGAAGAGGACAGAGGAGGAGGATGATGGCACAAAGAGAGATTCGAAGAAAAAGAAACCCACACCACCCAACTCAGATTTGGCAGCGGCTGCTGGTCAGCCCTGCCCGTCCCAATGAATATCATTAGCTGGAACTGCCGGGGGCTTGGGAACCCCGAGGCAGTTCGCAAGCTTCGTAGTGTTGTGAAGCAGGAAGGGCCCGTTCTCCTCTTTGTCACTGAGACGAAGATTGGAGGGAAACGTGTTGAGAGTCTGAAACAAACCTTGGGGTTTGTTGGAAGCTTTGCGGTGGACAGTGTTGGCCTAAGTGGAGGGATAGGCTTGTTCTGGTCTAAGGATGTTTTAGTTGAGCTAAAGAACTATAGTTCCGGCCACATTGATGTTGTGGTGCGGAAGGACACCCCGAATTCGGTGGAGTGGCGATTCACCGGATTTTATGGAGCACCAAATGCACAGGACAGAAGACATAGCTGGTGTTTTCTTCGAACATTATATGACATTCCACATTCTGCCTGGCTTTGTATGGGTGACTTCAACGAAACCTTGTATGCTGATGAACATATTAGCCGTGCAGAAAGGCCGGAGTGGCAGATGAGGGCCTTCAGGGAAGTCACAGACGATTGTGCTCTTCAGGACTTGGGTTGGACCGGTGTCCCTTACACCTGGGATAACCGACCGTCGGGAGATGCAAATGTTAAAGCTCGTCTTGATCGAGCTTTTGCCAATGAAGAATTCAGACAATTCTATGAGTACACGAGGGTGCGGCATGTTTGCGCGACGGAATCCGATCACTGTTTTGTAGTTGCAGAATTTCGCCACTATGCGATCGGAAACAACTCTCATGTACCAAAACCCTTTCGGTATGAGAATGTTTGGCAATCTCATAGCGACTATGAGCAACTGGTAGTGGAGACCTGGAGAAATCAATCCCGGGCGCCAGGTTTGAATGGCATACTGGACTCACTAGGTGCATTATAGCGTCAGCTTGCACCATGGGGGGCATGTGAATTTGGGTGCCTCTCAAGGACAGTCAGACAATTGAGGAAACGACTGTCTAGATTACGGGAACAGTCCATCGGCCGGGGCCCGTCTGAGGAGGAGAAATGAACTATGGCAAAGCTCAGAGAGGCACTTCGATTGGAAGAAATATGGATGAAACAACGATCTCGCGTCCCTTGGTTGAAGGAAGGAGATCGTAACACGGCCTATTTCCAAGCACAGGCGAAGCAACGGAAGCGCATCAATCGAATATGTAATCTCCAGAGATCTGATGGCTCCACCTGTGTGAATGGTGATGAGGACAAGGAAGAGGTGAGGGCTTTCTACCAAGCTCTCTATACCTCCCAAGGACACAGTAACATGGATGAGCTGTTATCGCATGTACCAGTTCGGGTCACTCCGGAAATGAATCAACTACTGGAGAGGCCGTTCGAGGCAGCTGAGATCCATAAGACACTATTTCAAATGGCGCCCTCAAAAGCGCCGGGTGTCGATGGATTTACAGCAGGATTTTTTCAGCGCCATTGGAAGCTACTTCAACATGAGGTCATTCCGGCTGTGCTTGATTTTCTGAATGGTGGTGACCTACCGGCAGGATTGAACGACACATTGATAACACTAATCCCCAAGGTGCGTAACCCACAAAATATCACACAATATCGTCCAATTGCATTATGCCAGGTGTTGTATAAGCTTGCTGTCAAGGCTCTCACAAATCGTTTGAGACCTTGCATGGATGATATTATCAGTGAGGAGCAAAGTGCCTTTGTTCCGGGTCGTTTGATCACAGATAACGTATTGGTTGCTTTTGAAAGTGTTCACACGATGAAAAGAAGGAAGAAAGGAAAGAATTTCTCATGCGCAATCAAGTTGGACATGATGAAAGCGTATGATCGGGTAGAATGGCATTTTCTGGAGGCTATGTTGCTGAGGCTAGGATTCGGTGCTGCCTTGGTCAGATTAATTATGAAGTGTGTTACTTCAGTTCGCTATTCTGTTCGGGTCAATGGAGAGTTATTACCGTTTTTCACCCCTTCCAGAGGCTTTCGGCAAGGCGATCCCGTGTCGCCATACCTATTTTTATTATGTGCCAAGGGCCTCTTCTCCCTCTTGAAGTTCTATGGCAATGTCGATCGAGGAATCCGCGCTAACTTCATAGCCCCGTGGGTGAATCATCTTCTTTTCGCCGATGATAGTCTCATCTTCATCAGTGCGAATACAGACAGTGCTATTAGATTGAATGATATCCTCCGGATTTACGGTGAGGCCTCAGGTCAGTGTGTGAACAGAAGTAAAAGCTCCATCTATTTTTCTCCTAACACACCTGAGACACTCAGACATCATTTGAAACAACTTCTGGACGTGCATGTTGAAGCATTTTCAGAACGCTACCTTGGTCTTCCCACAGCGGTCGGACGCATCACCAGCGGTACCTTCGATCACATTGGGGAAAGAGCCAGAGGTCACATGAGCGGATGGTCGGAGAGATTGTTTGCATGTGCAGGCAGAGAAACGCTTCTAAAGTCAATTGTTCAGGCTATCCCGACTTTTAGTATGAGTTGTTTCCTCCTGACGAAGAAAGTGTGCAAAAACTTAACCTCAAGTATGGCCAAATTCTGGTGGGGGAGTTCACTGGATAGGAAATCGCTGCATTGGATTGCTTGGGACAAGTTAGCTACACCAAAATCTAAGGGCGGAATGGGATTCCGGGACCTACGACTGTTCAACCTGGCACTTTTAGGGAAGCATGGGTGGAGATTAATGACAGACCCTAACTCCTTATGTGCCAGAGTTTTGAAGAGCAGATATTTTCATGATACAGAGTTCATGCATGCCACTATTCCAAAGTCTGCATCAACCACATGGTGAGCGATCATTGCAGGACGTGAAGCACTCAATGTGGGATTGTTGAAGAGAGTTGGTGATGGAACATCCATCTCGGCTTGGGAGGATAAATGGATACCATCTACAGCAACTATGTCGCCAATGTTCAAACCGGCCAATACACATGTTCAGAGGGTCAGCAACTTGATTGATCTAGCAAACTGGACGTGGGACCGGGATCTTGTGCGAGACACTTTCATTGCACCTGATGCAGAAGCCATTCTAAACATTCCAATTCGGCGAGGTGGAGGTGAGGATTTTCTTGCCTGGGCGCATGAGACCTCAGGAATTTACTCTGTTAAATCGGCTTACCGTGCTCTCGTGAGTCACAAAGAGCGTGTAGCTCTAGAGGAGGGGCAGGTAACGGGACCATCAACGACAGAAGAACAGATGTGGAATTCCCTTTGGAAACTCAAGGTTGTGCCCAAGGTGAGGGTATTTTGGTGGCGAGTCATTAGGGGAATAATCCCTGATGAATGCACCCTTAAACGGAGACATATAAAGGAGGTGAGCATATGCAAGATTTGCTTAGCAATGGAGGAGGACCTCCAACATGCCCTCATCCATTGTTCTCACGCCTGCCGGTTCTGGGAGGAAGCTAGATTATTGTTTGACGTCTCTCTACCCCGACTCCATCCAGATACCTGGGCAAGAGATATACTGTGTGAACAACGGTTCTTGGACAAAGAACGCGCCATAATCATCACTGTTATGTGGTCCATCTGGATGTCACGTAATAGATGGATACATGATGACGTGAAGATCGATCCTGCTAGTTCAGTGAGACAAACCAGAGAAGATCTAGCGTTGCTCAAACTTCCCAGGCAGCATTGCACTTTACTACCAGGCTATGGTTGGCAACCGCCCGACGGAAGCATCATCAAAATCAATACAGATGCCTCGATCAACTCAGCTGACAACATAGCGGGTATTGGAGGGGTTGCCAGATCAGATTCGGCCTTCTTGGGAGCTTGGTGTAAAGCCGTACTTGGGTGTATCGGACCCACTAATTGCTGAGGTCCAAGCCATGAAAGAGGGTGTGATCTTTGCTCGTCTGAGGGGCTTCACGGAGGTGATCCTTGAGACGGACTGTCTAGAGGCAGTTAACCTCTGGAACAATCGCTACGACGACCGCTCGATTGTAGCACCTATCTTAGTAGAAATTAGAGAGCTCTCTCTTAATTTGTCATTTTTTGTAATTCAGCATGTAATAAGAGCGGCAAACGGTCCTGCACATCTTTGTGCTAAGCGTGCGAGTACGCTTAATGTGACTGAGAGCTGGCTCGAGATGACCCCTAGCTTCCTGATCAGCAGCCTGTTGGTTGACTGTTCGGCGAATGCTTTTGTTGAATAAAGCTCTCTGAAATTCCCCGCAAAAAAAAAATCAGTCACCAGCAGCTTGCATCGGTTCCCTGGGACCTCACCTCAGTGTACGGTACGGCGTGCAAATGCCATCCGCGCCGTGAAACACGTTGAAGAAGTGCCGCACGGAACGGAAGGTTGAGATGAGCTCCTATCCTACGCGCCATGATCGCGTCTATAGGCGAGGCCCATCCATCCAGCGGTCGGGTCCACATTTCTGCTGATGCCTGCCCTGCCGTCAATAATTGCACTCGCCTCCCCTTGCTGCCCGTCACCGCTGCCGACGCCTGCCTCCTCCTCCTCCATCTCCCATTCCCACCTTCCCGTCCCCCAGCACCGGCGGGACATTCCTCCCGAACCGTCGCCATGGCAACCGCCGTTCCACCGATCATGTGAGTGAGCAAAGCAGCTCCCCGAAGGAAGATGTAGTGATGTAGCCTGACGCTCTGGCCGTTCCGCATCTCGACTAAATTACTCGATTGTGCCTTTCTTATAATTTAATACTTATATACTTATAAACACATATGCGCAGCTCCCCGAAGGAAGATCTCCCCCCTCCACTGACCTCCGCCTCCGAGCCCCCTCCGCTCTTCGACGGCACCACCAGGTAAAAATCTAACCACACAAGAAGAGGCCAAATTGCACTGCGGATGCATCTTACTATAACTTTTCAATTCTGCACAGATCAAGGGCTAAATTCGTGTTTTATTTGCTTCGTGTAGGCTGTATCTTGCATATCACTGCCCGTACGCGCAGCGCGCTTGGATTACCAGGAACTGCAAGGTAGTGCCAGTGGTATCGAGTGTTCTTTGATTCACAGACGCAGCCCATACTTTCAGCTCATCGATCTTGTATTTTTTTTAGCTCTTGCTAGTTCTTTTTTTATGCCTTCAGTGGTCTTATGCTAAGTTGAATCTTCTTTCTGTATCATTTTGTCCAGGGTTTACAACACGAGATCAAGGTAGTTGCCATAGATCTGGCAGACAGGCCAGCTTGGTACAAGGAGAAAGTTTACCCGGAGAACAAGGTAGTATGATTGATCTCTTTTACTTCTCACCTGTATGTACAAGGAAAATCTTTTACTGCAGTTTATTGTTTCTATTCATGCACGCTTCCTTTATAATCTGACCAGGTGCCTGCCCTGGAGCATAACAACCAGGTGAAAGGAGAGAGCTTGGATTTGGTCAAATACATTGACAGCAATTTTGATGGCCCAGCATTGCTGCCTGATGTAAGGCAGATATATCCAATCAGTCTTCATATGTGCAATGCTTGTAAAAACAGTGCAAAATTTTGTCAGTGATATTACAGTTTGTGTTCATATAAATTGGTAGGATTCTGCAAAAAAGCAGTTTGCTGAGGAACTGCTTGCGTTCAGCGATGGGTTTAATAGTGCATTTTTCTCATGCTTACGCTCCAAGGGAGATGTGTCAGATGAAGCCGGTAAAAAGAGCATACCAATCTCTGTAACATTTGTTTGAGAAATTCTATATGAAAATATTCTGACCAGTTTATATACTCATAATGTAATATTCTCATGTCATGCCTTCCATTAGCTGCTGCTGTGGATAAAATAGAAGCTGCCTTGGGAAAGTTCAGCGACGGCCCATTCTTCCTTGGCCAGTTCAGTTTGGTATGTGACTCCACCTGGAATCCTTTCCTGTTCCCTTAGCCGTGCCCAAATTTGGTAGAATTATGAAAAGAATTGTGTTTTTTAGGTGGACATTGCATATGTGCCATTCATTGAAAGGTTTCAAATATTCTATTCTGGTATCAAGAAGGATGATCTCGCCAAGGGCAGGCCCAACCTGCACAAATTCATTGAGGTAAGTAATTCAGGATGATGCTAGATGAGATTATTCACATTGTCTGTTAGTGTAACATACCCCTAGTACACTCTGATGAAACTCAATCTCATGTCAGTTCTCCAATTCGGTATGTTACAGGAAGTGAACAAGGTCGACGCATATACACAGACAAAACTGGACCCGCAGTTTCTGCTTGATCAAATGAAGGAGAAGTTTGGCGTACGACATTTCCTTATATCTTGGTGTCGGTTCGTGTTATTTTCCAATCCCAAGCTTACACGCTATTTTAACTTTTCAGATTGCTTGAAGATGTGACCAAGGATAACCAAATATGCATGCCAGGGAATGCTGCAGAATAGCAGATTTAGACTCGGGGGTGTTGCAACATATTTTGAATAAAAAATGCGCGCCATGCATATAGGCCATGCTTTTAGAATAAACAGACAGACAGACAAACCGGATCTTATTGTAAACTTATATTGTCACCTGAAGAAGGATTATTCTGGCCTTCTGGGTTGTGTTGAATGCTCGTGAAGTTGTTTTTAATGAACTGGTGCTCCTTTCTTCTTCTATCAACTTTAGTTGTCCACACGTGTACTGATCATACATATTAAGGGGTTGCTAGCAGCATCGACTACATACAGATTCATGCGTTCGCTCAGGCGTGGTGGGAATGCGTACTTAATCAGTTCATATCTGATAATGGCAATGCCACAACCTATCTTTAATCGCTCTATGTCGGTGCCTCGTAGTTTCCTCCCCGTACGAGGTTCCTAATTTTCTTGCTTGGTGTACACTACGTTCAAAGAGCTACCGACCAAAGTCACTGTCCAAACGAGTTGAAGTCAGTGTCCTCGGCATGTTTTCAACCATCGACTACAACAGTACGATGCCGCCTAAAGACTAATCGTCTCCTTACCCGGAAAAAAAAAGACTAATCGTCTCCGGCGTATGTGCGGCCTATATTGTGGCACGAACCGCCGTGACATGGCTTCAGCCATTACCGCTCGCTTCTTCTTCTTCTTCTTCTTCTTCTTCTTTCACGCTGGCTCGGCCGTCACAGCTGACGTCTGTGCTCGCTCAAAGTTTTCTTCGTACTTCTCCATCAGCCCCACCTTCAGCCCTACTTCCGTTTACCAGTTCGCATAGCGGAAGTGCTTTATATACGCTTACAAAAATGTATACTAGTACATTTTGTGCGTCCCGAGCTCCTTGATCACTAGCTGCTGGTCGCAATGGCAGCGTCTCCAGCAAACAAGTACGTACTGCACAGCTCCTTCCCTAAAATTACTCTGCTACCGCGCGTGATCACTAGTTGGATTTTCTACTCTATGATCGCTCGCTGATTGCTCTATGAAAAATCTGTAGGTTTTTTTGTGGACTTCGGCGGAGGTGCTCTTGTTAGGGGTTTGTTTGCGATGTAGTAGTTTGGAGGTTGATGGTCGTTTCATGTTGGGTTTGTTTGTAGGGCTGATCGTGCGCTTCTGGAGTTGTATGCTCTGTGAGTAATCCGCATGTGGTTAGTTTGTATCGGTTTTCGCTCGGTTTTTCGTTAATTAACTGAGCAATTCTCTTCTGCTTAATTAATCGATGAGGCAAATCTTTTGCCTCCGTTTCAAAAAAAAAATCTGTAGGTTTGCAGGGGAAGCTCTCCCGCCTACCTTGACATCCGCTGCTGCTCAGCCACCTCTCTACGATGGCTCAACCAGGTTGTCTGCTTACTTTGCTTTCTTCTCCGAAACTTCCTTTCCTCAAATATGTAGCACCCTAAGCTCACTCGATATCTACATGATCTTTTCTGCGGGCACCGATATCTACATGTTCATGTTCATTTTGACATATCTCTGTGCTCATGTGTGAGAAGCTGGGATTACAGGTTGTACATGACGTATGTCTGCCCGTATGCGCAGCGGGCGTGGATCGCGAGGAACTGCAAGGTACCAACCGAGCTCATCTTCCCATGATCGATGCTCTTTTTCCCTCCACATGAGTTGTTGTCTTCTTTGGTTAGGTTCACTCCGTGTTGTGATTTTTGTAATTCGATTTGTTTCCGGTACCAGGGTTTGCAGCACAAGATCTTGCTCGTCCCCATCGATTTGGATGATAGGCCAGCGTGGCTCAGCAAGATTTACCCCAAAAATCAGGTGTGGCTACTTTTTTTTCGAAAAGGGGACTCCCCGGCCTCTGCATCAGAATGATGCATACGACCACATTTATTAAATAATAAATAAGGTTCAATAAGGTCTTAACGTTTGCAAACATAAGCAACGGCGAACTCACACAGAGCTTCAATGCCAAAACAAAGAGCCAAAAAGCCACAACCGGCAGGCAAAATAAAAGATAGGTAAATTAATTGTCTATCCTATTACATGACCGCCATTCAAACCGGTTGAAGATATCCCGCGCTACCATCTCCCACCGGACAGATCCAGTAACCAAACGCTCCCTGGCCTCCGTCGGAGTGAGTAAGGACCACATACGGATCAGTGCAGTAGTCCGGAATAAAACCTGCAAAAAATGAATAGTTGTTGTTCTGTTAAAGGCCAAATCATTTCTGCAATTCCAAACTGCCCATAACAACGCACATACTCCTACACGAATGTGTCTAGCTGTTTCGGACTCTATCCCAGCAAGCCACGCCCCAAATAACGTGTTGACCAAAGTCAGAGGAGTAATGTTAAAGGCAATTTGCATGGAGCGCCACAGCCCTCGTGCCAACGGACAGTCAAAAAAGAGATGCTTGATAGTCTCGTCCCGATCACAGAAACTACACCTAATAGAACCTGTCCAGTTGCGCTTAACTAAATTGTCTTTTGTTAAAATTACTTATTTATGCACAAACCACATAAACACTTTAATCTTCAAAGGGACCTTAACTTTTCAAACCTCTTTGGAACTAGGAATCACAGTAGAGTTAATGATATCGATATACATCGATTTAACTGTGAACTCCCCAGATCTAGTAAGCTTCCAACATAACTGATCGGGCTGAGGAGTTAATTAACTGAACCTCCATCAGTCTACGGACCAAGTGAAGCCATGCTTCCCATCGATCACCCACAAGCACCCTCCTGAACTGAATGTTGAGTGGAATGGACTGCATAACTGTGGCAACAAGAACCTCACGACGCTGAACAATACGATATAGGGACGGATACTGGGTCGCCAATGGCGTGTCGCCAAGCCACCTATCCTCCCAGAATCGCGTATTATTACAATTACCGACAATACACCTCGTTCTGTTAAAGAAAGCAGCTTTGATTCTCATGAGTCCCTTCCAGAACGGCGAATCCGTTGGTCTTAGAGTGACCTGGGACAGGGTCTTGGACTGCAGATATTTACTACGTAAAATCTGCGCCCACGTTGCCTCCGTCTCAGAAGACAACTTAAACAGCCACTTACTGGGCAGGCATCTGTTCTTGACTTCAAAATTTTTAATACCAAGGCCCCCCTGGTCCTTTGGTCGACAGATAATATCTCATTTGGCCAGTCTGTACTTCCTCTTAAGCTCATCACTCTGCCAAAAGAATCGAGATCGATAGAAGTCCAGCCGTCTCCTAACCCCAACTGGGACCTCAAAGAAGGATAAGAGGAACATAGGTAAACTCGTGAGCACCGAGTTAATAAGAATCAACCGGCCTCCATAAGACATGAGTTTTCCTTTCTAGCAACTCAGTTTCTTCTTAAACCGATCCTCGATACACTTCCACTCACTATTTGTTAGCTTACGATGGGGAATGGGAATACCGATACACTTCCACTCACTATCAGGTGTGGCTACTGGCTAGACTAAAATACATAGCGTCTCCTATTTAGATTGTCAGGTAAAGTTCTTTTTCTTATCGAGTGTTAAGATGTTTCTTTTTCCTCCGACAAGGTACCCTGCCTAGAGCACAACAACAAAATGATAGGAGAGAGCTTGGATTTGATCAAGTACATAGACAGCAATTTCGAAGGCCCCAAACTGAGTCCTGATGTGAGTTCATTTTGTCTTTAAAGGCTGCAATAGCATGCACTCCCCATTGGTCATTGGTGACCTCATGATTCTTCTCTTAAAAAATATTGATGACCTTAGGATCCTGAAAAGCAAGGGCTTGCAGAAGAACTGCTGGCTTATTCAGACACCTTCAATCAAGCGATGATGTCGGCATTGACTACCAAAGGGGCAGTGACTGCTGATGCTGGCAAGAGCTAAGAAGACTTGTTGAAATTCAACTATAAATATATGTTCATGCTGATTACTAACCTGTGATTCATTGCTGGTCAATAGAAGCTGCTCTGGACAAAATAGAAGTCTCCCTTTCAAAATTTGATGATGGGCCTTTCTTTCTCGGCCAGTTCAGTCTGGTAATTTTGCACTCCGTTCCTTAGAGCTTCTCCAACAGGCGCGCGAAAAGACGTGCGCGCACGGTAAATCCAGCTTTTAGCGCGCGGAACGTTTTGCCGCGTTCCAGCGGTGGCTGGAAACTCGTGCGCGGGAACCGTTTGCGCGCGCGCGCGAAAAGGCGACCGCTCGCGCGTCATTTTTGGCGCACCGCTTCCGGTGCGCCTATAAAATGCGGCGCTCGCCACGCGCCTTCTCCACTTCCTCTGCCACGCGCCTCTTCCTCCTCCTCTACCACGCGCGCCTCCACCGCTCCAGCGCCCCGCCATCCGACGCGCCACCATGCCGCCGCGCCGTCGAGGAGCGTCGGGCTTCCGCGGCGTCCGCCTGGGTCCCAACGGTGGCTACTACTCCGAGATACGCTCCGGTGAACTCCGGCTCGGCCTCGGCACCTACGAGACGGCGCACGAGGCCGCCCGCGCGTATGACGCGACGGCGTGGCGCCTAGGCAGGCCGCGCAGGCAGATGAATTTCCAGGACGTCTACACGCTCCAGCAGGCACTGGACGTCGCCCCGCCGGCTCGTCTTAACACGGCAGAAGACCGTGCTGAGCACGCTGAGCGGCAGTGCCGCCTCCTCCTCGCCCAGGAGGACGAGCTGGTCATGGGGGAGTGGCGCCGGCGCCACCCGGAGGACATCGCCTACGAGCAATCCTACTGGGCAAGGCGCCGCGAGGAGGACACGCGAAGGCGCCGCAATTCGCGGGTGGAGAGGTGTCGGCGGAAGGCATTGGCGAATGCGCAGTCGGATATCGTTGCAGCAGGTGGGAGGTCGTTCTTCACGGAAAACGATGATCGTTGGTTGGACATATGGCTCGATACCTCGGACGACACCGACGAGTATGATGATGGTGATGAGGATAGCGACTTGGAGTAGTTTTCTATCTAGTTGCGTTGTAGTTTATCTATGCTTTCGAACTATCTATCTAGTTGCACCGATGTAAAGTACCTCTGTATCGTTTTTCATTTATGCAATCTATCTAGTTTTTATTTATCTATGCTTTCGATTTATCTAAAAATAAAAAAAATATTGTGTGCCCGCTGCATTTTTTGCGCGCTTCTGG
The DNA here is from genome assembly GCF_002162155.2 of Triticum dicoccoides. Taxonomy (NCBI): domain Eukaryota; kingdom Viridiplantae; phylum Streptophyta; class Magnoliopsida; order Poales; family Poaceae; genus Triticum; species Triticum dicoccoides. Next base: position 439,764,701 of record NC_041387.1, read on the forward strand.
AGCGGCGCGCGCACGCTGCATTTTAGCGCAGCTGCTGGAGCCAGCGCTGCGCGCCGCGCCAAATCAGGCGATGGGCGCGCGGCAAACCAGTTTTTTGCGCACGGCGCGTTCGGCGCCTGTTGGAGATGCTCTTATATCAGCTAGAACTTGGCAATTTGAACAACTAACATAGTTTGGAACTGGAAACGGGTGGACATCGCATATGCACCATTTGTTGATGGATTCCAAGTATTCTTCGCCAACATAAAGAATTACGATACCGCCGCAGGAAGGCCTAACATGCAGAAATTCATCAAGGTAGCAAGAACACGACATCTTTCAGCAGTGTAGCTTTTGGAGCTTGGGCTTCATGAAGCCTGATATTTCAATATTCAACTTTAAAATTATAAAAACTGAAAAAAAATACACATTTACATAGGGATATATTCTACATGCTTTTAAATTTTCATGATGAAATACGTTAAGATGTGAGCTTCAAAAAACTCATGGATTTTTATAGTGAATAGTACATGTGCTAAAAATCCATGATTTTGAAATTTTTTGTGTAGCTCAAATATTTAACACATTTCATCATGAATATGTACAAACATGTAGAGTACATCTCAGTGTACATGTGTATTTTTTCCTGAAACTTTTTAAACTTAAAAAAAAATGTTTTTTGAGTTAAGAGCTCCATGGAGCCCAAGCTCCAAATGCAATTTCCGCATCTTTCAGTGTCTATGTATAGTAACTTGCTCATGAGAACGGGAAACATGTGTAGGAAATGAATGGCATTGCAGCGTATGTGCAGACCAAGCACGACCCTCAAGAACTGCTTGCTCTCACAAAGAAGAAGCTCGGGGTAAGGCGTTCTAGCAACGATTAACTATGTATCAATGCTATAAAGATGATGATCTCACGCCTGAATTACCAGCTCCGTCCAGACATACAAGCTAAGGATTTTGATTGGTTAAGAATGGTAGAAATACTTTTACTAGTATGTAGTTTTAGCGTGCCACACAAAATAGAGATCATTGGACTCTTATTTGAAAATACTACTCCCATTAAGAACACAGAGGTGATACTAATTATGATTTTGTATCGCATAAAACATTTATCAAAGTCTTGCCTTAACCAATTAAAGTACACTATGCTAGTGGTGTGAGAGGAGGTTTAACCTGCTCATCCACCAGTGTTTTAGTCATATCATAGGACTAAATTTTGTAGCATGTTCTTTTTATATGATTATAAAGGGATTTCACTCCGATCTCGTTAAGGAAGTCATTGTGTAAATTACTTATAGGACTAAACGTCTGCTGTGTTACTGATGGATTGCTGATGATTTTACGTGCAGATATAAGGGTTTTCTCCTGGATTTGGATCGGCCGATCCGATGACTGATGAAGCATTGCCAATGTATGCTGCGAGCGCAATCAATTGTTATGTACTGTGGCGCAGTAAATAAAATTAATACGCACCATCACGCGTACTACTATTCATACAAGGACTAGCTTGTGAATAAGTTACGTCGAATAAACAGCAAATTGCCTTGCCTTGGGCGCCAAGTTGTTCTTGCCAGTCGCAGTCGCTCCTACTATTACCCGTTGTTTCCGTTTCATAACGTTCGTTGGAACACTGAGAGCCAATGAAAAACATATTTCTTTGCATGCATTCTCCACATATCTTCTCAGCACAGCATACGCACGTTAATGCCCAGGATATCAGTATCCAGAACCAAATGGAAGATGAAACAACCTCAAAATTTGCACAGCCCAACAATGCGTGTATTTTTAAGCAACACGCAGTTCAAACGCACCAGAAAACCAGCTGCAATGGCTGCAACTTTTGGTTTTCTAAAGCAACTTAAGCAACACAATTAATAATACAACAATGGTGCCAGCAAGAAAGTGGTGTGTATTAATATTTATTAGATTAACTCGTTTAGCTACTAATGTGTCACAGGAAAACCTGCAACCTAAGCACAAGCACGAGTTCCAGGTTGACAACGAAAATGGTACAATAAAGTGGCAGAGAAAACCCATGATAAATCAGGTTGAATGGAGTGTACACATCTCTATCACATGTGCCGATAGGCTTCAGATCCTAGGTTTGATGGGAAGGAGGTGATCACATGATAAGATCTGACAAATTACTGAATAACCCGCATGGTAACAGGATTGTTCAGACAGAAACCCTTGTTTTTAGCAAGGAAGGCATTGGTTGCATCAGTCCTCGAGCCGAACTTTACCAGCACCATTCTTACAGGCTCGGGGACCCCAGCTCTGCACAAGCCATTGGTGGAATCAGACAAGGATGAATGGACTTAAATCACATCCTGGCTAACAAGGACCACTGCCCAAAAGTATTACTTGATAAAGTTTTCAAATGGAGGAGGTTCATAGTTAGTGCCGCACAAGAAACGTTCTATGTCATCAACTTGAGCGTTTCGAGGGACTCCTTGCAACAGTACCTGGATAGACCCAAACAGCAAAAACAAAGTAAATCAACTAGAAAATATCAATAGCTGCATTATGGATCTCATCAACATTAGCATCAATTAAACTGGAAATTGAAAGAAAAAAAGGTGGGCTTTCTTCTCCCTATTGCATTTCTTGGGATTTGCATGGTCAACAGTTGTAACACATACCAAACTTTAAAAGCAAATCTATCACTTACAGCTTTTCCATTCAAAGATATCTTGTGTTCCCACTCCTCAGGACTCACCTGTTGTATCCAAATAAAATACATATCAGTCTACTGGAAATTACTAATACCAAATGAGATAACGATAAAGAGTGTCGCCTTACCCTCTCAAGCCTGTACATGCGGCCCTGAATTGTTTGCCTGACTGCTGTCTCAAATGATTCCACCGAAGGAAACTTCAATAATCTGATCGAAACCACATTAATAAATCAGTAAGAGAACACTATATTTAGCTGCAAACCCATAACAACTTTAAAATGACAGAGCAATTAAACATGACATGCCATGCATTTAATAAAGACGGATATTTATATACGAGGAAATGAGTTATGTGTGTTAAGACAGGCTTGGTTAGTGTTACGCAGGGACATTAATAAGAAGAAACTATGTTTCCTGCATTTCAAGCAACACGGAAAAGTGAAATGTGAACGCCATGCTAGCAAACAGAACATAAATAAACAATTGCTCTAGCATACTGCATGAAAAGATCATGATTAAACCATGCAGACAGAATCGCGGGCCAACAAAAGATAAGGACTTGGAAACTAGTCTACTAAGTATAGACAAGGCTTCTAAATTCTTATGATAATATTCATGCCTTAACCACAAAACAAGGTTCACATTTCAAATGCTATCCTAAAAGGCTATTTCTTTTGAAAGGAGCTACTAGACTCAATTGTAGACTCCTGAGCATTACTGACTTCAGTAATACACATTAGAACAAACCGCTCATGCATATGCAGCCAAAAGCTCAAGTAAAAACAAGACATATAGATGAATTAGGGAGCAGAAAATAAACCGTACGCGCCCATGGGATAAAACCCCTTGTTGTAATCAATCTTCACATCATCCAGTGACAGTTCACATTGGTCAAGGTAATGGATAATGTCAGTCTTCAGCATGTTCTTGCCAAGACGGCCAACACCAGAAATACTAGTGTAGAACCTTCCATAGGTATGGCCTGTTGCAGTAGAAGTGTTACTGAAATGTACAACATGATGGTTTTCAAATATAAGAATCACAAAGTTTGCAAAGATATTACACCATGGAAAAAAAATTACTCTAAAGATTCCACATAGTGCAAAACAGCATAACTACTGCCAAAAAGACAGTACAAATCACATAGTGTACAACTAGCTCCGGCTATCAATAGGATAGTGGAGTAGCCCCCAAATGAAGAACACTCAATCTAACAACAGATAAACAGTAATTCATCCTCAAGATCCCATGGGAAGGACCACTCAGTTCTAATAATGTACATGAGAAAGGCAAATGACCTTTTCAGTTGATATTTACATCAGTTCAGAATGTGAAAACAACCTTCTCTTCAGCAGAAACAAAAAAGATCCAAAAAATAATGCCTCGAAAGTCACATACAGGAATCGTAAAAGGCATAAAGCTACAAATAAGAACCTTGAATTGATTCGGTATCATGATCATAACGGAAGGTGATAAAATGGCCATCGTTGCAAACTTGTCTGTATGCATTGTAATCCAACCCAATACCTCCTTTCCAATCACAATCAAAGGGAGGACTGGGCCTAATCCCTCTCAATCCAAAACAACTACTGATTTTCACACGCCACGAATAACCAACTAATGTTCTCAGTAAGATTACAGCACTATCTCGTATTTTAGGATTTATGATTCGCATTCCAAACGTTTGACACCCTAAATTCAGATGCTCGCAACAGGTTACAAAAATATGAACTCCGTCAGAACAGAGTTCCACCAGACATCAATGAACTACATGGTACATCATCCTACATTCCGCCACTCTTTCTAAAGCGGAACAGAATATTAAACCCTAAACGGCTAGACCTCGCCGGAGAAAAACGAACAGACTAGCATACGGGAGAATACCCACAAGTTCACGAGAATCACAGCACAAGGATGCGGGAGCTACCTTCGGCGGACGATGAGTCGTCCTGTGATCCCGCTACGGCGCCGGATGCGTCGGTTGAGAAGAGACGAGAGGATGCAAGGGGAAATGCCACCGAGATCGAGCACGAGCGAGCCCCAGAGGCGGTGAGGGCGCCGCGGAGGGCGGCGGCCGCGAGCCTCGACATCTCTCCGGCTACGCAGCGGCGGAGGAGTGGCGGCGTTGGGCGCTGGGGTTCGGGAGAACGATGCGAACGGACCCCGGATGGGTTTCACTGACATGCTGTAGCAACGTATCACGGGCTTACGCTCGATTCGGCCCCAGCTATCTAAATGGGCTTTTGTGCTTGGTCATAGTAGTGGCCTTTGTAACTAAGCACACACAAGCATCAATCTTGAGTTACGCAAAAAAAAAAAAAAAACATCAATCTTGAATACCGAGGCAGTTTTTTTCCAGGGCTTATCCCCTAGGGCTTGACGGCGCTAGGGTTCCACACCTTCCCCCGAAGTCCACGTAAAACCTACCTGTCGGCTGGAGTTCCGGCCGCAGGGAGTCTACCTTTTCCTGCTAGAAGTTTTTCTGGCGGTTTTGCATGGCGGATCTACCGCAAGATCAAGCTGCTCTTGAGGAGAAGGGAAGATTGGAGGGGAATCGATCCACGAACCAAGTTGTCAAGGATGGACCAGATCTGTCCGGGGCAGCAGAGGAAGAGGGACGAGATCCAGATGAGGTGGAGCGGGACCCTCAAGAGGAAGGAGAAGAAGGGGGATACTATGGGCCAGAAGCAGATATTGAAGATCAATTTGCTGGGATGAATCTGCATGGAGAAGAGACAGAAGATATTGATTTCTCTAGCGAAGTTGATGATCTGATCAAAGAGGTGTGTTGGCTAGGCATATTCAGGGTTCATACTACACGTCCGTTTGGGCACTCGGCATCGGTGAACCAGATGCGTACCGCATGGGCTGTCGCGAAGGGTGTAACCTTCAACATCAAAGGGCCAAATTTGTTCCTAATTCAGTGCCATTGCCTTGGTGATTGGAAGAGGATAATGGATGGAGGGCCCTGGCTGTTTCAGGAGCGCCGGTAGTTATTCAAGAGTATAATGGATTCTCAGATGTAGCTTAGTACAAGCTCAACAAGATCCCGCTATGGGCTGGAATCAAGGGACACCCATCGGGTTTGACTGCCAAAAAGGAGCTAGCTGAAAAAGTTGCAGCTAAGGTCAGAGGGCCGCCGATCACAGTTGTCGTTACTGAGGGGGTTATAAACCCTAGCAGTACCCTTTGGACTAGGGTGTTCTTGGATGTTAATGAGCCTTTGGTCCGGTTTGTCCCAATAATTTTAAGAGAGAGCAAGATGTACTCAGTGTATTACGAAAAACTTCCCGACTTCTGCTATTTATGTGGCTTGATGGGGCATATTATGGAGGAATGTGGCGATGGGGTTCATGATCCCAGATGCTATGAATGGGGTGATTGGTTGCTCTGGACCCCGGAACATATACCGGGAGCTCCATCAGAAGGGCGCGATGGGAGAGGTAGAGGGGGTGCAAGGGGAAGAACAGGTGGGAGAGGAGAAAGAGGAGGAAGGAAGGGAAGAGGAAACCCGATAGGGGGCAGACATATCAGAGGTAAAGGAGAGGCAGCAAAGGATATGGACCATGCTCAGTTTGGACAGAGTGGAATGGGGGAAAAGAGCATTCGCAAAAGGCTCGTTTCCCCCGATGAGACGCTGAATGTGAGGGGACAACCAGTCCCAAATCTTGCAGGCAAGGTGGCTGATACAATCCTATTGCTGGAGGGGGGTTCGGCCTCAACCAGCCAAGATGGAGGGCAGGATACATCGGGCAAGGTGCCGGTAGTGAAGAGAAGGAAACGGGGAGCTAATGGGGATGTCCAAAATGATGAATTGATGACTGAGGCGGCCTCTCTTGAGGAGGACCGCCGAACCCAATGAATGCCTTGTGTTGGAACTGTCGTTGTTTGGGCAATCCTGCGACAGTTCGAGAAGTCCGTGAAATAACGATGAAATTTGCCCCTGTCGTGCTATGCTTAGTAGAAACACAATTGTCCAGTGCACGCGTCAAGATCTTAACTCAGACTTTTGGTTATGATAGATCATTTGTTGTTAGTAGCTCAAGAAGGAGTGGAGGCCTCTGGAGGCCTTGATATTTATTGGAATGATTTAATAAAGTTAGAAGTTACGGGCTACTCGAAATATCATGTTGATACTAATATTTCAGCTCTTGGACCTTCCGCGTATACGGAAAAGCACAGGTTGCGGAAAGGTACAAAACATGGGACACCTTGTGTTCTATCTCTAGAGACTTCACGCTGCCATGGGTAGCCTTGGGAGATTTTAATGAAGTTCTTCTTCAAACTGAACATGAAGGAGTAAACCCTAGAGTTCAAGGGAAACAGAGGGATTTCGGTATGCCCTTGATATATGTGGTCTAGTTGATATAGGACACAAAGGCAGGTGGTGGACTTTCGAGAAAAAAGTGGCGTGTGGAACTTGTACTAGAGTCCGCCTCAACCGTGCAGTTGCAAACGCTGCATGGAGTTTGGTTTTCCCTTTTGTTGTAGTAAGTAACAAGACGGCAGCATGTTCAGACCATGGGCCTATTTTACTGAAACTAACTAATGAGGAGGATGCTAGCAGGAGGCCGAAGAGCTTGAAGTACGAGGTAATGTGGGAAAGGCACCCAGATCTGCAATCCTTTATTGAAACAAACTGGAACGGAAAACCAAAAGGATCTACGGCTGAAGAGGTCAGGGACAAATTGAGGGATCTCAACAAACACTTATTTAGCTGGGACCAACACATATTCGGCAGTGTCAAGAGGGAGATCAAGCAACTGACCAAAACCGCTTGAGGTGTTAGAAAGTGTCTCAGGATGTACATGACCGAGCCACCTTGAAATCAAAGTAGTGGACAGGCTGGTAGAATTATAGCACATGGAAGAGATCCTTTCTAGACAGAGGTCTCGAGTGGACTGGCTCACATACGGTGACAGGAACACGAAATGATTTTAGCAAAGAGCATCAATGAGAAGGAGGAAGAACCGGATCAAGGCCTTGGCTAGGCCGGACGGGCAGTTAACGAAGAACGTCGACGAGCTAGAGTCGATGACTACAGATTTTTACAGAAGTCTCTATACTTCGAAGGGATATGTGCCAACATGCATGAAGTTATTGATTCGGTTCCCGTGAAGATCACAAATGACATGTGGGCACAACTTGATGCGGATTATACGGGCGAAGAGGTGAAAACAACACTTTACCAAATGTTTCCTACACAGGCCCTGGGCCTCGACGGCTTCCCGACACACTTCTTCCAGAAAAAATTGGCGGGGTGTATGGAGAAGAGGTCACTAAAGCATCCTCAAGATTGTGGAGGGGAAGGAGAGTGCGGAAGGTATCAACCAAATGTATCTTGCATTAATTCCGAAGATAAAAAAACCCGTCTCTGCTATCACAGTTTCGTTCGACCAGTTTGTGTAATGTGCTCTATAAAATAGCTTCCAAAGTTATCGCTAACCAACTGAAGAATGTACTCCCGAGATTATTTCAGCAGAACAGTCCGGTTTTGTACCCGGTTGGATGATCACTGATAACATTATTATAGCATATGAATGTCTGCATTTTATGAAGCATGACAAGGCAGTCAAACACCGACATTGTGCTCTCACATTGGACATGATGAAGGCATATGGTAGATTGGAATGGGCGTACCTGAGAGCAGTAATGTTAAAACTAGGGTTTTCTCAAAGATGGGTTGATATTGTTATGAATTTGGTCACCTCAGTCTCATACTCAGTTTTATTCAATGGAAAAAGTTGGAGTAGTTCAAACCTAGTAGAGGAATCCGTCAGGGAGATCCTATCTCCCCTTACCTGTTCTTATTGGCAGCGGAGGGACTTTCAGGCCTATTGAGAAATTTAAGTCAGTCATCTCAACTTTGTGGGATACAAGTGGCGCCCTCAGCTCCACCTGTTAACTATTTGTTATTCACAGATGATAGCCTGCTGTTCTTTAAAGCAGCCGGAGGAGGGGCGACTGAGGTGTCAAACCTGTTGGAGAAATATTGCCAGGCTTCAGGTCAGAAAATTAATCCATCTAAGTCCTCTATCTTTTTTAGTAAGGGATGTCCAACCACTACAAACGATGAGATTAAAGGTATACTAAATGTGCCAAATGAATCCCTGAACGAAAAGTACCTAGGCATGCCATCGGATGTAGGTACTTCTAAAAATGGTGCATTTAAGTATTTGAAGGATAGGTTGTGGAGTAAAGTGAGGGGATGAATGGAAAAATGTTTGTCTTCAATAGGGAAGGAAGCCTTGGTGAAGTCAGTGGCGCAGGCAGTTCCAATGTTTTCAAGTCATGTTTTCAGTTACCAAGGGGTCTTTACGAGCACCTAAACAAGCTAATAAGACAATTTTGGTGGGGAAACAAGGAAGGTAAACATAAGCCAGCTTGGGATTCTTGGAAATCTATGACTCAACCCAATTCATGGGCGGGCTAGGCTTTCGAGACTTCGAGCTTTTTCAATTTAGCTCTCCTGGCAAGGCAATCCTCGCGACTACTTCAGCAGCCGGAATCCTTGTGTGTGAGACGTTTGAAGGCCGTCTACTACCCTCAAAGAACAATTCTGGAAGCTGAGCTTGGCAACCGGCCATCACAAGTGTGACATGCTATTTTGGAGGGAAAAGATGTCCTCAAACAGGGCTGATTAGGAGAATTTGAGACGACTCAACAACAAGAATATAGTGGGATAACTGGATACCAAGAAATGCCACAATGAGGCCGCTAGCTTGCCTATCGGCTAACCCTCCAATTATGGTGAATGAGCTGATTGATACACATAATGCGGAATGGAATAGAGGATCCCTTGATGCGACTTTTGTTGCGGCAGATACAACAGCAGTTTTAACCATCCCGATCTGTACTAGGCAAATGGAGGACCATTGGGCTTGTAATTTTGTGAGGAATGGCTTATTCTCAGTAAGATCTGCATACTGCATGTTGGCTGACACAAAACAGCGGATGGGAGAATGGTTAGAAGGAAGAGCAGGCTCATCTGATTTTGAATCTAAAGTCAAAGCATGGACAACTCTATGGTCTGTCCAAGTGCCAGGGAAAATACGCCAATTTATGTGGAGACTGTCGAAGCACACGACCCCGGCGGAGGAAGTAAGGCACAAGAGGAATATGTCAGATGATGATAAATGTCAGCTATGCGGAATGAGGGATTCGTGGTGCCACTCCCGTTTTGAATGCTCAGTAGCTCGATGTGTGTGGGCTCTAGTTGGTGCATATATAATGGATTATATACAAGCATCGATGGAGCCGAGTGCCAAGGTGTGGCTATTTTCAGCTATAGAACATCTACCACAAGATAGTCCGGTAATGATGGTTGTGACTATGTGGCCGATATGGTGGGCTCGACGCGAGGCAATCCACGAGGGAAATTTGCAGAGCCCGCACGCAACACATTCTTTCATCAAAAGCTTCATTGGCAAACTTGCAAATATTCAGACTCCGGTTGGGAAAATAGCATATGGTCCAGCTTCAGTTGGGCGTCCTAATGGCATGCAAGGGTGGACTGCACCCGAACCTGGAATGGTTAAAATCCAAGTTGATGGTGGAATTTCAAGAAAGGGCATAAGAGGGGCAGCCGCAACCGTTTGCAGGGATCACACAGGTCTTTTCTTAGGCTCTTTGGCAATGGTCTTCAATGATATAAATGATCCACCCATGTTGGAAGCGTTGGCATGCCGTGAAGCTCTTGCCCTAGCACTGGATCTATCTATGGATCAAGTAGTTATTGCATGTGATTGCAAGACAGTGGTGGAAGAGATTAAGACTGGGACAGAAAGGAGATATAGTGCTATCATAAAGAAGATCAAAGCCCAGTTTAGAGAGTTTGCAAGATGTGAATTTATTTTTGAAGGTTGTCAGGGGAACGTTGACGCCCGTAACCTAGTTAAGTTATGTACTTCTTTAGTTGCAGGGCGCCATTTGTGGCTGGGTTTACCCCATGATCCCTTTGTTATTCCTGTAAACCGAAACATTAGTCAATAAAGTTTGGTTTACCACTCAAACAAAATCTCAAATACCGAAGCTCATTTTCTAAAAAAAAAAATACCGAGGCTCACAATCTGGCTAAGCATACTTTCTAAAAAAACTCTTATTGAATCGCGCCCGTCTTTCAAAAAAAATCTCGCCCATCTATCTGACGCGCGTGCGAACCGCCGCACGGCAGGACAGGCGTGCGTACATCTGCTTATTAGATTTCCCCCCTTGATTCTTCTACAAGTAAATTACACCGGTGGTGCTAGAACTTGGCACAAACGGTCACTTTGGTGCTAGAACTAGTGGCATACATTGAACTGGTGTAGTAAGTTGGCTCGGACATGCAAATGCGATGCAAATCATGTTTGTGTACGCCTGAGCCGCTGACTAGGCGTGCCAGCATGGCGTGGGCCCCACTGTCAGTGACTGGATGACAGAGAGGGGGCGTATGGCCAGTTTTTTTTGCAAAAACCCTCTCGATATTATTCATTTCTTGCAAAGAAGCCCCTGCCGATGTTCGAGAAGTGGCATTTCATTTTTTTTAAAAATAACACGAAAAACGAGTCCCCCGACTCTCGAGCCAATGACCTGCGGCAATGGCAAATCCGAGCAACTCCATCAGTGCACCCTTCATGTGCTCCATGGATAACTACACAAGACTAGTAAGCTTGCACGTGCAATGCACGTCTCAAGTGCAATCAAAACATTTGTTTAATACTCCTATTTACATAGGTTTCCACTTAATAGTGTTTGTTCTGGTAGAAGAAAACCAAATCTCATCTGCAAATGAAGAAGCTGCAAATAGATTAAAGATCAATGTGTTATGTAACATTGTAGCTTATACCAATAAATCAATTATTAGCTATTTTTGTGTTCTTATTATCCATGTGCTTCTACCCTTGATGCCTATTAGACTTCGGCCTAGATCCATGAATGCATTCACAAAGATTTTGTATTATAAATCCCCTACTCATTTTTTCATCTATATCCATGAACGTATTCATAGAGATCTTTATATTATAAGTTCTGTTGTCGAAATAGACAAATCTGTATGGCTCGGACTTATTGCACAAACAGACATGTCTCGCAATTGCAATCTCCACCCGTAATTCATGTTGAACACTCTTATCTCTTCGTTTTTGTGTTTGGAGATTTTAGTTCATAAGCTAAGTTCAATAGAAGGAGATATAACCATTTAGCTATAAATCAGTGCACTTCTCGACCCTTATAAATCAGTGAGCTTTGAAGCAGATGAGTTAGCTTGGAATTCCTACATTTGAGAGAAAAAAAAGGAGTAAGACTGAGCTGAGGGGATGCTTCTTTTAAGTAACTGAGCAAGGCAGATGGTGAAGCATGTAGATACTGAATAAGACAGAGCAATATGGAATGTGGGCATTTTTGGAGGCAAGGGAAGCAATAGCATCAATCAGTGCAGAGAATACAGATTGTTCGATGAACTTTGCCTCCTTCGACGTCTCTCCTACTTCAGTTTTAGCGAAGTGCTCACTTCCAGCAAGGTCAACCAACCACATGTGGCTTTTACTACTTTACCCAGTCACCAAATGCTCACTCCTGACAGTCACCAAGCCACAAGTTCCATAGTGAAGGTTTTCTCTATTCAAGTTCACCCATATGCAAAGGTGCATACATTGAGTAATTGATCTCACGATGGCAAGATCTTAGCAAATACAACCTGTGAACAAAACAATTAGAATACGACCAATTAAGTTAAAAACCCTCTAACAATAGAAGCATATCAAAAATATATTCAGCAAAGAATGCATATGCTTATTATCATACTGAAAGACTCTCCTATTCAAAATTTTAATATGTCAGGGTGTCTAGAAGCAAATACAAATTAACAAATTATCATGAATGTGGTATCGATAAAATTCAGTTTGTAAGAACCTTTTGAAAATCCAAATTTTGATGCTCCATGTTATTTTATAGGGAAGAAATTGCCTGAGATTTTGGGACAAAAGTTAGATCAAAGAGCGGTGCTGACGGCCAGCTCCCGTGAGCTGCTCAACCTAGGTTGTTTGCTCAAAGATGCAAATGCAGATAGAGGCTATAGAGAGAGATGGGGTGCAGAAGCAAGGTTATTGTGTGAATATAGTGTACATGTTAGACTGAGAAAATATTTTTCAAAATAGCCACTTACCAAATCACCATCTAATGTTGACAACAAGTAAGCATCTGCAGCAGCTATCCCTTCATGCATTTATCTATTTGTAAGGACAAAACATGGATTGGATCATGGGTTTTGCAAAGTGATATTCTAGCAAATCTGCAATCAGTATATACATATAAGTAAGAAAATCAATGAAATTAACACTTCTAAAACATAAGAATAATGGTAGACATATAGGAACACATTTTAACATCTCGTACAAGCCTGTTGATTTATAAAGGATGATTAGTCGAGTATGTGTTGTTCTAAACAGTTATATTGTGTACAGTGGTATTTTTTTTACAGAAGAAATGGACAATGTACGTCTGCCTACTCCTCCCTGGGGATCTACCAGCTCCACCAGATGCTCTTGCGCTGGCTGGTAAGCACTTACCTGCTCTCACTGATCATCCTCACAGTCTTCCTCTGCACCCATATCATCGACACGAGCATGTTGCGCTGAGTGTTGTCTTTCTTCGGTTTGATCTCCTGCACAGGGAAAGAATACCACAACTGAGTGTACACCAGGCCAGCATTCAAAAAACAAAATGAAATGTGTTTTGACAAAAAGAACTTATCCAACAATTCCAGTGCATGCTGGCATACATACCCTGAGCTTTTGAAGTCATGCTTATATGAAGCCTCCTCCCTCCTCCGTCCCCAATTTTGCCATGAGGCCAATGATCCATCAAGCCGCCTCACTGTAATCAGAAGTAGTACTTTCGGTTGCAAGAGAAGAAGTATCTACAACATAGGAAAGGAAGAATTGAACTTTATCAAAATAATAACAAGGAAGGCAACAAACAAAAGATATGGTTAAAAGCCAAATATGTCCAAGTAGGCAGCTCTGTCCTCTATGAAAAAACAAGTCAGACCTGGATATGTCCAATTTTAATATATCTCAGAGCCAAACAGACAAAGTGAAACATCATTTTTTCCTTGTTACTGTCAACGCTGCATATTCGTACATTTTCCACCGTCATGTAGGCATCACTAATACGTAACACATGAGAGAGGATGATCCTCGAATCCGATCTGATCACCAACTGTAAAAAATAAATGACCAGATAAGCATCGCATTCATACAATTAATCCATCAAACCTTAATTAGTACGTAGGAGACATGTGGTCACCACACTCTTAGCATATACATGCGCGGATAAGTTATAAAAAGTATCTTGTTATGTTATGTTAAATCAAGGAAACCAGAAAGAAACATTTCTGGATGAAGTAATAAAGAATAGTTGAATGATGCAGCATGGTGCACAACTGCGTGTTTACATGGGAAAAATGAATAGATGGAAATGTATTCAGAATACAATAAGTTCGAGCCTCTGTATTAAAAGGGAACTCATATGCTCCTCACGAGCTTTGCTGGAGAATGTTTCAATGGGTTTATGAAGAACTTTATCGTTTCTAGAAAAATACAAGCTTAGTTTGGAAAAATAAATATCAAAATTACCATTTAAAAGAATGCATACATATATATATAGACACACGTATGCACTTAGTTTATCCATCGAGTGGATTAAAACTCCAGTAAAAAAATTGGATTCAATCCAGAGTTTTCAGCCATCCGCCCTCATCGGTTCCTCAGATCAAGAATACAATCTTTGACCATACCTTCGCTATAAATATCAGTTGTTCATAATTTAATCTTGGTTTGGCTGCAAACATCAACAGATGTTGTAGCTAGATTTTGATGCTTTATGACTGACCATGGTAGGAGCTTAAACTGAAGAACAAAAATATCAGAAAAAGGAAACATGTTAATTATAAGGCAAAAAAGTAGATCAAATGAGCATTGAAAGTATTTCTACTTGTTCTTGTGTGAGTACCATCTAATCTCTACACATTCACTGTAGTAAATTATCTATGTAACAGAGACCAAAATTTTGCCTCCCAGAATCTAACCAGAGACCAATCAAATACACAAAGAGGATCCCAGAGTTAGTAATATTACGACAAAAAATTCTGGTATTAGAAAAGTATTATTTTCATGAAAAAAATGATGATACAGTTTTACCTAACAAATTTGAATGACCTCTTTTCTAAAGGAAACAATCTGAATGCTCTTTTGTATGTCATGAGCCAAACTTAGACTGCCCGCTATCTAATATGCCATCGATTTACTAACAGATATAGTAGTTCATAACCAACCAATGGGCAATACCTGATAACATCATGGTAGAACATTGATGTAGGCACCGACATTGAAACCAAGAGGACATTCACGCAAGAGATAGCGGTGCCAGGAATAGCCGTATTTGAAACTGTGAAGATCCTACACACTACCCCAAATATACGACTTGTTAGCCGGATCGCCTCTTGCTCCTCCCGCAGAAATCACCTTCCCTTCTACGTTTCCTCATCTCATACCTGCAATACAAATAACCTCCTCCCTGTGAGGCAATTCCTGGAACACTTTTTTTTTAAAATTCCTGGAACACTTGAAGGGTAGGAAAACAAACTGTCCTGGAGGACGGTTTACTTACATGTCAATGACGCCCGAACCGAGCCCAACGGACAGGGCATCAACGCCTTCCACACCATCACCGTGGAGAAGCTCCATGGATACTCACTAAAGCACGACGACGATGTTGCTGACCTTGATGATGGAATCGAACGGTAGTGCCTACTGCGTGAGGTTGGAGATGAAACACCTAGCAGATCGCCTTCGCTGCTGGCTGCCTGCACTTCCAGAGAAGTGTGCATCTGAGGCGGGGGCAGCAGAGGAGGACCAGCGGGGGGGCTGCTCATCTGCTCACGCTCGCGGCAGCGGGGGCGGCGGCGGGGGCCAACCGCGCGCGGCGGGGCGGCGGCGAACCACGTGGGCACGGAGTACGGCGGGGCGGCGGCGAACCGCGCGGGCCGCAGGAGGACGGGGGCTGCGAACCGCACGTGGGCCGTGCTGTGGAGGCCGATGGGAGGAGGAGGAGCAGGAGGGGGCGTGCGTGCCTGCGTTGATAGTTTTTTCTTTTCTTTTTCGAACGCCTGGCTTAATTAGCGATCGATGGATCAATTATTGGGTTAATGCGTGGCTTGTAGCGTTAAACACAGAAGGATTAGGAGTCATTAGATCTCGTAAATGAATGGGTTAGATTGTTTGGATCTGCCCCTCTTTTCCTTTTATATATAACTACACAAGATGCATTTAAACGCAGGCGCTCTTGGAGCCAAAATGGGCTGCAGTCTGTGCGACCCATTTGGACCTGCTTATTTCTTTTGGAAATTTGTAATGCAAATATTAACGCCCACACGTGTGGCACGAAGCAACATGGCCCAAACACCTCCAGTATCCTTTATTTTGCCACATCAAAATAGATGACATCAGCAAGAATCTTTTTTGTTTTCGGCATAAAAATGTTTTATCTCCTAATTAATAAATCGGTTTTCACCATTAAATCCGTCTCGACGAGATCTTCAAAACTAGATCCCATGTTGATATCTTTCGATGAATTTTTTTTGACCAAAAGTTGCCATGATGTTTACACCATAGTTGCCATAGTGTTACACTAAAATTGCCATGTGGCAAATTTAGTTTATAGAGCGTGGCAATTTTAGTATTTTGACCATGGCAATTCCAGTACTTTGACCATGAAAATTATTTTTTGTATGAACCATGACAATTTTAAGTGCATATCATGGAAATTTTAGTTTATGGTTCATGGCAAGTCTAGTTTCTTAATTCCCCGTTTTATAATATGTCAAAATTTACTTTTAAATGTAGAAGAAAATAGATAAAACATATCATGGCAATATCAGTGTAAACACCATGACAATTCATGTGCAATAGACATGGCAACTTTTAAAAGTCATCGAAACATATAGATACGAGATCTAGTTTCGAAGATCTCGTCGCGATGGATTTTATGGTGAAAACGGATCTTCAATCGATTTTTTCATTAAAGATATAAAATAGTTTAAAAACTGAAAATCCAAAAAGATTCTCACATGCATGCATGCTGTGACGTGACGTAATCTTTGTGTTATAGGACATGTGGCGGGTGTCGCTCCCACCATGCGTGTAGCCGTTATTAGCGTCCATTTATAAAAGGTATGTAAACGATATGAACAGCTCGACGCAAGGCCATCCATGAAGGGATTTTTCAAACACCACAAGCAACAAACTTCTTTGTCAAAAAATTCATATCAGAGTCGCAGGTATTGATGACAAGCAATCAATTCCCAGGCATGGAGGCGCGCCTCTTGTACACCCAGCCCGTCCAAAAGCACCCCCAACTGGCTTCGCAGAAATCCATGTTGACGCGGGTGTGAGAGAGGGCAGAGGGGGTTCTGCTGTTTCAGTGTGCCGGGACAGGCAAGGTAACTACCTGCGAAGCTCGGCACTAGTGGTTGCAGGTCTTGATGATCCTTCAGTATTAGAGACTATTGCATGCAGAGAAGGGTTGGCGCTAGCAGAAGACCTCAATTTGCATAATTTTGTCATTGCTTCAGACTCCAAGAAAACAATAGCTGACATCAATCAGGGCGCAAGAGGAAGGAACAGATCCATAGTTCATGAAATCTCTCTTGGCATCTTTATTTCAATGTAACTTTACTTTTGAAGGTCGTGCTGTCAACGTTGATGCACATAGGTTAGCCAAGTATTCACTTACTCTTGGTCAGGGTCGACACATTTGGTTGGGCAACCCCATGATCCGAAATGTATACCACATATTGTGGCTTTTGATGAATAAACTTGGCTTTTTCCCCTTTTTTTTTGTAAAAGGTATGTAAATTATAACCTTAGTAATAAAAATAAATTTCAAATATTTTTGGTGTATACATATTATATAAATCCAAACAAAAATAACTTACTTTTCAAAAAAACATGTATTATTTTCAAAACATTCACATATATAATAATATTTATGAATTATAAAAATGTTTTTATAATTTAAAACAATTTATAATTTAAAACAATACAACATTAATATTTGTAATTTAAAATTTAATTATTTTTTCATAATAAAATTACGTACATAAAAATATAATTGCAAAAGCTTCAATAATAATACGCACATATGTGTAATTCAACATTTGTATAACAAAAAATATTTGTAATTTAAATTTTAAAATGTTCATATGAATATTCAATCATGGCTACTATGTAAATTATAGATGTTTTATGAATATAAGTCACGAGTGAAAATTATACACAAATGAATATTTAGTAAATGTTTGTATTAATCATTTCGTTAACTTAAATCTAAGCTGCATGTGTATAATTGTTTTGTTATTCATTAAACATGATTATTCAATAAACTTTTAAAATTTCCGTACTTACTAAACAATTTTGTACAGTACATGGGTGTATATTTAAAAGTTTTTATTTACTAATCATCATCTTTATGTATCATATTTATATTCCCACAGAAGAATTATAATATTTGTAACACACGAATATTGAACATTATTTTTATTACTTACATGTTTATTACTTACTTATACAGATATCTTAAAATAACTAGTGCGTGGTAAATGGACGCACTATTTGAAATCCATTTAGGCCCCACAGGCGTCCTACATTAAGGACTGTTATGGACATAAGTAAGCATAACGCGAGTGGTGTATTGGCCATCAGTCTTGCTGTACGTCGTCTATGATCGAGACGTGGAGGCCATATATTTTCAGTTTAATTCTCCTGTACTGCAGGCGAGACCCATGTGTCATAGGGGCAAAAAAATAAATAAAAAGACAACTGACATGTAGACATGGACTTTTTTATGAAATCAAGGGGGTTTTCGTAAAAAATAGGCCACACGCAGGCCCCATGCCATGTTGGCGCGTCAAGTCAGCGTCGATTTTGATCCGAACGTGATTTGCACTGTATTTGCACGTCTGAGCCAAGTTATTGCACCAGTTCAATGTGGTTGGATGGTTAGAGGGACTGCGGCCAGGGTTCAAATCCTGGTGCTCGCATTTATTCCTGAATTTATTTCAGGATTTCCGGTGATGCGCATTCAGTGGAAGGATACGTTTCCGTCGACGACGAGGCGCCTACGGTGACTTCGTAAATCTCAAGATGATATGCCGGCTCAGTCTTTCGGAGGTGCTCATAAAAGTAGGGTGTGCGTGTATGCGTTCATAGGGGTGAGTGCATGCATATATATAAGACCGCTTGTATCTGTACTGATGTTCAAAAAGAAAAATTATAATACCAAAATGATCGTTTGTGTCCAATTCTAGCACCACCGGTGTATTCGACTCTTCTTCTACCACCGTTCTCTCCCGAATAGGAAACAGATCTCTATACGCGTGTTGGACTAGGAGGTTAGTCAAGTTAATTACGCTAGTTGATGGTTGTGTCCGACACTGACTCGGACTCGTGTACGTGTGCGCGCGTGAGTCTTTCTTCTGAGCCTATATAAGTAAGGGCAGTCTGTGAGTTTTGTGAGCAGGTGGCGTGAGCGAGCAACTTCCGGCGAGCGCCCAACGTGCCGGCGACTGTAGCTCATCCCAAGTTCCACAAATAACTCCTCGAGATCCTCGCGCGCGTGCCGGACGCGCCCGCGCTCCTCCGCTGCGCCGCCACGTGCAGGCGGTGGCGCGCCCTTGTCGTCCACCCCTCCTTCCTCCGCCGCCGCTGGCCAGACCCCGAGTACTCCCTCCTCAGCTCATTCCGCCCCAAGGAGTTGAACGAGGGAACAGCCCTAGCGAACGGTCGCCGCTTGCTCAGCTCCTTAGTCCCTGACGCCGCCGGCCTCCCCGCCGACTCCGTGTGGCCGCTGACGTCGCGCGACGGCCTTGTCCTCTTCAGACTCCTCAACCATAGCCCCGGGCCGCTGATCGGCGTCCCGCTGGCCATGTGCAGTCTGCTCGCCGGCACATGCGTCGTGCTGCCCCCGTTCGAATGGTATATATACTACGTAGGCCATGCCATTCTAACCAGCGCGGACTGCCGGCCATCGTCGTCGTCCTCGTTCAAAGTGCTAATGATCGTAGCAGGGGAGACGGACTACGACCTCCACACCTTCGTGGCTGGCCAGCCGAGCTGGAACGCGCCTACCAGGTGCCTAAGCAGGGCGGCGCTGGGGTTCCTCGTGAACAGCGACGCCGTCGTTTGCCAGGGCGCAGCGCACTGGCTCTTCTGCGCGTCCTCCATCTTCCACGTCCTTCGCGTCGACGCCGAGACCGGCCGCGTCTCCTCAACCAAGCTCATGAGCCCCATGAGCCCGTGTGTCAGCAACCACGATCTCACTGTCCAGGGCGACCGAAGCCGCCTCGCTACCACCACCGATGGAAAGCTCTTGTCGCTCTGCTTGTATGACGCAGGCCTCCAGTTGGTGGAGATCTGGACGCAGCCCGCGGCAGGGCATGGACAAGACTGGTCGCGCACCGGGGTGATCGACCTAGAACCAATCCTGGAGCAGCCTCAACGAGTTCCGTATGTTTGGCTGCGAGAGAGGTGCGGCAAGCTGATCATCATGCTCCCAGAGCACCACGGCTACCTTGCCAATCTCCAAACCGGGACGACGCAAGAGCTGGACAGCATGTCTTCTTCTGGCCCCATCGGCGAATCTGGAGTCTACATGGAGATAGATTGGACCGCCTTCTTCATGGCTCGCCTAGCATGCACAACTGGCTACAACCAACCATTATACTAATAAAGAATTCTTTGTTAATTCCTACTACTAACGGTTTGTGTGACCCATATATAAATCATTAATGTATTACACTCACACAATAATACGTATGGTACTCTCGTTTTAGCATGCCAATATTTGGGCAAAGCTGAACTTATGATGCTCTCTCCAAATTGTTTGCTGGTCACTACCACGTCACTACTCCCTCCGTAAATAAAACTAAGATCATTTACATCACTAAAGTAGTCTGTGGACCCGCTAGAGTATTACAACCGTACAGATCTCCATCGAACTACCATAGAGCCGTGTCCCCCCCCCCCACCCCCCGCGCAGGCGACCCG